>NC_081322.1:78909228-79221853 GCF_026419965.1 Kogia breviceps
TGCCGTTGCGGAGCACAGGCTTCGGACGCACAGGCCCAGCTGCCATGGCTCACGGGCCCAGCCACTCCGCGGCATGTGGGATCTTCCCGGACCGGGGCACGAACCCGTGTCCCCTGCATTGGCAGGTGGACTCTCAACCACTGCATCACCAGGGAAGCCCCCTTAGTATAATTTTTTATATCACTTTACTTCTAACTAATCCAATCATTATATTTAAAATGCTCATATTGGAGGCAGCATGTAACTGACTTTTTTTTCCATTATGACAATTTCTGTATTTTAATTGGTGTTATTGTTGATTTGGTCAGATTTATGTCTACCATGTTACTGCTTGTTTTCTGTTTGTCCCCTCTGTTTTTTATTCTATTTGACGTTTCTATTCTAGTATATATAATTTATATATTATAGTATGCTATTATACTTTATATATATAGTTTTTTGCTTATATCACTTTATACTACATTTAATGGTTGCTTTAGGGATTATTATATATGATCCTACCTTTCAATAGTCTAATGACTTAATATTTTACCACTGTAAGAAAAATAGGTCCTTTGACCCTTATGTTATATTTTTGTGTGTTGCATCTTCATACATTGAACTTCCTTAAAAAAATCATGTAATTTTTGTTTCCAACTACCATACATATTTGAAAGTATTTAAGAGAAGAAATATAGTTTTATTACATTTATCCAGTTATTACTTCTTCTCTTATGCTCTTCATCCTGATGTTCCAAATTTCACTGTGGTAAATTTCCTTTCAGCCTGAAGAACTTCCTTTAGCATTGTTTTAGAAAATGTCTTCTATTGACATAAGAATGTCTTCATTTTGCTTTCATTCCTGAAGAATTTTTCTTGCAGAATGTAACCTTCTGTGTTAATAGTTATTTCCTTTTAGCATGTTGAAGCTGTTGTTCCACTTTCTTCCTGCCACCACCATTTATGATTCCAACAGTAATCTCAAATGTGGCTCCCTTATATGTAATGTGTCATATTTTTCTGGCCAGTTTCAAAATTTCTTATTCATCTTTGCTTTTCAGAAATTTGATTATGACTTGTCGGTGTATGGTTTTCTTTGACTTCATCCTGTTTGGCATCCACCATGCTTCTTAAATCTGTAACTTTCTTTCATTAAATTTTAAAAATTAAAAAGACATTATTTATTTAAACATATTTTTCTGTACCAATATCTTTTCCTTTAATTCTGTACTAGTATTAGATATTTTGATATTGTCGCAACAGGTCTGCTCATATTTTTTGTCATTTTCTTCTTCAGAATGTATAATTTCTATTTATCTGTCTTTAAGTTCACTAATGCTTTCCTCTATCAGTTCATTCTGCTACTGAGTCCATCCAGTGAATATTATAATTTCAGATTTTATAATTTTTCAGTTCTAAAATTTCTATTTTTAATCACCTATTTCCCACCTGTTTCTCATCCACTTCAAGGGTGTTCACCTTTAACTTAGGGAGAATGGTAATAATGACTGCTTTATAGTCCTTGTCTGAACATTCTCTCTGAGTTATCTCAGGGTTGACATCTATTAATTGTTTACTCTTTTGAGAAATGGTCAAATTTTCCTTTATTTTTCTATATGTCAAATAATTTTTGTATATTATATATTTTGTATATTCAGGACATTTTGAATAATATGTTATAATAGTCTGCATTCTGTTAAAATTCTCTGAAGAATGTTGATGTTTGCACGTTTGTTTGTTTTGCTTAACAGTAATCAACCCAGTTAGTTTCAGACAGCACATTATGTTTCCCTTCTGTGGATCGGTTCAGTTTTCAAAGCTTTTATTGTATTGTTTGAGTCTTCTCAGTGTATGTACCACTCAGAGGTTAGTCTTTTTTAAAAATAATTAATTAATTAATTAATTAATTTTTGGCTGTGCTGGGCATTCGTTGCTGTGCGAGGGCTTTCTCTAGTTGCGGCAAGTGGGGGCCACTCTTCATCGCGGTGCACGGGCCTCTCACTGTCGCGGCCTCTCTTGCTGCGGAGTACAGGCTCCAGACGCGCAGGCTCAGTAGTTGTGGCTCACGGGCTTTGTTGCTCTGCGGCATGTGGGATCATCCCAGACCAGGGCTCGAACCCATGTCCCCTGCATTGGCAGGCAGACTCTCAACCACTGCGGCACCAGGGAAGCCCTCAGAGGTTAATCTTGAATGTGGGCAGTGGTTTATGTCATAGTTTAGTTCTAGCTGCCTTTGTTAGCCTTCTTTGGTTTTGTTTAGTACATTAATGGCTCAATAGTCAGCTCAGGATGTATGTCAATTCATCCATTAAACTTAAGAGATCGCTTTTTCTAACTCTCCCTTCTCTGGGATGTGCCCTGTATTCTTTGGCTCCTAAGGGGTCCTTACTCCATTCTTCTGGCCAGAATGCCAATTTGTTTATTTTTAAAAAGTTTAAGTCCTCCAGAGTTTCGTGCAATTCCTTGCAAATGAGGCCATCTCCCTTGTGTGTCATTATGATTTTTACTTCAGTTCCCAACTCCCTTACTATTGTTTACTTTTCAGAGTCCTCAGTATTTTCTTTTTAAAGCTCAAGCAAGTGTTTTATATGTTTTGAATTTTTTCAAAACTTTATACTTTTCATTTACCCTTTTTCAAAAACTTAAAAATTTTAATGTCAAATCTACAGATCTTTCCCTTGCATCTTTCCCTTGCAAAACACCTCCAGTGATTTGAAAATGTTTTATTGTATTATTCTATGTTTTTCAATTTTCATGAATTAGGTTGACTGATTTTTTTTTCTTTAGCTAGAAGGTAGGCTTCAGTTTATGGCATGAACAAGAATACAACAAAACAAAACCTATGAAGTAACTGTTTTCATGTACACAGTGACTATTTAGACAAAGGAAACACAAGGTAAGCTACATGATCACCCCTGTGGACAGGGAGCCCTTTTCAGACCAGAACATAGGAAGGAAATATACCAGCAAAACAGAACAATCTCACTGAACTAATGGAGGAGAGATCAGAATTCCTGGCTGTTGAATTGAATGGAATTTGCTAGAAACAATGCAGCCGTACAGAGTCAGTGTCCGGAATCTGCATTCACGTCCCCAATGCATTTGCCAAGCGCAGTGCTGAACACTTGCAGTGATTAGCTCCGTGAGGCTGAGAGCTGAGTAGAGGTGGGGAGGTCTTCAGGGCCCGGAAGTTGTGAGCTTCTGGCTTCACTTCTCACTCTGGAAGATTGTAGAACGCTCCCCCATTGACTTAGAACCAAGCCCTAGAATAAAGGACAAACTCTAGGACTAAACACTACACTTAAATAGATAAGACTTAAAGAGATCAAGTGGATCGATCTGTAATTTAACTAATTTCTGGGTAACTTTAAAATGAAGTAAATGTGAACATAAACTGGTACAATATATGATTTATAATTTCTATCAGGCAATCATAAAAGTCCTAGACCTTTAACAAAGGGTGAAAATATGACCCATAATTAACAACTGTAGTAGTTAATAGAAGCCACACGACCCACATATTGAAATTATCAGGGACAGAAATTACAAAACTATATATGTTATATTAATGTTGTACAATATAAATATATTCATGGACAGAAACATGTTATATATATGTTAATAGATACATATATACTATATATTATAATGTATTATTAATATACTCAAGAACTTAAAATATAGACCTTATCCACAAAGAGATCATCTCAGCAGAGAAATGGAAATGATAATAAAGAACTAGGAAAAAATTCTAGAACTGCAAATTCTGAAACTGAAAGGGTGCTGATATAATCCTCATTATAGTGTTTGTTGTGGCCCTAAAAAACTAGAAATAAAACCTAAATGTCACAATGAAAGAAGAGTTAAATTTTGATATTTCCATACAATATACCAAAATAATTTATTAATTAACATTCCAAAATAATTTTTAATACATGGAAATAATTATAATCTGTAGAAGCATATTGCAAAGTTTTACATATTTATACAGAATGCTATTCACTATCTATTTGTTCTGTATGTGTAACTACAAGGGCAGAAATCCTATCAACTTTGTTCATCAGTAAATACCCAGCCATCCTGACCAGCTCACCTGAAAAAGTTAGAATATTTGTTGAATAAATGAGTGAATGAGTGGCAGAGCTTCAGACTTGTTTGAATGCTCAGGCAGGGAAGGTCTATTATGCAAAGTCAAAACCTAGTTTGGAAAACTTAGGATGGGGGCATCTTGATAGATGCCTCTGAGGACATTGACTCTGCAGGCTCCCTGAACTTGTGGGCTTGCAGAAGCAGCCCATACTTCCCTAGTGAGTGATAGAATTTCAGCTGTGCCGGACACTGCAGAAATCTCCCGTGTTCAAAGCAACCGGTACCTCCCTGGAGAATGGCCTCTATCTCCTCTCCTAGAGACCAATCACTGCCAGACCAATAACTAAGGGGAAATCCCAGCATCACTAAGTGAGGAATGTTCTGAACCTGATAAAGAGGAAAGAGACTGTATACTTTAAAAGCTGCAAGAATTATCCTGTACGTACTGACAGGAGGCAAACTCCCGTGATTGGAGTTTGAGCATATTTAATCAAGAGGTCAGAATACAAGACCAGATAAGCAAGAGTTCTTTGATTTTGAAGCACTTTCTTAGAGCACATGACTTTACACCCTGATAAGAACCCCAGAGGCTGGAGCAAACTGACTGCTGGAGTTTCCTATGGGAGTCTGGAATAACTATCATAGCTGATGGCCAACTCTGAATGAAGTGGAAATGCTTGAGTTGCCCCAGCAAACAGCAGAGGACAAGTAAAGAGGTTGAGGGAAATGGGCATGCTGGAATGGACATATTGTATCAGGTCAGGATGCCCGCCAGAGTTCACATTCCCAGGAAAGGTCTGAAAGACATAATTATTCATCAAGGTCATCAGGAGTGTGCTGGGAAGAAGGGAACCAGCTGCACTAAATTCAGTGGGGGCTCTTCTCTGCAAGGCGAGAATGACAGCGGATGAGGCCATCACAGAGTTGGGCTCATTAGTATCCATGGGGATGGAGAAGTCTCAAAGAAAGTACTACCCAAGTGGTGGTAGTACTTAACTGCCAATAACCAAGAGGCGCCATTACCATAAGGTTGGCGAATTTGGAGGTGCAGCCAAGGGGTTTGATTCAGAGGGAGTTGTGGAGGTGGTTAGTAGATAATAGTTGCTACGGGCAGAAGAAACAAGCAGCTGAAAAGGGAGAATGCAGGCGGCTGAGAGTGGTTGGTGCATAGACTGGTTCTTAGACTCCTAGATGCTCCAGGGGTGGGCTAAGGTGCATCTCTAAACTACTCTTTAATGTTACTCCAATAGATATGTTAATTCACATTTGGGAGGCTTCAGGCATGGGGGTCCATACACTTCATGAGTTTGTATCAAAGGAGTCCATGACCATAAAAATGAGCAATAGCTAAGTAGATAGATATCTCACTAGCAAGCTAAATTTTATCACATAATAGAGAAAAATAGATATTTTTATAGTTTTGCCCATTACAGTAAAAAGTAACACAAGGTTATGTTTGAAGGTCATTACTGATTAATGTTTTTCTGGAGGTGCTACTCAATAAAATTAGAAAAGCAAAAGAGTTATCTTTTTTAAATAATAGGAGAAGGTGATATAGGTGATAGAAGAAATATAATTATTATTGAAGATGATGTGATTATTGTCTGAAATATTCAAGAGAATTAACTGGTAGAAACAATTAGGTTTAGGAAGGTAGCCAGAGAGTATATATTTTCCCTTTATAAAATTTGTGTTTTATCAGGGCTATTTCTCAAATTCAGTTTATATCAATTGAAATAAACATGTTTGTTAGAATTATCATGGAGCTGTGTAATCTATTGTAACTGTCTACATTGCTTGTTTATATTTAATTTTTAAGTTGGGGTGAATATTAAACATTAATAAATACCCCTTTGGTATGTGTTAAGTTGATCAGATATGATAATATATTTGTTCTCCTTTGAATTTATATTAGTTATAAATACCATATGTCAATCAATCTATGAAGTCCTAGATAAACTCACTTTGGAAAAAATTAAATTATTGAACATCCTGATGGCTCCAGTTACTATTACATGATTTTAGATTTTGCACCAATATTAATAAATAAGAGTGGGATGGAATTTTCTTCATTTTCTCTATATTTTTCAGATTTCATTATCACTATTATGATGGCTATATAAAAACAATTGCCCATTTTTAATTTGTTCTCTTGGTCAAATTTTAATGTGTATCAGATTCACCTGGGCTGCTCAGCAAAAATGTGGATTTCCTGGCTCAACATCCAAAGAGTTTATATTAGTAGGTCTTATGTTAGCCATGGCAATCTGCATCTTTAATCAGCAACCTAACAAATGTAATGCAAGTGGTTCATAGACAATGTTTAGAGAAGCAGTATAGGGTTTATAGTTTAAGAAATGTCAAATGATCGTATGGTAGTTCTATTTTTAGTTTTTTAAGAAACCTCCATACAGTTCTCCATAGTGGCTGTATCAATTACATTCCCACCAACAGTGCAAGAGGGTTCCCTTTTCTCCACACCCTCTCCAGCATTTATTGTTTGTAGATTTTTTGATGATGACCATTCTGACTGGTGTGAGGTGATACCTTCTTGTAGTTTTTTTTTTTTTTTTTTTTGTGGTACGCGGGCCTCTCACTGCTGTGGCCTCTCCCATTGCGGAGCGCAGGCTCCGGACGCGCAGGCTCAGCGGCCACGGCTCACGGACCCAGCCGCTCCGCGGCATGTGGGATCTTCCCGGACGGGGGCACGAACCCGTGTCCCCTGCATTGCAGGCGGACTCTCAACCACTGCGCCACCAGGGAAGCCCCCCTTCTTGTAGTTTTGATTTGCATTTCTCTAATGATTTGTGATGACCCAGCAATCCCACTACTGGGCATATGCCCTGAGAAACCATAATTCAAAAAGAGTCATGTACCACAATGTTCATTGCAGCTCTATTTACAATAGCCAGGAGATGGAAGCAACCTACGTGTCCATCGACAGATGAATGGATAAAGAAGATGTGGCACATACATACAATGGAATCTTACTCAGCCATAAAAAGAAACAAAATTGAGTTATTTGTAGTGAGGTGGATGGACCTAGAGACTGTCATACAGAGTGAAGTAAGTCAGAAAGAGAAAAACAAATACCATGCTAACACACATATATGGAATCTTAAAAAACAAAATGGTTCTGACGAACCTAGGGGCAGGACAGGAATAAAGACACAGACGTAGAGAATGGACTTGAGGACACGGGGAGGGGGAAGGGTAAGCTGGGACAAAGTGAGAGAGTGGCATGGACATATATACACTACCAAATGTAAAATAGATAGCTAGTGGGAAGCAGCTGCATAGCACAGGGAGATCAGCTCTGTGCTTTGTGACCACCTAGAGGGGTTGGATAGGAGGGTGGGAGGGAGATGAAAGAAGGAGGAGATATGAGGATATATGTGTAAGTGTAGCTGATTCACTTTGTTATACAGCAGAAACTAACCCAACATTGTAAAGCAATTACACTCCAATAAAGATGCTAAAAAAAAGAAATGTCTAATGGCGTGTTCTTTAAAGTTAGAGTTCATTTTGAGACAGAGTATGGGAATTCCTTAAAGGGCAGCTGAACAATGATTCCATGTCTCTGTCTTATTCATATATGTCTTTACAAGTCCATTTTAGTCATTTTTTTACTAAATAATTTTTCAGTTTTTTCAGGCATTCAACTGTATAAATGGGTGTGCAAAGTATTCTCTCACACTTCTACTTTTTATGTTTATACACTAGTTTTCCCCCTGTTAGTTCTAAATTTGGAAATATGTGCTTTTCCTCTTTTTACCCTAGTGTAGCTAATGGTTTAGTAATTTCAATGGTTCTTTTTAAAAACTAGCTCTTAAATATATTTATCTTTTCTTCAGGTAATTCAGTACTTCAAATTCTTCAGGTAGGTTTTCTTCAGGTACCTCAGGGATCCAGTTAAAGATCATGCTATATTCTTTCTTTACTTGGTGTATAATGAGAAAATCTAAAGAAAGAAAATTTTTAATTTAATGTGTTCAGTATCCCAATTCATCTCTATCATAGGTAGCTTATGCCAATAAAAGATACTACAATATTGACAAAATATTTCAATGTTGGAGACTAAATAAATAGCTGAAAAAATTCAGAAAGAGTTATTTCTCAGTTACTAGTCTTCAATTCAAACAAACAGTGTTGTATTTAATTTTTCCTCCATGACAATGAAAGCGTAATCTCCAAGGTGCTAAATTCCATTACCTTGCCTTAGGTATTTCAGACTATTATCCACTATCTCATTTTGTGTTATGGAAATGAATTTATTTTTAACAACCTATATTTTAGAATTTTCTCTGCTTTGTCAGTTAACAATATTTGAAAATGTCTAATTTGCCATAATTTTATCTTAGTTGTTAGAATTTGTACTTGTTAAATTTAGTCTAATCTGCATTAGGTATTTGACAAGAAAACTTTTGACAAAACCATAAGGTTGAAAAATGCTCATAGGAGATGTGAGCCAGAGTGCAGGTGGTTATCAACTGCAAAAAAAAAAATCACAATCTCACATTAAATATTCAGGAGTGGGTGAATGGCTTCTCTGTTCTGAGTTCCCAAATTTATTATGTGGGAGAAAGAGAGGTAAGGGAGGAGTCAGGAGACAGACAGTTCCAGTTTCCTACCATTTTGTGAACTAAGCTGTGATAAAATACTTGTGCTACATTAATAATGAATGGTTATAAAGCAGTTCTTGCTTCACTTAATTACTGTGAAGACTTTTTAAAGGATGAGTAATAAAACAACTGTATATATGTGTTAAACGTCCTTCATTGAAATACTGTCTATTGAGTACACAGTACTTGTATGTACAATGTACTCTTCTACATGCTTGTTGATACATCAGTGAGAAGACACAAAAAATGCTCTTGTGGAGACTGCATTCTAATGGAACTTGAAATTTTTTGTGGACACTAATAACCTGGATTTCTTTCGGCGTCCCATGTTATGTTTTCCACTTTCTGTGGTTTTTCTTTGCTTCTTTTCACTTTCTCTTATTTCTTCTGTTGGATTTTTTCTTTTATTTTCTCTCTACTAATTTTGAACATTTTTTTTCTGTTCTTTTAGGGATTATCTATATCCAGGTGTGACATTCTTTTTGCCATGTCATTTTACTTCCTCTTTACTATAGTGATTAATGATTTTGTTTGTGTTTCTTCCCCATGGATATTTTCTTTTTCTTGTTTTGAGCAAAGATGTATAAAGTTGTGTGTGTGTGTGTGTGTGTATGCACGTGTGGATATTTGGAAAAGAAATGTAGGTTTCAACCTGTATTTAATCATGCATCTTGAGCTAGAAGTCCAATACAGGGTCAACATAGAACGATCTTACTAAATACAGCTTAGAATGTTACTTTCTTATTTTGAATATTTTAGTTGCTCACCTTTCATATAGAATTAATCTAAATTCCCTTTTCTGGTCCTGGAAGCACTTAATATTATGACTTCTCTTTCAAAGCTGATCTCCCATTATTCCAACCTATGGTTATTTTACCTAAACTACATCATTCCTTATCCTTCAATAACTCTCAGGTTCTTTTCCCCTATTTCTCAGTTTATGCTATTTCCTTTGCTGAGCATGCTCTTATATTGAAATTCTCCCTCAGATTTACTCACATGCCATTTCTCTTAATTTCCATAATTGTCTTGAATAATTCAAGGAGAAGCAATATTTTTCTCCTCTGAAATTTTATACAGTAGTTTTGAGTTACTTTATGGAATTAATCTTTGGTTTGTATTATAATTTGCTGCATGGTTGTTTGCTTCATTAGGTTTTGCATATAGGAGGCAGGTTAAAGGCTTGTTCTTGTCCATTCAACCTTAGTTTTCTGCCTGCTCTTTCCTCATCTTTATAACACTTTCGCTTTTCCTCAATTACTTATGTAAAGATAGTACAGTTAGAATGCAGAGTATAAGTACCATAGTACCCGAGGAAGTTGCATCGATAAGCAGTAAAAAGATTGATAATAAGTTTAGAATATTTGTTAAGGAAATTGTAAATTCTTTAAAAAGACTTCAGTGCAGGGGTCATTTGAAAATATTCCTGTTTTTACAAAACATGTTTTGGCCATTATGTCAAATATTTATGTGACTAATGCAAACAGAGAAACAGAAGCTAGTTAAGTTACAGTAGTCCCTTTCCCACTGAAGTTAAGCATGCTCAGGGCAGAGATTTGGTCTGGTGCGACCCCTTTTGTCTCCAGCACCTAGAACAATGTCTGAATAATTGAAGATGCTAATATTTCTGAATGAATGTAAACTACATCAAAGATCATATTGGCTTTTACTATGATTCTAGTAGTAAAAATGGGCCGAAGAGAATGGAATTGATAGAC
The DNA here is from genome assembly GCF_026419965.1 of Kogia breviceps. Taxonomy (NCBI): domain Eukaryota; kingdom Metazoa; phylum Chordata; class Mammalia; order Artiodactyla; family Physeteridae; genus Kogia; species Kogia breviceps. Next base: position 78,919,637 of record NC_081322.1, read on the forward strand.
AAGTAAGTGTAAAAATTGATAGGACTTTGCAATTGATTGGATGTAGATGTTTTTCAAGAGAAAAGAGTTTAAAGGTGATTTCTTAATTTTTGATTTGGTCAATTTGCTAGATATGCCATTAAGTGACAGAGAAAATACTAGAGGGTGGGAACAAGAAGAAATCACTTTTATACAGTTTGTTGTAGTTGTTGTTAAAATGCCTGAAAGATATTCAAGTGGAGAGAAACAGCCAGCACAGATACTGCATAAAAATAACTAGAGATATAGGATAAATTTAGGAGTATGTGGTGTTATGGAAACGAAGGGATGATTGTGGCTTGAGAAAGAAGGAGTAATCAATGATTTCATATGCTCTCAAGGGAACAAATAATAAAAAAAGTAAGCATCCTTTGGATTTTCCAATTTATATGTAATTGCTGATTTGGTGAGAACATTTTAAAGACTAAAAACCAGATTTATGATAGTTTGAGGTGTTAGTAAAAGGTGAGGAAGTAGAGAGAGTGAGTGCATGTGTGTGTATGTCTCTTATACACAAACACACATATTTTTATGTAAAAGAGGGAGGGGCATGAGATGGGAGAGGTCTTAAGTGGTGTTCTGCTAGAAAACAGCAAGTAGAGAGAAGGGCTTAAAAGTGATAGGACATAGATTGGACAAACAATGAAGAGAGGGAGTTGCATGAGAAAACAGAAAATGAGATAAGCCTTAAACAAGAGGAAGGTCACCAGTTTCCGAAGAACTGGAAAGAGGAACAAAAGGACGAAGTAAACAGAAGCGGGGCTGTTCCTTTTTGTTGCCTTCTCTGTAACCAGTGAAGGAGAGTAAGTCTTCTGTAATATTATGTTTAGTGTTTAAATTACTTACTCTCTGCACTCCCCCCCCCCCAACCAGGATAAAGATTCATGAGCGTGGGATTTTATCTTTGCTTCTCTCCATAGCATCTCTAGTGCTAGAAAGTATATCTGGCATATAGTAGAAACCAAATGTTTTTCTGAAATGAATATTTGTGAGTCCATTGGACAGCGGTGGGTCAGAAATTTGAAAAGAGCAGAGGAGGAGATTCTGAACAGCAGAAGAATAAACCTGCTGATGAATATACAAAGCTTTTAAACTGTAGTGAGAGGTTAGAGAACAAGGATCCAAATTACACTTCTGTGATTTTCTAGTATAGTTTAAATTGCCTTAAGTGTAAAGAATACTTTAACAGAAAAAAAAAAAAAAATTATGCCTTTTCAAGGATTTCTGCTCCTATTATAATTTCCCAAATTAAAGGATATAACTGTAAGAGAAACTTTAGATTTAATATTCTAATAAAATAATGCCCCACTAGGTTTTAAAGTAAGTGAAGTTCAAATCGTCCCTACCCTTTTTTAAAGAAACTATTATATAATGAAATTCCATGAGACTCTTCTTGCAAAACATGAATAATGGAGATTGAAAGTAATTGTTATAGTTATTATTCATGAAGTGATCATAAATCTTCCAGCCCTGCCTGTAATTCACAAGAATTAGGATATTTGGGTTTAAATGCATTTTAATGATATTCTCTTTCATCATAAGCATCCCGTTATAGGCGTAAACGATAGACTCTGTGTTACATAAGTATAAAAGTTAAAATTAAACCAGAAACTCAGAGCTTTCTTCTTTTTTTTTTTTTTTTTGTGGTACGCGGGCCTCTCACTGTTGTGGCCTCTCCCGTTGCGGAGCACAGGCTCCGGACGCGCAGGCTCAGCGGCCATGGCTCACGGGCCCAGCCGCTCCGCGGCACGTGGGATCTTCCCGGACCGGGGCACGAACCCTTGTACCCTGCATCGGCAGGCAGACTCTCAACCACTGCGCCACCAGGGAAGCCCAAGCTTTCTTCTTTTTATCTTTCAGTGGCTCACTCAATTTTATTATCTATGAAATAAAAAATATTTTCCAGTGAAAGTGTTAATGATAACAAATGATGAGACAGCATTTTTTTTTTTTTAAATACCCAAACCCTCCATTTAAACATTTAAAGTTTTCTTCTTTACAGGTTGAATTAATGTAATGTCTCTGGCATTAAAAGATGTTCAACTCAGGAATACTAAGTATACTCTGACTCTATGTATTCTCATTTATAAAATATAATTAATTGCAAAGTTGTCTCATAAGATTGATACGATGATGACAGAAGTAATGTTTGTTTGTTTGGTTGGTTGGTTGGTTGCATTGGGTCTGTTGCTGCATGTGGGTTTTCTCTAGTTGCAGTGAGCTGGGGTTACTCTTCATTGTGGTGTGCCGGCTTCTCATTGCGGTGGCTTCTCTTGTTGTAGAACACAGGATCTAGGCACATGGTCTTCAGTAGTTGCGGCATGCCGGCCCTAGAATGCACAGGCTTCAGTCATCGTGGCATGTGGGCTCAGTAGTTGCAGCACATGGGCTCTAGGGTGCATGGGCTTCAGTAGTTGTGGCACGTGGATTCAGTAGTTGTGGCACACGGGTTTAGTTGCTCTGTGGCATGTGGGATCTTCCTGAACCAGGGATCAAACCTGTGTTCCCTGTATTGGCAGACAGATTTTTAACCACTGTGCCACCAGGGAAGTCTCTTGTTTGTTTTTTTAACTAACAGATATTGGGTCTTTTATAAGAGTTGTATAAAGAAAACCTAATTTGATACTCACAAAACTCTATGGTACTAATATTATCATCCTATTTAACAGACGAGAAAGTTAAAACATAAAGATAGTGTGCTTCTAATAATTTGACAGAACCCAAATGTAAATGCAGCAATCTGTTTCCAGAGTCTGTGCTTTATATTACTATACTTTTCCATAGACTCTGACTTTGTGCTCTATAATGTGTGTACAATCTTCAAAATTGGAAACAATATTCTTTTGCTGCTTAAATTACATTCTGAATAGGAAATATAAGGAAAAGTACTTTAGATTTTGTTAAAGATAAGGTGGTAATAAAATCATATCAGCAGATTAGAACTAAATAATGATGCATAATGTATATCTTTTTATTAGTGTGATTCATAAATAGAACACCTTTTGTATTGAAATATAGTGGCTTAGCTGGCAGCAAGATGGCAGAGCCAACAGCATAGTTTGTAATCACCCTAAATATTATCTATTTAAAAACAAGGCAATTAAACAAACAAAAATTTACAAACAACAAAATATTTACAAGTTCAACATCTGTAACACCACAGAGTTATAATGTACCTTACAAATCTGGAAAACCAAAACACCAATAACAAAAACGAAGGTGACAGCCAGATGGTAGATTTTAATCCAACTCTATCTATAATCATTTAAAATGCAAATGGTGCAAACACACCAGTTAAAAGACAGAGAGTATCAGATCAGATATAAAAACAAGCTCCAACTGCATGCTGTCTGAAAGAATCCACTTGAAAATAAAGATTTATATACATTTGAAGTAATGGAGAAAGATATACCATACAAACATTTACCAAAGGAAAGATGGAATAGATAAATCAATTTTGGACAAATACTTTGAAACATCCTTATCCAAGATAAATAAGTTTCTGATCTAGATAATCATTATTCCTTAAGAATTTTCCTAACCTAACGGAGGACATCTATGAAGAATCTATAGCTAACATCATACTTAATGCTAATATATTGAATGCTTTCCTACTAAGATGTGGAACAAGGTAAAGGTGTTGCTTCTCATCCCTCCCAGTCAAAATTGCTTTGGAAATCCTAGCTGGTGCAATATGGCAAGAAAATCAAATAAAAAGCACACAAATTAGAAAGCAAGAGATAAAACTATTTTTTTCAGAGATAACATATTGGTAGAAAGTCCAAAGGAACCTACCAAAAAATAAAAAATCCTAGAATTAACAGGTGAGTTTAGCAGGATCCCAGAATACAAAGTCATTATTAAAACACCAGTTATGGGCTTCCCTGGTGGCGCAGTGGTTGAGAATCCGCCTGCCGATGCAGGGGATACGGGTTCGTGCCCCGGTCCGGGAAGATCCCACATGCCGCGGAGCGGCTGGGCCCGTGAGCCATGGCCGCTGAGCCTGCGCGTCCGGAGCCTGTGCCCCGCAACGGGAGAGGCCACAACAGTGAGAGGCCCGCGTACCACAAAAAAAAAAAAAAAAAAAAAACACCAGTTATTTATATTCCTATATATTAGCAATGAACAATTGAAATCTAAAATGTTTAAATCAATCACATCTACAATAACACGAAAAATGAAGGAATTAACTATAAACTTAACAAATTATGTGCAGGACCTGTAGGCACAAAAAATACAGTAAGATCAAATCAATCTCAATCAAAACCCAAGAAATACTTGTTGTAGATACTGACAAGGTAATTCTGAAGTACATTCGAAAGGCATAAGAAATGAATAACCAAAATAATTGTTAACTCATATGAACTGATTTTAGCACTCAAGCAGAACTGATATTAACCGATTTAAGTATTATAGATCAGGTAATATTATAATTTATTATAAAGCTGCACAAATAGGGACAGTGTAGAATTGAAGAAATTGGAGTTTATATATATATATATATATATATATATATATATATATATATATATATATATATATATATATATAGAATAGAAGAGAAAGGTCAGAAACAGAAAAATATTGTCAACTAATTTTTTGGCAAATATGCAAAGATAATTCAATGGAAACAAGATAGTTTTTCAAGTGGTGCTGTAACAGACATCCATATGCAAAACAAAAACAAAACCTTGACACATACCTCATGTTATTTACAAAAATTAATTCAAAATGGATTATAGATCTAGAAGTAAGTGTAAAATTATGAAATGTCTAAAAGAAACTATATGAGAAAATATTTGTGGCCTTGGGTTTGGTATTTCATTTTTACATACAAGACCAAATGCATGATTCTTTTTAGATTAGAAATAAGCAGCTTACCATAAGAGATTAGGGGATGAGTAACTAACAGGATTATTTTTTAAATCAAGATTAAGGAATCTTTTGAATGAGGAATTAACACAGTCAATGACAAAGCCTGGCAATTCACAGTGTGGTACTGAAGAAACAGGGAGGGAAACAATAACTGATAATAACAGCAATGCAATTCCACTTCAACAGGTAGCAGAAAACAAAGGATTTTGTTCCACATACTCTGTCCAAAAAGGCATAGCTAAATTAGTATGATTTTCAATAAAGTGTGGTTATAATAGGGATGCAAGCAAGCAAGAAAAGATGTTAGCCTGCCAAAAATCATCACTGGTAATTAATCTTTAGCCATAGAGACAATTCACATTATATGTGAGTTTCTCATTCCCTGGTTTTATACAGTTCACAAAATTATACTGACAGTAGAAATTACAGTACATTTAGAAAGCTACTTAGAGCTGATTTCTGGTTCAATCTACTCAGTCTAGTGCCTCCTATATGAGTTTAATTTAGTCCAAAAGCAGAAGCCATCTGATGAATTTCATTTTATTGCTCAGAGAATTCATTGCCATCATCACAATAAATTGTATTCTTCCTCAAAGAGACATATGCTGGTGTTTTTTAAACAATATTTTTATCTCCATCTAATTTCTGATTACAATATATCAAATCCTTAGAACTTTGAATAAAAACTGGACATGTAACTTGTATAATATCAAGAAGAGTGAAAAAATATTCCTTCCTGTGACTGCAAATTTTAAAAAATTAAGAGGAATGCATTTTATTTATTCCTAGTTGCTTCCATTGATATATTTTTAATATTCTTTTTATGTTGTTGTCACTATAACAGAATATTTAATTTTCTTTTGCTTTTGAGTTTAATTTAATTAATTCTGAAGCTTTAATCGGGAATTGGCTTTGATTCAGAAGGTGAGAGTATTTCTGCTTTAATGGTTACTACCATCCAGTACACGCAAAAGGAAATCTTTGCATATGATAGTAAACTCAGAAAGAAGAAGAAAGATCAATGATTAGGTCTGAAAATATACGGGAAATAGATCAGGAGAACTTAATCTCTGCCCAAGGGAATCTTAATTTGCAGAGGAAACCATGCTAGACCTTGAAAATGAGATTTTTAGTAAATTTCATAGATTAGCTAAAACAATCATTTATTTAAACTGTATGGTAAAATAGGAGAAATGTATGCAAATCTAAGAATTATATTACTCAGGGATACTTAAAATGGATAAACTTGAGACATTAAGTCAAAGACTATATTGGAATAGCAACATAGTTTTTTTCTAGATATGTGATTTAGGCAAGTTTTAATGCTTACTGAGGTAAGTTTTATCATTTGTTAAATAAAGATAATAATTTCTGGTTCACAAGTTCAAAAGAAATAAAATGTGTGAAGACTTTTCAAGTAGGACGATCATATAACTTACTTTCTAAGCTCTAACACTATTGAAAGTGAAATGTAGTGATCAATTATTTCTCTAGAAAATTGGATGTCCACCAAAAGTGTCAGAATTATTTAAAATTACCTGCCTTAAAATTCCAACATCTGTGATATTTCTGGGTCTGGATTTTTATCTTGACAATGGATTGCTTCCCTACTTTGTTGTTAACTTTTTTGTATGTCTCGTACATTTTGATTTGATATTGGCGATTGTGTCTACACTAACAGTAAACATTGACATTATTAATATTCATGCTTAGACATGGACATGTCTCTTCTACTGAAAGGTCTTCAATGTGCAGTTTGGGGTCAGACTAGTCAGTAGTTGATCTGGGTTTAGGTTTTGTTTTTGCTGTAATTGCCTGATTTAGTGCACCACAAACTACAAATTCCTTCAGCACTGGACTATTGCTGCCTTGTGCTTGATTTGAGTCTGGGACCGACAGATTTTTTTCCCTTGGTGTTCCTGCTCCACCTTCAACTTTGAGCAGCTCCTACATGCATTTCCCGTTGAGATTTATCTCCATGTTCTTTCCCTCATCACACAATATATTGCTGTTGTTTATTACTCATTTAAAGAGTTGTGGTGTGGAGGGGGCTTTCTTCTTTCTTCTTCTCTAGCCTTAACCTGGGGAGTCACTGGGCATGTGGGCCACTGCCATAGGCTTTCTTCTTTCCTTTTGTGTCAATAAAATTGAGCTTTGTTTGTATCAGTGAGATGTCTTGGGTAGGGGTAAGTTTCTTGGCACTCCCTCTGTGACAGCGGATTATCTGCTCAGTATCAATGCACAGTCATAGGCTCAAGCTGGTTTCCCACCCACCAGTGGAAGACAGCTTTAGCTTTTATCTTTTTTTCAGTTACTGAATATTTGCTTTATGCTAGGAGTCAGGAATGTTTTCTCCCCTTTTGTTAGTAGTTTACAGCTTAGTTTCAAATGAAAGAAGGGTCTGGGAATCAAGCACCGTTTCTTGCCTATGTGTCACTCAGTAGGATTTTCTTAGGTCTCCTGTGGTACCTTCAATTTTTCTTGGAAGTACTTGGTGGAAGGCACAAGGAAAAGAGCTGGGGGGTGAGTTAGGACTTCCGATGATCAAAGAACTCCAGGGCTACTAAACGATGCTAGCTCACATGTGGTCTTCAAGTATTCATTCAAGTTTCAGCTGTCTCCTTCCCACTGGTTTTGTGGCTCATCTTCCTCTTACACTCTGAAAAAGGAGAAAAGTTCATTCACCCTATTTCTCTTCTGGGGGCCTGGTGCCATTTAGAATTCAATATATCTGTCTGTTTGATGATCTCCGTTTTCCAGGGGGGATGAAGAAAATTTATGATTGGAATTTATTCAGCTTCTTCCAAGCAGCAGCAGAATCTATTTGCTGATGAGCTATTTGCATGATTTTAGGGTTTACTCTAAGAATGAAATGCAGTTATTGATCTTTTCACACCCTAATTCAAGTTAATACATTTAGAATCTTGCTGCTACTTTTGTCTTATAAAGTTCAATTACATGTATTAAAAAAAACCCAAAATGTGCTAAAATATTCTTATTTTAACATTCATATATATTTTAAATAAATTAAAACAGCAATGTAGTCTTTTATAATTTCTCAAATGTTAACCATTTCCAATAGTCTTCATTAATTTATGAACTTTCAAGCTTTTATCTGCTAACATTTTTCTTTGCCTGAAAACTATGCTTTAGCAGTTTTGTAGTACGTGTTTAGTGGTGAAGAATTCTTTTAGGTTTTTTTAAACTTGAAAATATGTTTTCACACATTCTTTGAATCAACAAGAATATTTTTGTTGACAATAGAATTCTGTGTAGCTTTTTTTTCTTCAGAACTGTAAAAATGTTGTTCCTCTATCTTTTAATTTTCATAGTTTCTGATAAGACATCCATGATCATTTGGATGGCTGTTCCCTTTATGTAATATATCATATTTTTCTCTGCATTTCTTCAATGTTTTCTCTTTATCTTTGTGAGCAATACACTGTTAGGCTTGTGCTTAGCTTCTTGAATCTGTAAACCTATGTCTTTCCACAAATTTGGGAATAATTCAGTCATTATTTCTTCATATGTTTATTTCTGCCTCATTCTCTTGGTTATTTCTCTCCGAGTCTACAGTGATCCAAGATTAAGTTTTCATCTTCTTCACAGGCTCTGTTCTTTTGTTTTCAAACTTTTAATTGTTTCTTCTTCATGTTGAATTTCTAGTAATCTATTTTAAGCTAATAATTTTTCTGTGTTATGTCCATTCTGCTAATAATCCCATCAAGTATTTTTTTAAATTTCAGACAACATATTTTTAATTCTAAAATTTCCATTTACTACTTTTTAATGTATTCTATTTCTCTGGTGATATTTCTTATCTTTTTAATCATTATAGAATATGTTTCTTGTGTCTTTGAATACAATTAGAATTGTTGCTTTTAATGTCAGTTTGATAAATTCAATACCTGCATCATCTTAGGCTTGACATTTGTTGATTGTCTTTTCCTTCAGATTGAATTACATATTCTTTCTTCTTGATATGTTGAATAACATGGATTGTAATCCTGAACATTAGGAATGCTATATTTTAGAGGTTCTGTGCTCTCCAATGTTGCTACACAAATGTTGGTGACTTTTAGTAGGCAATTAACCTAGACTCAAACTGAAAAGTTTTTTACTTTGGTGCATGGCAGCTCTAATTTCAATTCAGTTTTCTTGCAGTCTGCCTCATGCATCATGATTTAGGAGTCATCAAGAGAATTTGTCTGAGCTTATATACAGGATTTGGGAAAGGATAAGAAGGAGAGAGGCTAGCTTTTGTAAGTCATCTTTCAAATTAGTTATTTATTAAAATGAGAATTCTGTCCACTGCACATGGATCTTACAAAAGTAAACAAAACCACACTTGAAGCTGGGTTAAGTTCAAAGTGGAGAGCTGTCAAACACAGGTAATTTTGTGGAAGGGCACCCAATGCATTTTTATAGCTTCTTGTTTAAAAAAAGAAAAAGTTGCAAGAATATCATAATAAAGACCCATATACATTTTATTTATATTCAATGATTGTTAACAATTTTTAAAAAATATCTCTTTCTATAAATAACATTATTAATACTACTTCTATGGAAATGTTTGAGGATAAGTTGCTGACATTATGACTTTTGACCTTTAAATACTTCAACACATATCTCCTCAGAACAAGGAATTGTTTTACACAGCTGTAATATACATAGCTATTTGGGAAAGTTTATACAGATAAATTTTTTTAATAATATATAATAATTTTACAATTATAAAATATACAGTCCATATTCAGATTTTCCCAGTGATCTGATTATGTCCTTCATGACTATCTCTTCCATCTCTATTCCTGGCTTATTCAAGTACAACTATCAATAGTAATACTTTTCTAAAAAAATTTAAAACATCTGGACAAATGCTACACTAGATTGAATACCAGAAACCAGGATTATGGTCTTAGTAAGCAAAAAGACATCTTTATTTGTTTAGTCACTTCATTTAATTCACCCCTTGTTTCTAATAAAGCTTTTCTTTTGCCATCACTTGCCTTGCATTGATATAATTATCAGAAACAAAGTGTGTTTTCAAAGAATTATTCTGACTTAGGAGCAATAGTACAACACACCTTTCCAGAATGTGCCAACTGCCTTATACATGTTCTTATATTTATGAAGACTGTCTTTCTCACGATTTTTTCCTCAAACAATAGGTAGAATATGTGATAATTAAAATTTTTTAAAATAACCGAATTAGGGGGACTTCCCTGGTGGTCCGGTGGTTAAGACTCCACCCTCCCAATGCAGGAGGTCCAGGTTCGATCCCTGGTCAGGGAACTAGATCCCACATGTTGCAACTAAGACCCCATGCAGCCAAATAAATAAATATTAAAAAAAAAAAAAAAAAAAACTAATTTGGATCTAAATCTCTACAAACTGGAATAGCAGAATTACGATGTTACATAGTCCACATATTACAGATCCACCAAATAAAAGTAAAAAGTTTAGCTTTTCTTTTTTTTTTTAATATTTATTTTATTTATTTATTGGTGCCAGGTCTTAGTTGTGGCAGACAGGCTCCTTAGTTGTGGAATGTGGGGTCTTTGTAGTGACATGTGGGATATTTTTAGTTGCAGCATGCAAACACTTAGTTGCAGCATGTGGATCTACTTCTCTGACCAGGGATCGAACCCAGGCCTCCTGCATTGGGAGCGCAGAGTCTTAACCCCTGAGCCACCAGGGAAGTCTTGAGGTTAGCGGTTTTATTAGCTTCATCCGTATATCCTTTATGGTAGAAATTTGCCTAGTATCCTCTCCATTTCTAGCCCAGAGTGCATTCATTCATTCATCCATTCATTCACTGAACGAGTTCATTGAAGGGGCACTTATTCTACAAACACTAACAAATCTCTCACTGTAAGTCAGAGTTCATGATAGAAATAAGAGATATGAGGAAAAGTCAAACAAAATCCCATCCCTAGAGAAGAGACAGACAGAGAATTGATCATTAAAACAACAAAGGTTTTAAGCATTGTCATGATGCCACAGGAATATATATAGGCAAAATTAACCCCAGGGATAGGAGGATTGGAGGTAAAAGATGGTGCTTGGGAAGTTTGACAGACAAGTAAGAAATTAGTCTGGTGAAGAAAGTTAGAGGATCTCTCTTGGGGAAGCAGCTTGCTTTATAAGAGCAGGGACACACAAGAAAACAGAGTGTACCTTGGGAATACAGTGAGAGGATTTTGCCAGAGGATAAGATGGAAGAGATAAACCAGGGTTAAATGTGAATGCTAGCAATAGAAAGTTAAAATAACCTAGACTGTCATTTAAGATCAACTGATGATCAAAATTAAAGTAGGAAAACAACAGTGTTTACTTGCACGTTCTGATGCAGACAGCTGGGATGGTTTGGGAGGAAAGATGTTTTATTCAAGGTTGTTTATATTAATTTGAGGTAAAAAGCAACCTTGTTTTCTGAGGATTTCTCTAGGTGGAACATAAAGTTTTCGGAATTTCTTTTTCTTTTTTAAGTATTGGCCTCACTACCTTTCCTGTGACTAATTCTTTTTTTTTTAGGTTTTGCTGTATCATTCTTTCATAGAACAAAAATTGTTTGAAGGATTTGAAACAAAATATGAACTGTTTGAATTTTCAGTGATAGGGTTTGAAAATCAAGTGAAAAGTTTTCAATATGGGAAACACTGTCTTGCTCACAATATCTAGGGCTGATTCGTTATTATAAATATATATCGTAGGGTACGCGCGCGCGCGCGCGCGTGTGTGTGTGTGTGTGTGTGTGTGTGGTTTGGGGGCTGGGGACACGGTGGTGAGAGATGATTCTTGCTTTCATGGAGTTTACAGTGCAGTAGGAGAAATGCACATTAACCACATGCTTATATAAATAAAATTAATCCTTGCAGATTCTATACTTACAAATTCACCTAGTAGCTAAATTTTTGTAACCCCAAATCAATACTCACTCTACTTTTGGGGTTACTTGTGGACATGTGCACGTGTAGAACAGTGAAAACTCTTTGTCTCCTGATGCGTGCATTCCAGGCTCAGATGGAACTTGGCAATGCTCTGGTTCCCGTTTCAGCTCTCTACTGTGAACAGGTGTCCCGTGGTCTATGCAGTGCCATGTTTTTTGCATTTTTATGCTTTTTTGGTAATTTTGCTGTTTAAAACAGCCCCCAAGTGTTGTGTTGTGTTGAAGTGCTGTCTAGTTTCCCACATGCCTCAAGTAGAATATACATGTGTTAAATAAACTTTGTTCAGACAAAAGTTATAGCACTCTTGGACGTGAGTTCAATGTTGTTGAGTCAACAATCCATACTAAATAAGGTAGATTTAAACAGAAGTACATATAAAACAAGGAAGGTTATATTTTGATGGGATGATGAAAACATTGTCACTAGAGGCTCATGAAAAACCTAAACCTGTATTTTCCTTAGGAGCAATGGTTCAGTATTTGCTAATTTAGTGTTCATGGCAACTTTATAGAACATAACTACCACAGATAACAAGAATCAAATTTACATATAAGATTACAGTTAAGGTAAGCGTTATGCAGGAGAGGCAGTTGGTATTAGGTAAGTGTACGTTTTTATTGTTTTTGGAGATGGCAGATAGAGTGGACGGTCAGAGAAGACATTCCTGAGGCTATGGTGTAGCGTTAAAGGTAATGTTTATACAGCTGGTTCTCACCAGCTAGCTATTTTACACATGGTAGTGTATTCATGTCAAACCTAATTTCCCAATTCGTCTGTGGTATAGAACAGGGAGCACAGCTTGGTACTCTGTGATGAGCAAGATGGGTGGGGTGGGGGGATGGGAGGGAGGTCCAAGGGGGAGGGGATATATGTGTACATATACCTGACTCACTTTGCTCTACAGCAGAAACTAACACAACATTATAAACAATTATACTCCACTTTTAAAAAAAGGTAATGTTTAAAAGTAGAGTAGTTTTCTAATTTGAAAAGGTACATGTGCCCTAATGTTCATAGCAGCATTAATTACAATAGCCAAGAAATGGTGGCATTCTAAGTGTCCATTAACACATGAATGGATAAAAAAGATATGATATACACACACACACACACACACACACACACATATACAAAATGGAAATTACTCAGCCCCAAAAAGAATGCCATTTGCAACAACATGAATCAACCTGGAGGGTATTATGCTAAGTGAAGTAAATCAGACAGAGGAAAACAAATACTGTACATTATGACTTACATGTGGAATATACAAAAAATGAAATAGTACGAATGAATATAACAAGACAAGAATGAATTCACAGATATAGGGAACAAACTAGTGATTACAAGTGGGGAGAGGGGAGGGAGGAGGGTCAAGATAGCGGTAGAGGATTAAAGGGTACAAACTACTACGTACAAAATTAAAAAGCTACAAGACTATATTGTACAGGGAATATAGCCAATATTTTAAAATAATTTTATTTTTTATTTTTTTATAGCTTCAGATTTTTTGTTTCCTTTTTTTTGTTGCTGTTGTTTTGCTTTTTTAAAAATTTTACATCATTTTCATTTATTTATTTATTTTTATTTTTGGCTGTGTTGGGTCTTCGTTTCTGTGCGAGGGCTTTCTCTAGTTGCAGCGAGCGGGGGCTACTCTTCATCGCGGTGTGTGGGCCTCTCACTGCCGCGGCCTCTCCTGTTGCGGAGCGCAAGCTCCAGACGTGCAGGCTCAGTAGTTGTGGCTCATGGGCCTAGTTGCTCCGCGGCATGTGGGATCTTCCCAGACCAGGGCTCGAACTTGTGTCCCCTGCATTGGCAGGCAGATTCTCAACCACTACGCCACCAGGGAAGCCCTATAATAACTTTAAGTGGCATATATTCTACAAAAATACTGAATCACTATGATGTACACCTGAAACTAATATAATATTGGACATCAACTATACTTTAATTATAAATAAATAAATGTATACATAAATAAATAAAATAGGGGGGAAAAAAGTGGAGTAGTTTTCAATAAGATAGAACAAGAGTGGCTATATCATCCCAGACCTATGGAATCAGCCCTTTGGTGAGAGAGCATGTTTACTCAAGGACCTGAAAGAACCCAGTATGACTGAGCTCAGCATTGAGTCATAATCATCTAGCAAGGTCTGGATTATGCAAAACCATACATATCCTAACTCTCAATGCTAAGGTGCCATTGAAAGGGGCAGATGGTAGCAACGGCATGATCAGTTTTTACCAAAAAAAAAAAAAATCACCCAAGAATAACTCAGAAATGATAGATTAGACCTAGAGGTGCCAGAAGAGATGGAGAGGACATTAAACCTCTATTGAGACCATCTAAAGTAATTCATAATTAAAAGGCATTTCCCTGAAATCACCTAGACAGATCTGGGTGATACATTTTGTTTGTCTGGGCTTCTAGTGGCTAAGGACAAAAGGCCAGTAGCTAATTTGACAGTTTGACTGCACAGTGACAAAATGTCAGCCTATTCTAACCAGATGAATGAGAAGAGAAAAGTAAACTTTCACGTTTTCATCCCATTTGGTGAAAAATCCACCTTATATTCAGAAAGTCAGAGACCATTTTTCTTTCTCCAAGAGAGAAATGAAGGGTAATCCACAGGAGAATAAGCAATCTGGGTCTCATGGCTTAAAAAATTACTTTCCTTTCATGGACAGACTCTAATTAAATATGAACAAATTTTTTAATTTAAAAAGTTGTGAAACTTTTTATCTTGTTTTCCGAATATTTGGAGCTAGCAGCAGTTGTTGGTTAAATCCTCTACTTTAGGATATTATATCCACATTATGTCTTGCTTTTTGAGTTTTTCTTCAGAAAAACAAATACCTCTTCCTACACCTTATTATTTTTTTCTTTTGGAAGTTCTTGATTATACATTCTGGCTTTTAAATAAATATTCACATGATTCATAAGAGGTAAATTTTGATTCAGAGACGAATCATCTGAGAATTTTTTTTAACTGTGGATTTATATAGTTAGAATTTTCTTTAATGATCACCAAAGGCACAACTGTACTTTTAGGGAAGAACATAGTGAAGCCCCAAGAGCTGAAGTGACTTTGAAGGTGAGAGTTAATGTGTAGCATTCCTGGGACCAGATGTGGTGCTTCTACATTGCACAGCTATGGTGGTTGCTTTGGATGTGCAGGGTAACGTCTGAGATGACACACAGCAGACCTGACAAAACCAGATCCCTGCTTCTGAGATCAGTTCTCTTCTACAGTAGGTGGTATGCAGGAGCCATCCTCCTGAGTTAAAGCACACAACCCAGCCATCTTCCTTACACAAATCTGAAACGTGTAATTGATTTACCCTTTATGTAATCAGTTACTTACACACATGCTGATGATTATCAGTAGGTACCCAAAAATAAGGTTCTAAATTTTTGACATAAAATGAGCAAATATAGGAAGTGTGGGTAGGCGCTAATTATCTAAATTTAAAATTTCTACTTTCAGAAATTTCTGCGTTCAACTCTGTGCTTCAACTATGCCAGCAATAAGTAAAAGAGGTTATGCTTTTTATTATAGTATGCTGTGTTGTGATTTCCCAGAGTGCAGAAGGTGATATTTTTTAGAGATGAGGCAATTATTTGCATAATACTCTTTGCCAAGAACTCTGCCCTCCTTCAAGATGAGGAGTGTTTTAAATATTATGCAATTAACTGTTATCAGCTATTGTGTATGACTCATTCCCTCTGAAAGAAGATAAAAGAAGGGCACCGGAAGAATCTCTGAAATGATTCACAGGTTTGAAGTGCAATAGGGAATTCAAATATTTGAATTCTATATAAACACTATTTAGATTTGGATTTAGACACTATATAAATCCAGTGTTTCCTAGTGGAAAACAGGCATTTAGACCTTGTCAAGTAGAAAAGTGATTCATAGGAAAAATAAAAGTTATTTTAGGAAAAAATATAAAAGCAGAAGAAAGGAGCCGAATATACTACTTTCTTCAAGGTTAGAGAGGACACTATTGGATTGATATATATCAGATTGTTGTTGGTTTGGGTATTTTTTCCCCAGAATCTTGATATCAGCACTTTAAAAGGATCTAAAATTCAATTTGAGAGAAAGCATTCAAGTAAAGATGCATTATAGTAGGCTGCCCAGTCCAAAAGCATTTCCGATTTAATGTGAAGCTAATAGTAATTTAGTTTAGTTTAGTAATAGTTCTTTACTGGTTGGGTTTTTCAAATGATATTCCATCATTACTGTAGTCTTTACATTCCTGAATTGAAGTTTCCTTCAGCTTCTTCTACTGCTACTGTCCCTGAAACTCTGTTATCATGTGTGGTTGGGGTATTTGCCTATCTCTTTAGTATTTTTTTGAAAGAATTGGAAAATATGTGGAATTGTAACATCTATTAGATTTAGAGTTTTTACTGTCATAAGTTTCACTTTTAGTGAGTATAGTTAAAAGTATTTTCTACATGTCCCATAGAAATACTTACAAGGAGAGGAATATATTAACCATGGACATTCAATAATATCTATGTGCTAATTTATCAACTACTCTTTATTGAGAAATTCAGAGACAAAAAACTAAATTATCCAGAACTCATTTTCCCCCCAGAAATCACCTCTTCACCTCTAACATACTGATCTTAATAACAGTAATTCTGCCCTGCCTTTTCATCTCTGTTTCTCCTAATATAATTATAGATTTTTTCAAATTAGTGTATTATTGATATTATGTGTTCTTTTATAGCTAGTGTTCTAATATAGCAAATAAAAAATTGATGAAAAATGCAAAACCCTCACATCGTTGTTCATAAAAAATAGCATAAGTCCCTTCTTTAGCAATGAATACAATTAAATGGAATTACTTTCCTCAAGCTGGTATCACTGGACATACAAAAATAAAAACCTTTATATTTTATATGAACCATTTATAATTCTTATAAGGAGCTTTTCTACTGACACTCCATGGTCTCTTAGGGCTGAAAAGGGGTTTTTTTGCCTCATCTGTAGGTTGTAAACTTTCCATAGGCAGGGATTCTCCAGATTATTGAATTTGTACTTCTTCACTTTAATATTTAAACTTTTAATAAAATATTAAATGCACTTGGTTAAAGATCAAAGAGTAGAAAAGTTTATATCTGTTAGTAATGTTTAAAACTCTGAGTACACAAATGCTAACTACAAGTGGTTTAAACCCTGAGAATGTATATTTTCTTTCTTCCTTCCCTCCCTCCCTCCCTCCCTCCCTCCCTTCCTTCTTTCCTTCCTTCCTTCCTCCCCCCTCCCTCCTTTCCTTCTTTCCTTTTCTTTCTCTCTCTCTCTTTCTTTCTTTCTCTCTTCCTTCCTTCCTCCTTCACTCCCTCCCTTGCTCCCTTCCTTCCTTTTCTTTCTCTCTCTCTCTCTCTCTCTCTCTCTCTCTCTCTCTCTCTTTCTTTCTTTCTTTCTTCATGAGAATTGAAAGTGTAACCACAGGGTGGACTAACAAGTACAGACTGTCATGGTGGCCCAGATTCTTTTTCTGATATGACATGTTCATTGGGGTTTTTTTTTTTAATAAAGTGATCTTTTTGGCCCATAGCTAAAAATCCTAGTAACTTAAAATCAGATATCCCTCCTATGGGATAAGTAATATGAAAATTCAAATATCTATCTCTTTACTCCACAAAGAAAGGCAATGAAATAATACTGAGATACAAGAAGAGTTTGGGAAATGGAGGAAGCATAGCATCCCAAGCTTCCCTCAACACCTCCAGAAGGATAATCCATTTCGTAACCAAGCAGAACCATATGGGGCCTTCCCAGAATAGATCCCCACCCATGTCCTCCACTTGCCTTTTGTCTGTAGAAAAACTTGAGTCAAAGAATAAATTTAATCATAGAAGTGAGAAAATGCAGAAAGAAAGAAAAACAGTCAAGCAAGACAAAATAATAACACTTTAGCCATTAAACAAAGTCAAGGACCTTTAGTTCTTCCTCAAGGACTATAGGTAGTATTCTGAGCCATGTCCTTTGAGCCATTTTGCAGATACTGAAACCCCCTCCAGGTGGAAGAAGTTAACTATATGCTGCCCATAGGCACGTAGACCCCAGACCGGTTGGAACCAGAAGGTTGATGATGCTGACTTCCAATTACCTCACCACCAACCAATCAGAAGAATACCCACGAGCTGATCACACATCCCACAACCCCTTTCCCTCACTCTGTCTTTATAAACCTTTCCTGAAAGCCCTTGGGGGAGTTTGGGTCTTTTAAGCGCTAACTGCCCTGGACTCCTTGGTTGGCACCCTGCAATAAAGCTATTCTTTTCTACTTTTCACCCAAAACTCTTATCTCCGAGATTCAATTCAGTGCCGGTGTACAGAGGCTGGGTTTCAGCCACAATTATAAAACAATATCTACCCACAGTCTGTTGTGCCAATATAATTTTGATTCCATTTCATTCTCAATTAAACAGCAAGAGTGATCTTTTAAGAACAAAGCAGATCATGCCTTAAGTCATTCTGAATTTCTCACAATGCTCCAGCTCCTCCTGGTCTGGCCCCCTCACATCTGACCTCACTCCACTTGCTTTGTTTCAGCCCCACTTTGCTCCAGCCACTCCTGCTTTCTCACTTGGACACACTGTTCTTACCTCGCAGTCTGGCTGTTCCCTCCTCTACCATGTTCTCTGTTGATGTCTTGACTGCTCTCCTTTCTCTTCCTTCAGGTCATTATTCAAATCTTGCTTCTCAGAGAAGCCTTGCCTCACTGCCCTGTCTACAAGAGCAGCACACCCAAGCCCACCACATCCCACCATTTTTCTCACTTCTGTTTTAATCCTTAAGACTTATACAGCATTCTTCATATTGAAATTTTTTGCCACCTGGAGCAAAACCTAAGTTTTCTGAAGGCAGGGCTTTTTGCCTCTTTGTTCAGGGTGGTAACTCTGGCAGAGAGAACAGTTCCTAATTTGGGAACATCCCAGGATTTGGGCAAATTGGGTTTTGTTTTAGGGTCTCTGGCAGTGTGCAAGGTGAAGGTGGCATAGCAACTAAGATTCGTTGCTAAGAGACAAAAATATTTTGTACTATATGTGGTTTTCTTTTTTCAGATAAGGCTATATATTAATGTTTTACATTTTTCTCTCTGGTGTTGAATATTATGTGTTTAGGGAATGCTTAGATCCATCTTCAGATAGGAAAAATGTCAGGCTTATTAGCTATTTGAGTCATGGTCTCATGCCGCCAGCCGTGGCGGGTCCTCAAAGTGTAGCAACGATCGACAAGAGGGGGTAGGGAACTGAACGCACCAAGTTATGGGATCAGAAGGGCACAAGCAACTGATGATTGCAAGGCAAGTTTAATAACAAAGCATAGCCATCTATATACCCCTAAAGCAGGGAATTTGCTTAGTCATGCCTTATCGGCATCAGCTGGTTGATTGGCTTCTCGGCTTAGTCACGCCTTATCGGCATCAGCTGGTTAATTGGCTTCTCCGCTTAGTCACGCCTTATCGGCATCAGCTGGTTGATTGGCTTCTCGGCTTCTCCCTCAAAGGCACCAATTTCCCCTCCAGGGTTGCTTTTCCTAGCTTTAGGGAACAACCAGGGACTCCCAGTAACTGAGCAGGTCCCTGGAGCGATTTGGCCAAAGGCCATCTCCTTTTTTACGTTCATCCCATAAAGTCCAGGATGCAGACCAAGGAGAGTACAATCGGGCCCTGAGGCTTATGAGGGTCTTAATGGCGCCTTCCTCAGAGGGCAATGCTCGCCACATTTCCCCCTCTTTTATTTTTTAAAGCTTGATAATGCAATTTCAACCCATACACCTCCTGACGAAGAGCAGCGAGACGGCCAACAATAAAGCATAATAAACAAGGTAAGGCAATTAACATCAACAATACACATGACGCCACGGTAATCAATCCTGTGAGTCCATTTTGAAACCAGTGCATTGGGTTTAACCATTGAAGCTGATCCAAGAGTCCTTGAATTAATTGTTGGGGCCCGTCTTCTTGTAGATGAGCTTCTTGAATTGCTTGTACTTCCGCATTAAGTTTTTGTATGTCCAAACTAATGTGTCCATCAGTCCATACACTTAAAAAGTGCATTTTTACTTTGTTCCAATCCCAGTCAGTTTCATTATAAGCGTGTTGAGTCACACAAATCCAAGTATATTTAGCATGGCAAATCAAATGCACTTTCAATTTTAAAGCCATAATTTGGTCTCCTAAACCTATGAGAGCATTTTTTAACTCATCAACCTCAGTTTTTAGTTGAGTATCAATATGACTTTGTCATGCTAATGCAATACTGGTATTTTTAGACAATTGATTAACATAACGTGCTTGTTGTACAGTTTTACTTAATGCTAAACCGGCGGTAGCGGCTGTGGCTGTTAAAGCGGCTAAGGCTAATATGCTACATATTAATATTCCAATGAATCGTTTAAGTCTTTTTAAAGATTCAGATAATTCTAGCCAAGCTTGCATGCTAGTACTATGATACCATGGTTCAGAAATATTTACAGGCAGCATTACATAGGAAGGTTGTTTTAACATCATAACAGAAAAAGTTCCTTCCATAGGCAGAATGCAAGTACTAAAAATACAATTCTGACAAGTTATATTATATCCTAAGGAACCAGAAGTAAACTCAATCTGTAAATCTCCTATTAGCAAGGCATATGAGGGTGTAACACAAGTAATAACTGGTTGATAAGAATAAGACAATGCAAACTTCCCAAAATCCCAATGCTTATAAAAAACCAAACTATTATTAGTAACAGAAACTGAAGAAATTAAAATGGTACCATTATTATAATTTAAGGTGCACCAGATTTGAGAATTCAAAATCAGATTGGGGAAAATCAGAAGGAAAAAAGGAGGGAAACTTCAAACTTGTAACAGCTTTAACTAGCTTTAAACTATGGCCAGCCAGTAAAGTCCCTTGTCCTCCTACATATACTTCAACACACAAATAGTATCTTTGACTTTGCAGCTTCTATTAGAGCTCCACTTTCAGCTTTATGATTAGACCCATCTTTGTTGCTGTAATTACCAGTCTCATTCTTTCCATTTTTGTTATTGTTGTCCTGTGAAATCATTTTTTCTAGAACAGAAAGAAGATGTAAAGCTTTCTCAGCTTGGTAGGTTAATATATACAGGTCTACGATCAAAAAACACACTGCTTGGGCAAATTTTTCTTCAAAAGGTTCTATGAACTGATAAAGTTTTTCACCAGTGGATATGGCTTCTGTATACTGTCGGACATGATACAGGATGACTGCTTGATTGTAATACAACATACTGTTTTCAAGATCATCTAGTCCATCCATTTCTTCAACAGCCGAGTGCACCCGATTCTTCAATTGGTTAAGTGTCTGTCTTAAACTATCTGTTGTTGTCTGGTTACTTTTGAAAAACTCAGCTACTGCCGTATTCAAAATTATTTTATAATCGCCTTTGTTTATATCTTGTAGGCAGGCAAGATGTTGCAGACAGACATCATAATTTCCAGCTGTAAAAGCCTGGAAAGCTTTTACAGGAGTTGTCTGGTGGACAACTCCTTCTCTTGATCAGTGATCTCTGGTCGCTTCTTGGATACTTCTTGTCCCATATTTTTTTACTTCTGACTATTGCCCCGAGTTACTATCAACTTTACTATGTGGCCACACTTTCACTCTTCACTCCGGGGATTCACCTACCGAGATTCAGATGTCCCTCTTGTCAGGTCCCTGTTCGGGCGCCACTTGCCGCCAGCCGCGCGGGTCCTCAAAGTGTAGCAACAATCGACGAGAGGGGGTAGGGAACTGAACGCACCAAGTTATGGGATCAGAAGGGCACAAGCAACTGATGGTTGCAAGGCAAGTTTAATAACAAAGCATAGCCATCTATATACCCCTAAAGCAGGGAATTTGCTTAGTCACGCCTTATCGGCATCAGCTGGTTGTTTGGTTTCTCGGCTTCTCCCTCAAAGGCACCAATTTCCCCTCCAGGGTCGCTTTTCCTAGCTTTAGGGAACAACCAGGGACTCCCAGTAACTGAGCAGGTCCCTGGAGCGATTTGGCCAAAGGCCATCTCCTTTTTTACATTCATACCATAAAGTCCAGGATGCATACAAAGGAGAGTACAATCGGGCCCTGAGGCTTATGAGGGCCTTAATGGCGCCTTCCTCCGAGGGCAATGCTCGCCACAGTCTCAGGGCTGATTAACCAGGGTTGGAGGGAAAGGAGTACTGGCTTTGCTACCCTTTTTCTTTCCAATCATGCCACCCAGTTTCCATCACTGCCTACCCCAAAGAGGAGCCAACCAAGGCAATGTCAGGGTTTCCTCAATTTATTTGAAATAAAATCTATATGGCCGACTTTAGAAGAGGACATGGATGTGTTCTCTATATTTTCTTTCAATTTGATATAAATAATAATAAGGATAATAGTAATAATAAATTCTAACAGTGTTTGCTGAGAGTCAGATACTTCTCTGTTTAACATTAACTCATTTAATGTTCAGCACAATCCTATAGAGTTCGTACTATTTTTACTCCCATTTTGTATATGAAGGCTTTATGTACAGAGAGTTACTTAACTTGTCCAAGGTCACAATCAAATTGCAAGAGCTAGGAATTGCCCCCAAGCAGTCTGCCTCCAGAGTGGATGCTCTTAACCACTCTTAGACTATCATGTCTTTATTGCCTCTGACCCATGACTCTTTTTTAATGTGTGTTTGTGAAACTATGAACTTCTTTTGGTTTCCGTAATAGTCTCATATTCTTATTTTATTATAGTTTTGATTCATCAGTAATATATGTTAAATTTTAATAAGTATCATTTAGGCATCTATTACCATTATGCTCATTTTAAAATTTATTAATAAAATACATTTACTATTTCTGGGAAAACTCTCCTTCGGTGATTCTGTGTTATACTTTTAACGCACACTTGATTCTCTTTGCTAGTATGTTATATGGAATTTTGCACGTATTTTCCATTGGTCTGTGAGCTTTCCTTTCAGGTAACATCTTTTCTTAAAGGCCTATATTAATGTTATATTTAAATTTTCACCTGTTCTCTGTGTTCTGGAGTGTAGAGTAGATAAAATCCATAGGAAATATTTTTCCTTGAAGTTGTGAACGTTTTACGTATGAGTAAATCTCATATTGACTGCTTATCCAACCTCTTGTCCTAAAGCCTGGTAAGATGCTTGCCTCATAATTCCTGGAAAAATGCCACATTTTCTCATTCCTTCATTCCTATCTATATGCAAATATCTCGGTTTTGAATTTAGTTTCTGTCCTTCTGTGTTTGCTTAATTCATTTGTGGTAAAACACTGTCTCTTGGCTTCTGTTCTCAGTTCTGTGAAGGCAAAGTTGATACACTTTCTCAAAATGACAGACAGTATATTTTGTCCAAAGTGCATACTCTGTAAATGCAGGAGGGGAAGAAGGAGAAATTGAATGAGACAGAGTGAAAATTTAACCATTTAAGATCTTAGATAATTCTATAATACACTATAATTTGTACAATATTTTCTGTATCATGTAGTTTTCCTATTACCAATTCAATCACTTCTTAATTTATAAAAGTTCCATGTTGTGTTTTGCTTTATCACAGAGTATTTTTTTTGTTTCAAATCCTCATTTTTATAGAATCAAATGTATGTAGTGTATGTGTCTCTAGCAGAAGCAGGAGCAAAATATGACAGTCCTAATGTTTGGGGACTGGAATTTAAGTGATTTTTTCTACTATAAGAATGTAACAGATTTATAAACAATTTTTAAAAATTATTCAGAAGAACAAGGTTAAAAATCCAATGATCCTGTGAATTTAATAACAAAACTGGTACCATTTTTGACAAGACTTTATGTAGATATATGTGTTCATTTTCTTGGGTACATACCTAACATAGATTTGTTGGGTCAGGGTAAGTGTACTCTTCATTTTATTAGAAACTAGCAAAGAATATTCCAAAGTGGTCGTGCCGTTTTTCACTCACACCAGCGATATTGTTCCATGCCCTCCCCTCTTGGTAATGAGTCTATTAAATTTTAGCTGTTCTAGTGAGGAGTGAAAATATTTCCTTTTGCTTTTATTTGCATTTTTCTGATCATTAAAGATGTTGAACACCTTTTCACATGCTTATTGGCCCTTATCTATCCTACCTAAAATCTGCCCATTAAAGTTTTTGCCCATTTTTATTCAGTTTTGTCTTTCACATTTGTGGGAATTCTTTGTACATGCTTGATATGAGTCCTTTGTCAGATTAAAATATAGTGATTATGTTCTACCTGTCTGTGGATTAACTTTTCATTCTCTTAACTATGATTTTCAATGAGCAAAAAATTTAATTTTGATGAAATCCATTTGGTGCATTTGATTCTTCAAAGTAGGATTTTTAGATTTGTCAATTTCATTAGGCACCAGTTTCTAGTTTTTCAGTCAACACTAGTCTAAGTATCACGGTGAAGATATTTTGCAGATGTAAGTGAAGAAAATTATTCTAAAAAATCAAGGTAGGGCTGACTGAATCAATTATGTTTTAAAAGCAGGGCAGATATAGTTGGGAAGAGAGCATGAGAAACAGAGAGAGAGAGTCCTTTTCCTATGTTTTATTTTTGAAAGTTTATAGTTTTAGTTTGTACTTTTAAGCTTATGATCTATCTTACAATAATTTTTTGTGTATGTTGTGAGATAATGAGTGAGGTTAATTATTTTCCCTCATTTGAATATTCACTTTTTCTAGTAACATTTATTGAAAAGTCTTTTAATTTTAATTGGATTATCTTATCATCTTTATCAAAAAACCAATTATCAAATACATTTGGGTGGATATCTGGAGATTCTACTCTGTTTTACTTCTCTACTTTTTCAAACTTGATTCCAATTTATATTGTCATAATTACTGTAGCTTTATAGTAAATCTTGAAACCATGTTTTTTAAGATTTTCAATCTTGGTTTTTCTGTTTCAAGATCTTGGCTGTTCTAGATGCTTTGTACTATATATAAATTTTAGAATCATGTCAAATTCTACAAGTGTACAATAATATTTAAATTCATTGTGTACAAATTTAGAGAAACAGTGAAATGCTGTTATGAATAACAAAATATTTATCTTAAAATATTCCATATAATGATTAACTTTGATTCTTACAATAAATTGTGTTTTCAATGACCTAATCTACTTATCTATCTATCTATGACTTTTATGGCTTTTCTTATGAAAAGCTCAAGTAAATGAGTTAGGAGTGAATTTTGTTCTCTCTGTTTTTGTTTGTTTTAATAACTTTAGAACCAACTTTCTCCGCATATTTGCCCATTTGATCTTTTAAAACTCATTTTGCTACCACAGCTTATAATTTATTTATTTATTTATTTATTTATTTATTTATTTATTTAATTTTTTTTTTTTTTTTGTGGTATGCGGGCCTCTCACTGTTGTGGCCTCTCCCGTTGCGGAGCGCAGGCTCAGCGGCCATAGCTCACGGGCTTAGTTGCTCCGCGGCATGTGGGATCTTCCCGGACCAGGGCACGAACCCGTGTCTTCTGCATCGGCAGGCAGATTCTCAACCACTGCGCCACCAGGGAAGCCCACAGCTTATAATTTAAATTAAATTGACTAAATGTGAATTTTCCTGCTTTGCTTCTCTAGTAATTTCTTTGATATTAAAATTATGCTTGTCACTTAGATATCTTCAGGGATCTGCCCTAAAAGGAATACATTAGTGAGACAGTCCAATATAGCATCTATGATTTTTGTGAAAACTGATTTTATTCTACTAGGGAGGCAATAGACTTTATAACTGAGTATAATTTAGAAATTAATGATTTTGAATTTCTAGCATCAAATTTTATCTTAAACAATCAATTAAATTGTTACCATTAATATAAGTTCCATATAAGATAGGATTTTTGTTTGCTTTGTCTATTCCTATATGCCAAGCACTTAGCTCAGCTCCTGGCATATTGGGGGATGAATATTTGTAAAATAAATAAATGAATTCCACCCTGATTCATTTTTAATGTTCAACATTTTAGTAATCTCATGTATAGTTATTTCACTAAAAGAGAAATTACTTAAGATTTTACAGGGCACTTATGCTTAATAGAATGCAGAAACTGTTTGATGGGCATTAAATCCATTTACCTTTCCTTCTGAGTTCATAGCTAGACTACTTTTCTTAACCTCTCTTACAGTTAAATGTGATTGTGTGATTCATGTCAGGCCAGCAATTGCAAGTGGAACTGATTAGTGCCACTACCATGCCTTATCATATATTCTTCTGATTGCTCTCTTCCCTGTAGGCTGGATTGAAAGGGAATGCCCAGTGACAACATGGAAACCATATGCTGAAGACGGCAAAGATTGAATTATTAGCCTGGAACCCTGAATGGCTTCATGGAGTAGATAGTCCTTCTACCTCACACCATCTCTACTTATGCTTTATGTGAGTAAGAGATTAATACCTAATATTGCTACACTACTGAGATTTGGCAGTATTATCTGTAACAGTAGTTAAATTTATCTTGATTAATATAAAAGTGTTATCTTAAAGTGAAGTGCTGCCATGACAAAAATCTAAATGTGTGCCATTGGCTTGATAATTTGGAGGCAGGAAGTAATGAAAGTGATGTAAAGAAGGTAGATGGCATTGCTGGTGGGAAAGCAAAATTGTACATTCACTTTGGAAGACAGTTTGGCAGTTTCTTACAAAATGAAATATATTCTTATTTTATGATCCAACAACCATGCTGCTTAGTATTTAGAGTTGAAAATTTATGTCTGTACAAAAACCTAGACACAGGTGTTTATATTTATAGAAGCTTTGTTTTTGAAAGCAACCAAGATGTCCTTCAGTAGGTGAACGGATAAAGTGTGATACATCCAGAAAATGGAATAATATTTAGCACTAAAAAGAAATGAGCTATCAAGCCAGGAAAAGACATGGTGGAAACTTAAAGGCATATTACTAAGTGAAAGAAGCCAATATCAAAAAACTGCAAACTGTGGAGTCCCAACTATATAACATTCTGAAAGAGACAAAATTATGGAGACAGTAAAAAAATTAGTGGTTGCCAGGGGTTGGGGGAGAGAGGGATGAACAGAAAGAGCACAGAGGAGTTTTAGTGCAGTGAAACTATTCTGTATGATAA
Organism: Kogia breviceps; assembly: GCF_026419965.1. Taxonomy (NCBI): domain Eukaryota; kingdom Metazoa; phylum Chordata; class Mammalia; order Artiodactyla; family Physeteridae; genus Kogia; species Kogia breviceps. Next base: position 78,946,604 of record NC_081322.1, read on the forward strand.
TCCAGTGGTGGATACATATTATTATACATTGTCCAAAGTCAGAGAGTGTACAATATAAAGAGAGAGCCCTAATGTAAATATTTATGGACTTTGGATGATAATAATGTGTCAATTCAGGTTCACTGGTTACAACAAATGTACCACTTGGGACCAGATATTGATAGTGAGGGAAGTTTGTGTGTGTTGATGGGTGGTGGGAGGGTGAAGGGAGGGGTGATTAAATGGAAACTCTCTGTACTCTCCATTCAATTTTGCTGTGGACTTATAACTTCTCTATAAAATTGTATATTAAAAAAGATAGAATGATGGAAAGTCATATTCTGTAGTGGCAAAAGAGTTAGAAAATTGTTACCTGTGATAATATGGAAGGCAAACCATAAGTGTATTAATTTGCTAGGGCTGCTGTAACAAAATACCGCAAATTGTGTGACTTATATAACAGGAATGACTGTCTCATAGTTCTGGAGGCTAGAAGTTCAAGATCAAGGTGTTGTCAGAGTTGATTCCTCATGAGGGGTGTGAAGAAGAATCTGTCTTATGCTTTTCCTCTAGCTTCTGATGGCTTGCTGGCCATCTTTGCTCTTCTGTGACTTGTGGAAGCACCATCCAATCTTGGCTTTCATCTTCATATTGTGTTCTCCTTGTGTGTATGACTCTGTGTCTTAATTTTTTATAAGAACACCAGTTATATTGGATTAGGGGCCCACCCTATGTAGTAAGCCCTCAACTTAATGAATTACATCTATTTCCAAATAAGATAACATTCTGAGGTACTGGGGGCAAAGCCTTCAATGTATGAATTTTGTGGGAACACAAGTCAACTCATAATACCTGTCAAACCTAGAACCGTAAGAGAATAAATTTAAATAGAATATTTGTAGTGCATTTTGTTTGATATTAGTTGAGTGTAACAAGGAAATGACGAAAACGATGGGCTTAAGTAACCATTGGCTGGTGTAGGTAAAAAGGTTGTGAATAGAGTGATTCCAGAAATATGGAGCTTCCAAGAGTTAGAAAAACCACAAACAGTAGGAAGTAAGATGGAAATAACTTTGAGTGACAAAGATCTTCCCACTCAAGCTTGAATTTCTCAAGACTGCTGCTATAAAGTTAAAGAGAATGGAATAGAGCTAGGTGGTAAAAACCAGTTTGAGCTTGATAATTGTTTCTAGGGGAAAAAAACCAAGCACCTTTAAGTGTGGTTATCGGCAAATGAAATGATGAAAAATATACACATCAGAAGACTATTAAGCAGTTGATGAAATGAGACCAATTTTTTTAAATGGTTTTGACCATTCAAGTTCTAAAACAAATTTTAGACTGTCAAATATGCACAAGTAGGAAGTAGACTGTGAAAGCTATATCGCTCAGAAGCAGGGCAAAGTTTTCCAAACCAACTTTGGATGTGTCCATGAAGGAAAATGGACACAAAGAAGCTCACGTAAGGTGGATTCAGTGGCCACAGAGAACAATGGACATGGGATCCTATTCCTTCCAGAGAGCAGAACTGGAGTCATTTAATGAACTCTTCCTGGGTCCAGGAACTTCACAAGGCTTGTCACAATACTTCAAAGTTACTATGTCCTGACATTACTGTGTCCTTCTATTGCTTCCTTCTTTTTTTTTTTTTTCTTCTTTTTTGCGGTACTTGGGCCTCTCACTGTTGTGGCCTCTCCCGTTGCGGAGCACAGGCTCCGGACGCGCAGGCTCAGCGGCCATGGCTCACGGGCCGAGCTGCTCCGCGGCATGTGGGATCTTCCCGGACCGGGGCACGAACCCGCGTCCCCTGCATCGGCAGGCGGACTCTCAACCACTGCGTCACCAGGGAAGCCCAAAACCTTTTAAAAATTACCTTTGAAATGTACATGTGAGAACTAAATGATTCTGTTATATAAGCTCTTATCTTTCAGGAACCAATAAATTTCATATGCTCTTATTGTGGGAATTCAGAAGACAAAAATAATAATTTGATTATGAATCTTATGTCAAGAATAGTGTGTGATAATTTTATTTAATGTACCTACTAGCAACTTAGTGTTTTGAACACAGGGGGCTTAATTATTATTGTGTTGTTTAAAACACTATTTAATACAAGGGCTTTATTTCTGTGAAATTTGCTCTTTAGAGCATTTAATGATGGAAAATATTTCATCATCTCAAAGCAATGTCATGTATCTACTGGGCTATGAGTTACATGAATATTTATAAGATTTATAAATCAAATTTCCTTCAAAACCCTCACATTAACATTTTAAAATTAAAAACAAGGATGGAATAGAAAATAACACATTGAAGGCTTAAGTTCTAGAAAATTTAGATATTATTTTATTTTATTTTAATTTGTTTTTGACATCTTTATTGGAGTATAATTGCTTTACAATGTTGTTTAGTTTCTGCTGTATAACAAAGTGAATCAGATATACATATAAATATATCCCCATATCCTCTCCCTCTTGCATCTCCCTCCCACCCTCCCTATCCCACCCCTCTAGGTGGTCACAAAGCACAGAGCTGATCTCCCTGTGCTATGTGGCTGCTTCCCACTAGCTAGCTATTTTACATTTGGTAGTGTATATATATCCATGCCACTCTCTCACTTCATCCCAACTTGCCCTTACCCCTCCCCGTGTTCTCAAGTCCATTGTCTACGTCTGCATCTTTATTCATGTCCTGCCCCTAAGTTCATCAGAACCATTTTTTAAAAAATATTCCATATATACATGTTAGCATACGGTATTTGTTTTTCTCTTTCTGACTTACTTCACTCTGTATGACAGACTCTAGGTCCATCCACCTCACTACAAACAACTCAATTTTGTTTCTTTTTATAGCGAGTATTATTCCACTGTATATATGTGCCACATCTTTATCCATTCATCTGTCAATAGACACTTAGGTTGCTTCCATCTCCTGGCTATTGTAAATAGAGCTGCAATGAACATTGTGGTACATGACTCTTTTTGAATTATGGTTTTCTCAGGGTATATGCCCAGTAGTGGGATTGCTGAGTCATCACAAATCATTAGAGAAATGCAAATCAAAACTACAAGGAGGTATCACCTCACACCAGTCAGAATGGCCATCATCAAAAAATCTACAAACAGTAAATGCTAGAGAGGGTGTGGAGAAAAGGGAACCCTCTTGCACTGTTGGTGGGAATTTAATTGATACAGCCACTATGGAGAACTGTATGGAGGTTTCTTAAAAAACTAAAAATAGAACTACCATACGATCATTTGACATTTCTTAAGCTATAAACCTTATACTGCTTCTCTAAACATTGTCTGTGAGCCACTTGCATTACATTTGTTAGCTTGCTGATTAAATGTGCAGATTGCCATGGCTAACATAAGACCTACTAATATAAACTCTTTGGATGTTGAGCCAGGAAATCCACATTTTTGCTGAGCAGCCCAGGTGAATCTGATACACATTAAAATTTGACCAAGAGAACAAATTAAAAATGGGCAATTGTTTTTATATAGCCATCATATTAGTGATACTGAAATCTGAAAAATATAGAGAAAATGAAGAAAATTCCAACCTACTTTTATTTATTAATACTGATGCAAAATTAAAAATCATATAATAGTAACTGGAGCCATCAGGACATTCAAAAATTTAACTTATTCCAAATTGAGTTTATTCTAGGACTTCATAGGTTGGTTGACATATGGTATTTATAACTAATACATATTCAAAGGTGAACAAATATATTATCATATTTGATCAACATAACACATGCCAAAGGGGTATTTATTAGTGTTTAAAATTCACCCCAACTAAAAAAGTTAAATATAAAAAATAATATAATATAAAATATAAAAATTAATATAATATAAATATATATATTAATATAAAATTAAATATAAACAAGCAATGTAGAAAGTTACAATAGATTACACAGCTCCATGATAATTCTAACAAATACGTTTATATCAATTGATATAATCTGAATTTGAGACACAGCCCTGATAAAAACACAAATTTTATAAAGGGAAAATATGTACTATCTGGCTACCTTCCTAAACCTAATTGTTTCTACCAGTTAATTCTCTTGAATATTTCAGACAACAATCATATCATCTTCAATAATAAATATATTTCTTCTATCACCTGTATCACCTTCTATTATTTAAAAAAGATAACTCTCTTGCTTTTCTAATTTTATTGAGTAGCACCTCCAGAAAAACATTAATCAGTAATGACCATCAAACATAACCTTGTGTTATTTTTCACTGAAATGGGCAAAACTATAAAAATATCTATTTTTCTCTATTATGTGATAAACTTTAGCTTGGAATGTCCTTTTGTACTGTCTCAGAGACGTCATTCACACTGTATGTTACTGTAAAACATTCAACTAATGTTAGTATTTTTCATTTTTATTGCTTTTCTTATTAACATTGTTTTTTGGGGACACACCTCTGTACAAAATAAAAACTTATACTTACATTTTAGCTCAAGCCATATCCAATATTTACTTACCTCTGCCAATTGCATGTGCATTTTATTCTTTCAATTTACTTTTAAGGTTAAAAGATTTTTTATTCTAAAAATTGTGTTTCATCATCTAAGTTTAATCATTTCAAGAAATGGCAATGTTAAGCACACAATTTTTCTTCATTTTGTGCAGTATAAATATGTTTCTGTAAACATATGTAAATCAAATGTTTGAAACTAACCCTTGAAAAGTTGAGTAGTTAAAAATGTTATAAAGTGATTATTTAGACCATCAAGCAAAACTTTTCCATATCTTATATTGAGGCCCACTTAAAATTTTTCTACTTTTCTCCCTGATTGATATTAACAGCCACCACAGAGAAAAAGACCAATTACTTACAAGGGAAAGGCAATTAGATATATAACACATTTACCAACCACAGCACTGGAAGTCAGAGCACAATATAATACATGTTAAAGAAAAAAAAAGTTAAAACCATAAAATCAATGAGAGGAATCACTTTTGTCAAACATTGATTTTAACTTAGAATTGATCATTACATGTGACAATATAAAGTCATGTAAAGAAATTATGTACAATTATGAAATATATATACCTAAATCAAATCGTCATATATAAAAGCAAGTGATATGGAACAAAAATTATACTTAAAAGTAAATGTACACCTATACGTGTGTGTAGTAAAAAACAAGAGTTAATTACATTATTGTACTTTCTAAAGATCTAAGTTCCCTATTAGATATTTTATACTTCACACAAAAATCTCACATTATTATAAAAAAGCGTGAGGCTCAGAGAGACTAAGTAACTCAGTCACAAAGCTACCTAGAGGCAAAGACTAGATTTGTTTTTATATATATCTTATAATCTGCCATTCATACTGCAGGGGGATATTGTAACCCCATGCCCAATAGACTTAACTAATACTTCTTTCCACCAAATTATTGTTCTTTTCCTCTGAGAATGATTTGATCTCAACCCTAAAATCCAGTCAGAGAGTGGGTCTCTGCCTCAATATTGAGATATGATTTCTAACGGCTTATGAATATATGTGTATATATATTTAGACATAATTGTAGTTCTCTCTTCTGTTGTCCCCTTCCAAAACTATTCTCTGATGGGGAGTGATGACTCCAATCTAACTGGATATTTTTGGCTTGCTTAAAGTTGAAAAGACTACCTCTTACTTACAAGTTCTTCAGAGGAAATGTCAGAATTTTCTGTTTCTGATCATTTTGAGCTGCCATTGCCTGAGAATTCAAGTTTCTTGGTCTGTTGACTAGAATATTACAAAATCTGGATTAATTTACCACATCCTTATATAAAATGTATTCTTGCTGCTTCCCTGGTTGTCTTGTTCCCTGCAGAGCACTTTGGATTTCATGATGAATTTTGATTTCAGAGGAACAGTATTTTCAGGGTTTAAAACCAAAGAAGAACTGAATGCTGTTCCATTAAATAGTAAATGCATTTAGCTCCGAAAATGTACTTTTCTCTTATTTTCCCCTCTCCACAAAGCTTTAATTGTGACTAGGAAATGTGTTTTATCCCAACCACCTTATTTTTCTTTCTTGCTGTAGTTGAACCCAATGACTAAAAGGTAAAAACAAAACAAAGTCAATAACAACAACAAAATCATTTACATAAAAAATGAAAAAGCAAGTTTAGAATTCGCTTATCAAAAATTTAGAGGCTTCAAAATGGGGCTGTTTCTTCCTGGTTGTATCTTAATTGCTATCAGCTAAATTAATATCAAGCAAAACAGTGCATTTGCATTATTGCATTTCTATTAGGTAGCAAATAAAAGTGACTTTCTTTGTAGAAAACCATGGACATTTCAGAACTACAGATGTTTATAGTGGAGTAATTAAACCAAAATTAATGAAGACTGAGAATTACTTTATATAATTACTGAATACAAAATTTAAAAACTTAAATCATAATAAGTCAAAAATTTTCAGTCCCCAAATATTTAGAGTATTTCAGACTAAGTGAATTTCCCTACTAATCTCTCTCAGGAAATGTGTTACTACATAACTTTCCTGTTTCGTACAAAGCTTTTTTCTTATTTCTATGAGACCTCTGTGCACACAAATTAAAATTTCTTTTTCTACTGTTAATCTGTCTTGTGTAAATTTTATTATTAGTCTAGCTACTAGAACTCAAGAGGGTAGAGGAGGAAAATTTCCCCTCCCAACATGTGCATATAACTAGTGAATTATATACATAAATGTATAATATAATCTCTATATATATGTGTACAATATAATCAGAAATATGTTAAGTAATATTATCCATAGATATAAAGATTGAGTGAGAGAGAGACTTAAATTTTTCAGTGTAAATTTTTGCATTTATAAAATATTTTATAATACTAAAACATAGTTAAATAAAAAAGCAGGGATTTACATGGAAGTTGCCCATATACTTGGTCTGGTAGGCTGTAACTACACAATAATTGGACAACGTATTAGCACTGGCTTCTAATTCTTATCCCAATTCTTATCCTTTAGACCCTTTCCAAGAATTATTAGAAAATCAGATGAAGTGAGATTGGTGAAAATATTTCTAAAACACTGTTTTCAAATGTGTGGTCTCAGATCATTTGTATCAGAATTATTTTAACCTACTTATGCCTAATCTTTCAATCAGGGTAAAAGAGAAGTAGGTTCCTTAGATGAGTTTTCTCCTGTCCTGCTTTTCTTAAAATATTGCATTGTCAAAAACCATATCCTTTGTCCTAAATTTATAAAGTAGAAAGCCCAGATAGCTTATTTCCCTTAAAGTTATCTCATAGACCTGGGTATATTTGAAAAAGACATTCAATATTGAGGTGGGTCCGAAGGAGTTTCTATATTAGTGCACAATTGATGTTTTGTTCAATCTTACATGTTCTTCCATGGGTAAGAAACCCACCCATCATCTTAAGTCCTCTTAAGGCTTTAAAGTTGCTTTGGGAAATTGGCATTTAATATTACGATCCTAGGACACTGCTTATAACTTTCTTTGGCATGTTGTGCAGCATTTACAAGAAAAAGGCAGACTACATTAAGTCTGTGCACACTGTAATTATTTATATACAAGACAAATGTAAGTCTCATGCTTATCATCATGGGGAAAATACTGTTAGTGTCCCTGGAAATATTCCATCTGTACCCCATGTAACTTTACTTAATATCAAAAATTAAATCTTGGGTGAGTCCTCACCTAAGAACTAAAAACCCCTCTAGTTATTAGCCAGCAGAAGACCTGACACCTCTCTGGATCAGAATGCCAATGATAGTTAAAGCCATGAGTCCTGTAAACAGATTGTCTGGGTCTGAATCCTGGCATCTCTACCATGAGCTATGCAATCTTAGACAATGCATTTAGTTTCTTTAATTTACTAATCTGTAACTGGAAGTGAGAAGTATATAACTCATAGACCAATTGTGATGATCAAATGAATACACAAAGCACCCAAAAGATTGCCTGGCACACAGTTACTGCAAAAAAAAAAAAAAAAAAAAAAATCAGTATTAGGATGATTAAATTGATAATGAAATGTCTTAGAATCAAACAGACATGGAAGACCAGGCAGGGCTTAATATGACCAAAAGAAACACAGAAACTATTTGCACATTGAAACAAAGATGAAATAATAAATTCTGAAGGAATATGATGATACATGCACGGGTATTTTAACAAGAAGTGATGAAACTTAGGATTAGTGATATAAATAAGTCAAAGTACGGTGAAATACAACTAGAAAAAAGGGAAATATTGACCTTGAAAATGAGTGTATTTGATTGCTTGCCAAGCCATCTTGTGAATTCCAATATAATATAGCTTTTCATCTAGGAAATACTGAAAAACACAGCACAGTAATCACATATATATTAAAAAAGTATATTATATGTATAATTTATATGTATCTATGATCTACTCACCCAAATGAAGATATGTTTTCATATTTTCAGATAAAGAATAATTATGAGTTATTATTTTATGATATTGGATATAATTATTTCTACTATAAATTACAATATGTGCCCCCTACTTACTACTAGACTTTATATTTTTTCAAGATCAGAGAAGTCATTATTTATATATAAAGGGCAATATTTTAACATAACTATTTTCTTCTGAGTCGGGCAATTTCTCACTCTAAAACTTGTGAGAATAGAGATTTGACAGCCTATGATTTGAATTCCTTTATTCATGACCATTTTTCAGACCCTCGTCTATTTGTTTGCTCTGCCCTTCCTGGAGATTAAATCATCAGTCTTTTCTCTAGAGTAATCTGCATTTCATCTGCATTTATCCATGCTTTGAATAGTTCATTACACACATCTGAACTGACTTTGTAAATGTGCCTGTTAAATATAAAAGAGAAAGGTTCTAGTGTACTCTTCTGCTTTTTTCTTTTTTGTCAGTGAATAAAAAGCTTCCAGTAAAACACACAAAAATAATTCCACTTTGTTTAGGGGATGAAAAAGTCAGCAATTTTGAAAGTTCTTGAATAAATTCTGGAATGCATTTGCCTTGAATTTGCCGGTGATTAGCTTTAGAAACTGTTTTAGATTAGCTTTAGAAACAAGAAAAACAAAACAAAACAAAAACCATCACCAAAAAGGAAATCTTTTCGCTATCAACTAGTTCAAATTTATATCTAAAGGACCAAAGTGAATCACATTTTATTTTTTCTCAAATAGCTAAAATAAATTTTTAACAACTTGAAATCTGTTATTCACTTTATATTTTTTTGAAAGCCAATTGCTTTTCGATTTTATTCCATCTGGAAAAAAAATCGAAGGAAAATAAAATTTTCATCTCTTTGATATTATAAAACCTCTAGAGATATCTTTAATAAAATATCAAGGGCAGTATTTGTCAAAAGACTAATAAGTAACATTTTCAAAACTGAAATAATAAATGTCATCGCATAATATCAATTATTAATTTGTATTTGAAACTGAAGATAAATCTTATAATTACTATAGGTCTATGTTACTACATAATTAGTACTTGTAAATAATTAATTTCATCACTTTTATACCTGTAGTATACCAAATACAGTATAATCTACTCCACAACTTTTTATAATTTTAAAGTAAGTCGTCTCTATAAATATTAATATTGTGATCACACATTCACAGTTTCTTAAAATATGCATTAAAATTCATTTAAGAAAAAACTTTAAACCTGAAGTAAAAAATATTTTCTAAATGCAATGACAGTTAACTTAATGCCATTTTCATGAGTGAAATAATTAGACTTAAGAGATATGTGTAATAAATTTTCCAGTTATGATAATTTTATTGAGTTCAGAGGAAAAAAATCTCCATCAACCTCAAGCAGGGCTGTCCTTTTCATATGCAGGGCCCTGGGCAAATGTTTTGTGGGGAGGGGCTTCTCTATACAAACAATTTGATTTTAAAATGTATTATAAAATTCCTGGCTCCATGTGAGATTCAGTGGTTTATTCCTGAAGATTAGGAAAATGGGAGAAAAAGAGGTACATACGTAATTGTTTATTTTTACTAAGTGCACATAAGATTCTTCATAGGCTCTAGGTAACATCTCTTCCTGTTCCCTTCCAGGAACCAATTCTTCCTTCTTTATTTCAAATGCATCATTCTTGGCTAATTTTGTATCTTTTCCATGAATAAAGGGTAATCATGCTGGTGTAACTGACAATGTCATGGCTCTTCAGAACCTGTTGGTATTAAACCAGCATAGTTATTCTTGTCTCTGCAGTTCTCTAATACCATTTATTTAATGTTGGGCACATTATTACTCAAGACACTGCATCATGCACATGAAGCCCATGAATGCTGGTCTCCTATGACTCTGAAACGCTGATATGGTGCTTCAAAGATGATTAAAAATGCAAGTCTCAACTAAAGTATGGAGAAAAATTTGAATCAAGATTCATGGAGAAAAATATGAATCAAAATTCATTTTCTGGTCACAGTATATTTATCATTCAGAATTTTATAGTGTAAACATAGAACAAAACATCTTCCAATCCTATTTTTGTGGTCCTTACTCCTGCCATCCACATGCCACCACCAGCTGGGAAGGTAGATAAGAGACCCAGGGACAGTCAGTCCTATTTGAGTGTGAAATATCAGCTCCTCCTTAGGCATTGTTTAAAATTGACCTGGAAGAGCATAACATCACCATGCCAATCAAAGGCAAGAAAGGACATTAATTAGAAGGCCATTAACATTGTGGAGAAGGACTTGAAAGCCCTTGGAAGAAATAGGCTCAGCTCCTGGTAAGTATGTGGAGCTTGCCGAAGAAATGGGGTGACTATCCCTGGGTACCATCAAGTGGTGATGTACCGTGTCAAGGATACTTGTTGCCACCCCATTGCCCTCAGGTTCTGAATCCAAAGAAGCCTCTATGGTTGAACTCAATTGAGTAGGAGCTGATTCATAGGTCCACACTGGAGGCTCAAGTCCAACGGCTGACAGTGGGTTACAGGTATCCCAGACACCCAAATTCATCCTGTGTCCAATGTATGTCAGCATCTTTCTGGTGACACCTAATCTCCCACTCAAGAGAAAGAAATAACAAACCAACTAGCAGCAGTGATCCACTATCCAAGCTTCCCTCTTAGAACAAGAACCAGCAAAGGGATCGCAAATGGCCCCATCAGCAGAAGTCTTGAAGCTCCGTGGGGCTGTCAACCTTGTACATGTGGGCATAGATTTAGGGAGCTCCACAAAGGGGAAAAGAGACAACCTGCACCACCAGAGTCCCTGCCTAGGATGGTGCTGCAAGACCCAGACAGTACTGCCCACATGGCACTGTGGTCCTGGCTAATCCTTGCACTAGAACTCAGGGTTTAGAATATTTTGCATAAGACATTCCAAAATGTTGGGCTTCCAGAAGCATTAGCCTAAGGCAGGGACTTTACTTGTAGGAGTCTAGTGTGGTATTGTCACTCAACTGTACAATTCAGGAAGCAAAATGAAGAAAAGGGGGAGGATGAATGGAAGGAAGGAGGGAAGGGAGGAAGAAAGGAGGGAAAGAAGGAAGGAAGGAAGGGGGGTGACATTCTGCTTACCACATAGATCACTTTATAAAGTGAGTGAAACCTGGATTCCAAAATCAGGAAGACAATACAAGAAAAAGATAATGTACTCATTTCATTTACAGAGGATGATGCAAAAATATAAGTAAAATAATGGTTGATCAAATCCAATAAATATAAAATTATATGTCATAATAATAAGAAATTTAATCTCAGAATTTATTAGTGATACAATATCAGCTAACTTATTTTTGTTCTACACCAAATTACTAAACTAAAGGGGGAACCTGAAACAGCTATCCATATGTATGCAGAAAAAAAGTATTTGATAACATTCTATACCTATTTATGATTTTAAAAAGATAAACTCTTAGCTACCGGGAATAAAATGGAACTCCTAGAAGCTTGTAAGTTTTAAACAACAAAATCCTCAAATAAACATCATATTTTATCCAAAATCAAAAATCTTTAAAGATTTTAATACAAAGAAAAAGGGGTGTCCATTATTACCATTATTCTTTAACATATATCAGAATTTCTAGCTATTTCTTTGAGGAAAGATAAAAAGTGAGGAGTAAGTATTCAAAAGAAAAGATGAAAATGTCATTATCAATGTACACTATGACCAGTCATATACCTCAAAAACCAATAGAGCTGTTGACATTCTATTTAAATGAATAAGATAGTTCCACAGTGTCTTCTGATATAAAATCAACCTACAAAAAAATCAAAAGACTGTTTTGGCAACAGTAACCAACCATAAAATTTAAAATGTCATATATGTTTTCAGCAACAATAAAATCTTTTAGTTCAATGATGATTAATTTAATCACAAAAATATTAATACTATCTGAATAAAACTTTAAAACTTCTAAGAAAGAATTTAGATGATAATCTAGTGGAATAAAGTATCATTTTTGGACAAGAAGACTTACTATTATAAAGGTATCAATTATCCTCAAATTAATATTTAAGCTTCAATTCCATAAACTATAAATCAAAATTCCAGTTGATTTTTTGAGGGCTTCAGTAAACCTATAATAAAATGAAAACTGAAAGAGTAAGTGTTCACAAAATACATTTTAACAAAGAGAGATAGGGATAACTTACTTTACTAACAACATTCTAGAAAGTCATAGAGATGAAAGCAGAAGGATATCACAATGCAAACACACACAAAGAAAACCAGACCACTATGCACATGTGAGCATGCACAGATACCGATTCTCACAATATATAAAAAAATATAGTATCACAAATTAATTGGAAAAGTTTCAGTGTAAAATTGGGACCCTGTCTTACTTTATGTAGAAAAGTAACATGATCTCAACAAAAAGATGGACTCAAGATAGAAAAAATAATTAAACGTAAAAAAATTAAGACACATAAAAAAAAAAAAAAAAATTAAGACATAGAGCATAAGAAAAATGTAAGAGACTATCTTTATCTTCTTGTCATGGCAGACAACTTAAAACTCAGAAATCACAAAACATAAGGTAAAAATTGATGAATTTGAGAACATAACATTAAAGATTTCTATTCAATGAATACTGCTATGGATAAAGTTAATAGAGACATGACAGACTTGAAGAAGATGATGGCAATGTCTGGAACCAATGAAGAATTATTGTCTAACCATACAAGGAACGCCAGCAAATCACCAAGAAAAAGTTAACATCATCAATAGAAAATAAAGCAATTTAAGGAAGAGAAAATATTAACAGCTAACAACCCTACAGAGAGATACTCAAACTCATTCAGAATCACAGATGCAAATTAAAGCAACACAAAGCTATCATTTTACGTCTATTTGCAGGTGATGAAATTGTGATAACTTTTCTAATTAATATTCAGAGTTCAGCTTCCATGTTATTCTTTTGTATTGTCATTTTTATTATTCCTTTATCACAATAAGCATAATTACAATTATTATGACTAACATTTTAATACCTTTTGTGAATTACCACATCCTTTGTCCCTTTCTGCCCTGTAACTTAGAGATATAACTTTCTCATGAAATTATTAAAAATAACTAATGGTAAGAAATGTGCTCCAGCTGATCTGGGCGGTATATACCCTTTGAAGACTGCCCTAATTTTCTGTTACTCTTTTCTTGTTTTTCCTATGTTTCATACACATTGATGCCTTCAGATTTTCTCCTGAAAAATTAATGCAACAGACTATTTCTAGCTTGATCACAATAGATTCAAGTAATTCCTCTCAACTCTTGGGAAGTCAATGAATTAATTTGCCATCCATAATTATTATTAAATATAATAAGTATGTTTGATATGTTTAATCTGTTTGCTTTTAGTGACCTATGGGTGACAACATTACCAACTTGGAAAATCCTCCCTTTTACAAAAATAAATTGTAATCAAGACATGGCTAGAGAGGTGGAACAATGAGGTGTTTATATTTTTTTCTCAAAGTGAATGAGCGATTATGTTATCAATCTCTTACTATGAGGCTGTATTAATAGCAGGAAACAATGTCAAATCATAAATGTCAATGCATTTATTTAAACCTGGCTTTAAAATGATTGTGAGATACTTTCTTTGCCATGGCTAAGAAATAAGCAATTATAGAAAGGGAATGGATTTGAATTAAATCCCCCTGAAGAAAACAATAAACAGGTAAACAATTAAAAATTATGAGGCTCATTTATTTCCCAGGTGAGCAAAAATGATTAGATAGCTCCTTCTTTTTCTTTTCAATATCTCTTTATTGGAGTATAATTGCTTCACAATACTGTGTTAGTTTCTGTTGTACAACAAAGCAAATTAGCCATATGCATACCCATGTCCCCATATCCCCTCCCTCTTGAGCCTCCCTCCCATCCTCCCTATCCCACCCCTCTAGGTCATTGCAAAGCACCAAGCCAATCTCCCTGTGCTATGCTTCTTCTTCCCACCAGGCAACTATTTTACATTCAGTAGTCTGTATACGTTGATGCCACTCACTTCGCCCCAGCTTAGCACTCCCACACCATGTCATCAAGTCCATTATCTATGTCCACCTCTTTATTCCTGCCCTGCAACTAGGTTCATCAGTATCTTTTTTGTTTTTTTTTTTTTTTTTTTAAGATTCCATATATATGTGTTAGCATACGGTATTTGTTTTTCTCTTTCTGACTTAACTTCATTTTGTATGACAGACTCTAGGTCCATCCACCTCGCTACAAATAACTCAATTTCATTTCTTTTTATGAGTGAGCAGTATTCCATTGTATATATGTGACATATCTTCTTTATTCATTCATCTATCAATGGACATTTAGGTTGGTTCCATGTCCTGGCTATTGTAAATAGTGCTGAAATGAACATTGTGGTACATGACTCTGTTTGAATTATGGTTTTCTCAGGGTATATGCCCAGTAGTGGGATTGCTGGGTTGTATGGTAGTTCTATTTTAGTTTTTTAAGGAACCTCCATACTGTTTTCCATAGTTGCTGTATCAGTTTACATTCCCACCAACAGTGTAGGAGGGTACCATTTTCACCATACCCTTTCCAGGATTTATTGTTTGTAGATTTTTTGATAATGGCCATTCTGACCAGTGTGAGGTGATACCTCATTGTAGTTTTGATTTGCATTTCTCTAATAATTAGTGATGTTGAGCATTTTTTCATATGCCTCTTGGCCATCTGTATGTTTTCCTTGGTGAACTGTCTATTTAGGTCTTCCGCCCATTTTTTAACTGGATTATTTGTTTTTTTGATATTGAGCCCCATGAACTGTTCATATATTTTGGAAATTAATCCTTTGTCTGTTGTTTCATTTGCAAATATTTTCTCCCATTCTGAGGGTTATCTTTTTGTCTTGTTTATGGTTTCCTTTTTAAGTTTAATTAAGTCCCATTTGTTTTTATTTCTGTTACTCTAGGAGGTTGGTCAAAAAGGATCTTGCTGTGGTTTATGTCAAAGAGTTCCTATGTTTTCCTCTAAAAGTTTTATAGTGTCTGGTCTTATATTTAAGTCTTTAATCTATTTGGAGTTTATTTTTTTGTATGGGGTGAGGTAGTGTTCTAATTTCATTCTTTTACATGTAGCTCTCTAGTTTTTCCAGCACCACTTATTGAGGAGGCTGTCTTCTCTCCATTGTATATTCTTGCCTCCTTTATCATAAATTAGGTGCTCATATGTGTGTGGGTTTATCTCTGTGCTTTCTATCCTGTACCATTGATCTGTATTTCTGTTTTTGTGTCAGTACCATACTATCTTGGTTACTGTAGCTTTGTGGTATAGTTTGAAGTCAGGGAGCCTGATTCCTCCAACTAAGTTTTTCTTTCTCAAGATTGCTTTGGATATTTGGGGTCTTTTGTGTTTCTATACAAATTGTAAGATTTTTTGTTCTAATTCTGTGAGGAATGCCATTGGCCGTTTGATAGGGATTGCATTGAATCTGTAGATTGCTTGGGGTAGTATAGTCATTTTCACAATATTGATTCTTCTAACCCAAGGACATGGTATATTTCTCCATCTGTTTATGTCATCTTTGATTTCTTTCATCAGTGGTTTATAGTTTTCTGAGTACAAGTCTTTCATCTCCTTAGGCAGGCTTATTCCTAGGTATTTTATGCTTTTTGTTGCAGTGGTAAATGGGAGTGTTTCCTTAATTTCTCTTTCTGATTTTTCATTGTTGGTGTATAAGAATGCCAGAGATTTCTGTGCATTAATTTTGAATCCTGCAACCTTATCAAATTCATTGATTAGTTCTAGTAGTTTTCTGGTGGCATCTTTAGGATTTTCTATGTATAGTATCTTGTCATCAGCAAACAATGACAGTTTTACTCCTTCTTTTACAATTTGTATTCTTTTTATTTCTTTTTCTTCTCTGTTTGCTGTGGTAGGACTTCCAAAACTATGTTGAATAAGAGTGGCTAGAGTGGACATCCTTGTCTTGTTCCTGATCTTAGTGGAAATGTTTTCAGTTTTTCACCATTGAGGATTATGCTTGCTGTGGGTTTGTCATTTATGGCCTTTATTATGTTGAGGTAGTTTCCTTCTATGTCCGTTTTCTATAGGGTTTTTATCATAAATAGTGTTGAATTTTGTCAAAATCTTTTTCTGCATCTATTGAGATGATCATATAGTTTTTATTCCTTAATTTGTTTATGTGGTGTATCACATTGATTGGTTTCTATATATTGAAGAATCCTTGCATCCCTGGGATAAATCCCACTTGATCATGGTGTATGATCCTTTTAATGTGCTGTTGGATTCTGTTTGCTAGTATTTTGTTCAGGATTTTTGCATCTATGCTCATCAGTGATATTGGTCTGTAATTTTCTTTTTTTGTGATATCTTTTTCTGGTTTTGGTATCAGGGTGATGGTGGCCTCATAGAATGAATTTGGGAGTGTTTCTCCCTCTGCAGTTTTTTGGGAGAGTTTGAGAAGGATCCGTGTTAGCTCTTCTCTAAAAGTTTGATAGAAATCACCTGTGAAGCCATCTGGTCCTGGACTTTTGTTTGTTGGAAGACTTTTAATTACAGTTTCAATTTCATTACTTGTGATAGGTCTGTTTATATTTTCTAATTCTTCTTGGTTCAGTCTTGGAAAATTGTACCTTTCCAAGAATTTGTCCATTTCTTCCAGGTTGTCCATTTTATCAGCATATAGTTGTTTACAGTAGTCTCTTATAATCCTTCATATTTCTGCAGTGTCAATTGTGATTTCTCCTTTTTCATTTCTAATTTTATTGATTTGCATCCTCTCCGTTTTTTTCTTGATAACTCTGGCTAAGGGTTTATCAATTTTGTTTATCTTCTCAAATAACCAGCTTTTAGTTTTATTCATCTTTGTTATTGTTTTCTTCATTTCTATTTCATTTATTTCTGCTCTGATCTTTATGACTTCTTTCCTTCTACTGATTTTGGGTTTTCTTTGTTCTTCTTTCTCTAGTTCTTTTACGTGTAGGGTTAGATTGTTTATTTGAATTTTTTCTTGTTTCTTTAGGTGAGATTGAGTTGCTATAAGCGTACCTCTTAGAACTGCTTTTGCTGCATCACATAGGTTTTGGGTCATTGTGTTTTGGTCGCCATTTGTTTCTATGTATTTTTTAATTTCTTCTTTGATTTCTTCAGTGATCTCTTGGTTATTTAGTAGTGCACTGTTTAGCCTCCATGTATGTGTGTTTTTACAATTTTTTCCTGTAACTGATTTCCAGTCTCATAGTGTTGTGTCAGAAAAGATGTTTGATACGATTTCAATTTTCTTAAATTTTCTGAGGCTTGATTTGTGACCAAAGATGTGATCTATCCTAGAGAATGTTCCATGTTCACTTGAGAAGAAAGTGTATTCTTCCACTATGGGCAGAATGTTCTATAAGTATCAATTAGATGTATCTTGTCTAGTGTGTCATTTAAAGCTTGAGTTTCCTCATTTATTTTCTGTTTGGCTGATCTGTCCATTGGTGTAAGTGGGGTGTTAGTGTCCCCTACTATTATTGTGTTACTGTTGATTTCTCCTTTCATGGTTGTAGCATTTGCCTATGTATTGAGCTGTTCCTGTGTTGGGTGCATAAACATTTATAATCCTTATATCTTTTTCTTGGATTGGTCCTTTGATCATTATGTAGTGTCCTTCTTTGTCTCTTATAATATTCTTTATTTTAAAGTCTATTTTATCTGATACAAGTATTGCTACTCCATTTTTCTGTTGATTTCCGTTTGTATGGAATATCTTTTTCCATCCCTTCACTTTCAGTCTTTATGTGTCCCTAGGACTGAAGTGGGTCTCTTGTAGACAGCATATTTATGAGTCTTGTTTTTGTGTCCATTCAGCCAGTCTGTGTCTTTTGGTTGGGACATTTAATCCATTTACATTCAAGGTTATTATCAATATGTATGTTCCTATTACCATTTTCTTAATTGTCTTGGGTTTGTTTTTGAGGGTCTTTTTCTTCTTTTGTGTTTCCCACTTAAAGAAGTTCCTTTAGCATTTGTTGTAAAGCTGGTTTGGTAATGCTGAATTCTCTTAACTTTTGCTTGTCTGAAAAACTTTTTACTTCTCCATCGAATCTGAACGAGATCCTTGCTGGGTAGAGTAATCTTGGTTATAGGTTTTTCTCTTTCATCACTTTAAGTATATCCTGCCACTCCCTTCTGGCCTTCAGAGTTTCCACTGAAAAATCAGCTGATAACTTTATGGGGATTCCTTTGTATACTGTTTTTTGTTTTTCTCTTGCTTCTTTTAATACTTTTTCTTTGAATTTAATTTTTGTTAGTTTGATTAATATTTGTCTTGGTGTGTTTCTCCTAAGGTTTATCCTGTATGGGACTCTGTGCTTCCTGGACTTGGGTGACTATTTCCTTTCCTATGTTAGGGAAGTTTTCAACTATAATCTCTTCAAATATTTTCTCAGACTCTTTCTTTTTCTCTTTTTCTTCTGGAACCCCTATAATTCGGATGTTGGTGCGTTTAGTGTTGTGTCAGAGGTCTCTGAGATTGTTCTCAATTCTTTTCATCCTTTTCTCTTTATTCTGCTTCTCAGCAGTTAATTCCACCATTCTGTCTTCCAGCTCACTTATATGTTCTTCTACGTCAGTTATTCTGTTATTGATTCCTTCTAGTGTATTTTTCATTTCAGTTATGTGTTGTTCATCTCTGTTTGTTCTTTAGTTCTTCTAGATCTTTGTTAAACATTTCTTGTATTTTCTCAATCTGTGCTTCCATTTTATTTCTGAGATTCTGGATCATCTTTACTATCATTACTCTGAATCCTTTTTCAGGTAGATTACCTATTTCCTGTTCATTTATTTTGTCTTTTAGATTTTTACCTTGCTCCTTCATCTATGACATAATTTTTTGCCATCTCATTTTTTTTTTAATGCATGAGATTGTGCTCCTATTTTACTGGTTGTTTGGCCTGAGGCTTCCAACACTGGAGTTTGCAGGGTATTGGGTAGAGCTGGGTCTTGGTGCTGAAATGAGGACCTCTCTGAGACCTCACTCCTCTGAATATTCCCTCTAGTCCGAGGTTCTCTGTTAGTCCAGTGGTTCAGACCTGGAGCTCCCCACACAGGAGCTTCTGCGTGACCCCTGGGCTCATGAACTAAGATCCAGCAAGCCTCATGGATGGCAAAAAAAAAAAAAAAAAAAAAAAGAACAATAGCAAAGTAAAAAATAAAATTAGACTAGGAAACTAATAGACATGTTAGAAAGAATATAAAAATAAAAATATGGATGTGTCAACAATCAGAAGGTACATCAATACCACAATATTAAAAACGAGAAGGAGGGAAAAGAAAAAAATGTGTGGGGGAAAGACCTTGGCTGTGGAGGGCGGGGCCTAAGCAAGGGCGAGATTTGGGTGGTAGTGGGGCCTATGCTCAGGATCCACAGTGCTGGAAAAGGCCCTGGGGGCTGTGGGGCATGGGACTTAGGCTCAAGGAACAAAGGGGTCCAGGCGTGTCCCCCATCCCTGGTCTTGGAGGGCAGGTGACCTCATCTAGGAGCCCAGCAGACTTCCTGGGCTCAAGTGGCAGGGCAAATGCCCTCCTCTCCTCTCCTGCTCCACCCCCAGTGTGCCTCCTGACTGCTTCTCCTGATCCTCCTGGCCTCCCTCCATGCTCCCAGGACCCACACGGCCTGGAGGGGGTTTTGGATTGCAGGGAAATGTGGCTTGGGAGGTAGTTGGCTCCCTGGGCCCCAGTGAGCAGGGAAATCACCCTCCACTCCTCTCCCACTCCTCCTGAATGGCCCTTCCCACCTGCCACTCCTGGTCTCCCCAGCTTCCCTCCTATGCCCCCAGGACCCACACAGCCTGGATGGGGCTTTGGAGTGGGGGGGAACAAGCTTGGGAGCTCAGCAGGCTCCCCAGCCCCAGTGGGCCAGGCAATCGCCCTCCACTCCTCTCCCGCTTTTTCCAGAGAGTCCCTCCCACCTGCCTCACCTGATCTCCCTGGCCTCAGGGGCTCCCATCCTGTCTGGCTTCCACTTCTTCTCCCCTTTCAGTCCCCCTACATCCTACCAGTTCACTCTGGTGTTCCTCCCGTCTCCTTGGGCATTAGAGTTCCCCACCAGCTGCTGGCAGGTACCCTAGTTGTGGGGAGACGCTAACTCCATGTCCTCCCTCACCCACCATCTTGACTCTGCCTCCACCTAGATAGCTCCTTCTTTCAATTGCCTATAGGATATAATAAATTGTCCAGACTATTACTTGCTTGGAAAAGCATACATTTTTTTCTTTCACACTCTATTTCCCACTCACATTTTTCTGATTTTGCGGTATAATTTTTAGTCATATTAAAGAAAAATATTCCTAACAGTGAGTAGAGAAGACCCTCCAGCTACATTTAATGCACTCAAACATATTTCTAATGGATAGATAGTGTTCAGTTAGGAACTATAATGAGAAGTAACAAATGAGGCTGCTACCCTAAACAGCAAATACACGAGGACCATGAGCAATTTCTTTTATAGTCCAATGAGGAAAATTTCTTTTAAGTTCCTTGGACAAACTTATTAGGAAGTAACCTCTTTGTTTCTGTTTTATCTTCCCTATGAGAGAATTCCCTCTGTGGAATTCTTAAGAAGAGTAGATCTATGTGAACAGCAGATAAATGAACATTAATTCCTTCAACCCTCACTAAATATTGTTCTTTTTTTTTTTTTTTTTTTCTTCTACTCTTTTTCTGCCTTCTCTGACTTTGAGTTTTTTAGATGTGATTCCCTTTTCTTTTGTATCTTAACATATCCATTATACTTCTCTTTATTTATTTATTTTTTTTAGTGGGCACCCAAGTTTGCAATATATGTTTACAACAAATACAAGTGCATTTAAAATAACACTGTATAGTTTCATGGAGAGTGCAAGTACCTTATGACAGAGTATTTTTAATTCTACCATTCTGTCCCTCATGACATTACTGTCATTCATTTCATTTATGCATAAACTATAATTACCAAATACATCATAGATGTTATTATTTTGAATAACTTGTTATCTGTTGGGTCAATTAAGAATAAGAAAGTTAAAAGAGTTTATTTTACCTTCATTTCTTCTTTCCTGAATGCTCTTCCTTTCCTTATGTAGATCTGAGTTTCTGATCTAGACCATTTTCTTTCTCTCTGAAGAGCACCTGTCAACACTTCTTGCAAGGGAAGTCTACTGGAGACACATTCCCTCAATTTTTGATTGTCTGAGAAATACTTTTTATTTCTCCTTCCCTTCTGAAGGATAATTTCCAGGATACAGAATTCTAATTGGTGATTTTTTTCCATTTCAGCATAATATTTCACACCAATCCCATTTTGCTTGCATGGCTTCTGAAGATAATTTAGATGTAATTCTCACTCTGGTTTTTCTCTAGGTAGGTGTTTTTATCACCCCCTCTGTCTTCTTTCAAGATTTTCTGTTTGTCTTTCATGGTCTTTATTTTAAATATGATGTCTAGGTGTAGATTTTTAGTATTTAACCTACTATGTATTCTCTGAGCCTCTGGATATGTGATCTGGGTGTCTGTCATTAATTTTGGAAAATTCTGTTATTATTACTTCCAATAGCTCTGTTCTTTTCTTCTCATCTCATTCTGGTAGTCCTATTTTGCACATGTTACATCTATAGCAATTGTCCCACAGTTCTTGGATATTCTATCCTGTATTTTGCATTCTTTTTTCATTTTAGCATTGGAACTTTCCATTGACATTTCCTCAAGCTCACTGATTCTTCAGCTGTGTCCAGTCTACTGATGAGCCCATCAAAAGCATTCTTCATTTCTGTTTCAATATTTTGATTTCTAACATTTCCTTTTCTTTCTTAGAGTTTCCATTTCTTTGCTTATATGATATATCTGTTCTTATATACTGTCCAAATTTTCCATTACAACCCTTAGCATATTAATCATAATTATTTATAAATTTCTGGTCACATAATTCCAAAACTTGCCATAACTGAATTTGATCCTAAGGCTTGGTTTATCTCTTTAGACTATATTTTTGCCTTTAGCATGTGGTGTAATTTTTTGTTGAAATCTAGACATGGTGTATTGGGTAAGAGAAAGTAAAATAGATAGGTCTTTATTATGAGGTTTCATGTTTATCTAGCTAGGAATTGATTGTGTTTGTTTGCTGTAGCACTGGTGTCAGAGGCTAAACTTTCCTCTACTGTTCTTGTTTTGTCTCCTGTGTCATGTCTTTGGACCTCCCAAGAGATTCCTTAGATAGAATCTGAGGCTCTCAATTATTTTAGCTGTAATACCCTGTTATTATAGGAGCCCTATTGATGTGGTAGTAAGGTGTGGGATAAGGGGAAGCAACCTATACTCCTATGATTGCGTCTCAGTCTTTAAGTGAGACTGAGTTGGATGTTTCCTTTCCCCATATTGAAGTCTAATAGGACTGGAGTTGGGGCTTTCCCATCTTCCAGCTTGGTTAGGCTTTGTTAAAACCCCAGTTGGTTAGGTACTGGAAAATATTTTACATCGAGGAAAGGACTTGTTAAGGAGAGCAGAAAGCTCTGCATGTATTTCAGAATGGTCACTTTTCCCTTCCATAATTTATATTAGTACCACCAATTCCAGTCCAAAACTACAGCTCATCATGGCCTTCCCCTTTTTATAAACTTGTAATATTTTTACAAAAGTAAAAAATGGAGCTTTCTTATTCAATGTATGTTTACTTATCTACCCTAAACCAGAACACACTTCAGATGGTTTCAGAATTATTAATGCATACCATTGTGAAAAACAAAAACAAACTTACTAACTAGAGTTCAATATTTATATACACTTCTTTTTGTTTTGACTGATAGTTTATTGTCAGAATTCTAGGTTCAAGAGATGCTTTAGTCTTTCCTTCATTTGTTTGAAATATAGTTACAATTTTTTGTTTGTTTTTATTGTATGTTTGGGTTTGCATTGAACTTCGGGTTATTTCTCTACCCTTTTTGATTTTATTTATTTTATTTTATTTTTTGCGTTACACAGGCCTGTCACTGTTGTGGCCTCTCCCGCTGTGGAGCACAGGCTCCGGATGCGTAGGCTCAGCGGCCATGGATCACGGGCCTAGCTGCTCTGCGGCATGTGGGATCTTCCCAGACTGGGGCACAAACCCATGTCCCCTGCATCGGCAGGTGGACTCTCAACCACTGCACAACCAGGGAAGCCCCCTTGTTGATTTTATTTATAGATTTTGGGTATATGAATGGTAACATGGTTCTAAAGGTCAAATTTATAAAAAGTTATAGTCATAGAGTGTATCCTCTACCTATTGCCATTCTGCATCCTTTATATCATTCACAAATACCCTTGTAGTTTACCAATCTTTTTGGATTCTGGATTGTCTTTCTTATAGTTTTATTGTACAGATTAGCATTTTCAGATATATTTTACATTCCCCCCCTTTTTTTACACAAGCAGTTGTGTATTATAGACAATCTTTGACACTTTGTTATTTTACCTAATGATATATAATGGAAATTACTGCCTATCAGTTCATAGAGATTTTCCTAGGTCTTTCACAAGCTGCATAACCTATCTCTGTCTTTTTAACCACCCTCCTACATATGGACATTTAAGTTGCTTCTAATATTTTACAACAACAAAACAGTGCTGCGGGCTTCCCTGGTGGCGCATTGGTTGAGAATCCGCCTGCCGATGCAGGAGACACGGGTTCGTGCCCTGGTCCGGGAAGATCCCACATGCCGCGGAGCAACTAAGCCCGTGAGCCATGGCCGCTAGGCCTGCGCGTCCGGAGCCTGTGCTCCGCAACGGGAGAGGCCACAACAGTGAGAGGCCCGCATACCGCAAAAAAAAAAAAAAAACAGTGCTGCAAGAAATAACATTGTGTACATATATTTCTTTATTGCTGGATGTGTATCTCCTTGGTAACTTCCTAGAGGTGGCATTGGTCAAAGAGGAAATGCATATGTAGTTTTGTTAAGTATCCAAAATTCCTCTCCAAAGCGGTTATTTTACCAGCAAACTTTGAGAGTGCTTGCTTCCCTACAGCCTTACCAACTGTGTTTTCATACTTTTAAACTTTTACCAATTTAATAAGTGAGAAATGGTATCTCATATTTTCAATAAGCATTTCTTCAGGTATGAGTGAGGCTTAGTATCTTTTTATTGGCTTAAGAATCATTTTAATATCTTTTCTTGTGAGTCTTCTACACACATGCTTAACTCATTTTTCCATCAGGTTTTTATTCATATCTCTGATTTTTAAATGAGTTCTATATATACTAGCAATATTAGTCATATATTCATTATGTAAGTTATACACATATTTTTCCCCAGTGTGTCATGTCTTTGATTTTATTTATGGCATTTGTTGCATACAAATATTTTTCTTTTCTGTAGTCAAATTTATCAATATTCAATTTATATGAATTGAGTTATAATTAGAAAATCTATTCCTAAATATAGATTATAAAGCAATTCACCCATCCTCCCCACCCCCAAGGCTTATATGATTTATTTATTTATTTATTTATTTGAATTTAGATCCCTGATCAATTTGAAGAATATTATTTTATATGGTTTAAAGTATGGACGTAATTTGGGTTTTCATAAATGACATATTCATTGTCAGAGCAGTATTTATTAAGTAGCCATCTTTGTCAAGTTGGTCTAAGACATTCACTTTACATACACTAAATAATCTCTTGTACTTGGGTGTATTTCTGTAGTGTCTATCCTTCTCCAGTACTCTGCTTATCAATTCATGGGCTAGTACTAAACTATTTTAGTGTCTAATATGGAAGGTCTAGTCTGTCGTTAGAGCTTTTCTTTTTTTATTCTTTAAGTTTTCTTGCATGTTTACTTTTCTGTATGAACTTTAGTGTTAACTTGTCTAAATATAAAAAGCTTTTTTAAAAATTGCAATTGTGTTAAAATTATGTTTATTTTTAAAATGGCATTTTATGATGATGAGTTATTCTTTAAAGAGGGGGATTATTTTTCCATGCATCAGAATTATGATTTGTCTCATTTAAGATTGTTTTAAAGTTTTTTTAACATAGGGTTTGCAGTTGTCTATTGTGTTTGTTCATAAGTGTTTACTCATGTGGTGTAGCTCTAGTAGTACATACCTCACTGAAACAAAATCAAGAAGAAATAGGAAACCAGAACTATCCTATAAGTATTAAAGGAATTGCATCATTATCCAAAATTTTTCATAAAAATCCACAAAACCTAAAAAGTTTCATATGCAGTTCTATCAATCATTCCAGAAACAAAAAATTCCAATAGTACAAAAACTCTTTTAAAAGTACTTGGAAAATGAAGAAAACCTAATTCACATTACAAGGCTAATATAGCTTTGAACCTAAAACAAGATTAGTACAATATAAAAAGGAAAATTGTAACATAGACTAAGAAAGATAAAATATTAGCACAAGTCTGATAATATAGATAAAAAAATTTATAATGAAAAATTGTGGCTTACTCCAAGAATGCATATTTAGTTTAAATATTAAACGTTTAATGTAATTCATGACATTAATAAATTAGAGGAACAACAGTGTAATTATATGTGCAGAAAACAACACAGTTCAACAAAATTTATCATTTATTTAGTATAAAAAATAAGAACTTGAGGAAATTCTCTTAACCTGAGAAAAGACATTTATATGACAAAACTAAAATGAAACAAAATACTTTACCATTATAATTACTATAAACGATTGTGATACAAGTATGTACAGAGAGGAAAGAATGAATAGGGAGACAAAAGAGGAAAAACAATGAAAAGAATAAAAAGCCTAGAGTTAAAAGCAAAACAAAATAAAATAAATACACCAGTATATTAATGTCACCTTCTTCATTTATTAAAAACTATTTTGAAAGGTACCTTTTTAAAGGAGAAGCATACCAGATAGCTACTGTATAACTGAGTAGCTCACACAATTTCTCTGTTTTTGTTTGTGTTTACCACTTATTATATCATCAGGGATACTGTCAAAGGAAATAATACCATACTACTTCACAATAGGTAGTATAGTCATGGTGAATTCAAAAGGGGAGATAGAGTTGGTCTGCAGCTGGACTAGAAAGGCTTTATCTCTGGTTCAAGAGATGCCTGCATGTCTGGCTTTTGACTCTTGTCCAAGGTAAAGGCCGTGGAATTTATGATGTGTTGATTAAGGTTCCATTTACCCTGGTGGCACCCAGGGTTAGTTCTTATGGTTTTCATCTGATCTTACTGCTTTAACAAGTTTGATTACAGGACCAAACCGATTTGTAAGGATCCCCCACTGGCAGCTTCTCCAAGCTCTCTGAAGCAGAGATTTTCCTCATGGGCTTCTCAAAGCCAGAGAGTCAGCACAGTGCAAAGGCACCCCTGGGCCTACGGACAGCCTGGGCTGTGAGGTGTCTCTCACTATGATGCTTACCTGGCAGCTCCTTCTCTTCCTTCACCATGTTCTTTGCCTTTAAGTACAAGCTTTATGTGACTACAGTGTGGAGGCTGGGAACTCATTTCAAACATACATACTCCGGAAAACAATACAAGTATCCACACAGTATAGCAGTCAGTAATATATTCATATTTTCAGTGATCACGTACGTACTGATTTTGTTTATTCCTAATTCCAACAGTTAAGTAACTGAAATTCTTCTGTATAGTGGAAGCATATTTCATTGAAACAATGTTCTTTTCCAGCATTGATTAAGTTAACAGACAAATCAAAAGAATGAATTGTCAGTTAAAATGAGTATACCATTTTAAAGAGAACAAAGACAGTAATAGCATCTTTGACCCAGATTATATTCCATCTGCTGGAAATCAAAAAGCATTAGTAAAATAAAAGTGATACTACATTGACTCCAAATGGGTAAATTGGTTTCAGCAAAATAATTATACATCAAATTGCATTAATGTCAATTTTAATATTATTTCTTTATGACATTTTAAATATAATTTGTAAATATCAATATATTTTTGGTTTAGGGGTTATCTGCCAACTTTAAATTTAAGAACATTGTTTACAACTCTATGTAAGTACATACTTAAATATCATTCTGAAGCCAGACAAATCTTTTTTTTCAGTAAAATATTTTTACATTGCTCAAGTTTGAGAAAATGCTTTAGAATGTTTATTCATTCACCTTTATGACTTTTTTCCCCCTATTATATTTTATGAACAGACTAAGATCTAGAAGTCTCACACCCCCAGTGTAAACATTTGAACACTTGGGGTTATCCAAACAAGGAAGTCAATTTTGTGCTCTGAAATTCTAAGATTTTTTTCAAGAAATCACGGTGTGGAACTGTTTCAAATAAATAACATAATGAGGTATGATTCAGGAACATAAAACCACAAACTATCTTGCTTGTTAAGGTACATTGTAGGAAACATTCTGCATTACACATACAACTAGGACAAAGTATATATTTTTGAAACAGAATCGCAAGAGTTTATTCCTCTCTCCTATGAGGCTTCTTCACTTTACAGGGCAAATGAATATTTTCAAGTAACTACAAAGAGCTCCTCAGCTTTTACAATTTATTCTAAACTCTGTGGCAGGAGCAATGAAAAAATGGTCTTTTTCTTATAAAGAATAAGCTTCAATAGACTTCTGAAAAATACTTTTTAAGTATACCTGACAAAGTCATCAGTTCTTTTTAAACCAGGTGACTTTTTAGGATTTGCATACATCCCTTAGTATTGTAGAAAAAGTGGTGCAGTGCTGTAAGAACTTATGTTGGTATTTCTATCTGTTCTCTTAATCGTACCTCTGAAACATATGAAAAACAAAGTAAAACAAAGCAAAAACATAAAAATATAGATTGCCTGTCACTATAAGGCAAGGAAGTATTGCATCTAGGAATGAAGAATACGGGTATCTGGAGAAATTTCTGCTTCTGAGAACATGAAAACGATGTACTTTTCCCTATCACTTCTGCTAAGTATAACTGCAATGCTGGACATTACATATAAAATAAACATAAAATGTCTCTGAATGGTGGAGAGAAGAAGGAAGCCCAGCTAGGAATCTTGAGACCCAAGGGCCTGGTGATGAGACCCGTGGGTTTCCTGTTTGCCTCATAGACCCCAGACTTGAGATGAAGAAGCCAACAGCCCAGTAACACCAAAGGACACAAGCCACAAAAAAACCCCCCCAAAAGTGTGCTCTCTCCAAGAAAGGATCAGGAAAAGGCAGCCTAGGAAGAAAAGTTTTATAATAATCACTCTACTCCAGTCAAACACTAGAAAAAATTTTGGTTTCAGCTTTACCCCCCCCCCCCCCCCCCCCATCAGAGGCCTAGAGGGAAACCTAGGTTTATACTCAGGACAGGATATAAGAAAGTTCTCAAACATCTGCAAGAATTGAAGGTAAGCAGAATACGCCATGCAAATATGCCTCTTTGGCCTAAGGACTATTTTAGTCTGGTTGTTTGAAAAAACAAGCAACAAACAATCAGCAGACACTGGAGAAGCTCTGAAACACAAGAGGAACTTACCCATTTGCAAGAGACATTTACATGTATAAGGGAAACTTCCATTTGTAAGGGTGTCTCCCTCTCTGTACCAAGAGGAGGAGGATGAATCTAAATCCCTAGAAACTCCTTTTCTTTTAAGAAGGCGAGGACTTAAATCCATATAACAATCTTAAGCCTGTTTGAGCGCTTAGCCTGATAACCTCCCATAGCCACCTCCCCCTACCAACATCTTCTTTTGTGTTTAACTAGATATGGCACTTAAAGTGGTGGCATGGGCCATCATTTCAATGTGTTATGCAGTTTTCCTGGATCTTTCTCTTGTATACTGGAAGGATACATGTTATTAAACTTCTGTTTGTTTTTTTCCTATTAATCTGTTTTTTATTACAGGGAGGTCTCAGGCAAGAACCTAGAAGGATAAAGGGAAAATTATTTTTTCCTCTCCTACAGAGAGATGTCAGAGAAGGCCCAGCAGGCAACTGGGAGTTTGATCCCCACTGGATGATAATGAAGCTCATTCTATGGTGTCAAGTTTCCCATGCTGGTTTTCTGATCTCCTGCTGTCCTGCTCTGTAGAAGCCAGATACATCCCCTTGCTTTCTAAAGCTTACATTCAATGGAGAGAAAAATAGCACTATTTATTATTTATTAATTAATTTATTTATTAATTATTTTTTGAGATTTGACACCTCTCTAGACTCAATTTTAACCTCTGTTACATAGCACTCTAAATTCTGAATTTACTGTGCCCACTGGAAATGAATTGGTTTATTTTTATTTTTCCTGCAGTTAGCTAAAAAACAAATGTTATTTTAGTAGTATTATTAGGAATTATAACTTTAACTTGCCTTGTTACCAATAATACTAAGTCTCAGTCACACGTAGTTTCCCATTCTACAGCTCTTTTAGATATCAGAGGAAATGCTGCCACCTAGGTCCTTTCCCTGTCTTCTTCCTCTTCAATCTTCTGATTAAAAGTGACCCGGGCTTCCCTCGTGGCGCAGTGGTTGGGAGTCTGCCTGCCGATACAGGGCACAAGGATTCGTGCCCTGGTCTGGGAAGATCCCACATGCTGCAGAGCAGCTGGGCTCAAGTAACTAAAATAAAACCCAACTATTATAGGGCTTCCCTGGTGGCGCAGTGGTTGAGAGTCCGCCTGCCAATGCAGGGGACATCGGTTCGTGCCCCGGTCCGGGAAGATCCCACATGCCGCGGAGTGGCTGGGCCCATGAGCCATGGCCTCTGAGCCCCCGTGTCCAGAGCCTGTGCCCCACAACGGGAGAGGCCACAACAGTGAGAGGTCCATGTACCACAAAAAAAAAAAAAAGAGTGGCCCACTATGAACAGTTGGGTAGGCTATTGATTTAGAGACTCAGAGCCACATACTAGTAAATTATATTGTTTGAACCTTTCAGAGCATGTCCAATTTGATAGCTTGAGACCTGGCCATGACTGTACAGAGACACTTGTGACAAAAGGTTGATACAAAGAGCTTCTAGCAGGCTGGCTCCTTTCATAATCCTTGCATGTTTTGTTTATTTGTTTGTTTTGTTTTTTTTGCAGTTCTTGCTCAGATTTAGGTAATTATTGCAGCCATTTTCTAGTTAACCCAAGCAGTCCCTTTCTCTACCTCTGGTATGCTGTCTGCCTGCCTGGCAAATGTTTTTCCACTCTGATTTTTAGTATAACTCTTATGCAGGTGCCTCCATGATGGGAGCCTCATGGGGACAGACACATTATATGAGCTAGGATCTCTTTTTTGCCTTGAAACTCAAATAGAGAGCTGCGGTCAGAGTGTTTTATAAAACAAAGAAGGTTGTTCACCATCTGGTTCTACAAGGATTGAGTAATTGGCCACTGTAGTCGCTGACCTACAGTATGCTCTGAAAGGCATTCAAGGGCAAAGGTCAGGAATGAGGCACTCTGTGCTCTGGGAAAACAGGCAGAACAGGCCCTCAGATTGTTAGATATTTTCAGGGAAAATCTTTATTAACCCCAATTCTTGCATCTTCCCATACATAGAAAAAAGCACTAAAACCATTAACTAAGATGTCTGTTCCTTGTGACTGAGTAACAGCAACCTTCTATTGAGATGTATGCCTGATGACAAGCATCCCCTCACCAAAATCACGTATGTACTGACCTCCCCTCTTACCTCTTCGGAGCAGTTTCTCTAAGATTTCTGAGAGGCTGTCTCCCAGGCTATAGTTCTCAGTAAGACACTGAATAAACTCAATTCACAGCTCTTTGTGCAGTTTTTTTCCAGTCCACAGTTTTTTCACCATTTCCTTCTTATTTAAAGACCTTAAGAATCTGCCAGTTGCCTCCTTGTTTGCCTGCAAATATATAAGTCCTTGAGTAACTGGCTAGTATATTTGTACTGTAAGACTTTTCATCCTTCCCAATCATTTGCAGTTCTAGGCGTCCTCCCTATGTTTCCTGAGCTCTTCCTCTCTTTCCCAGTTTTCTTCTCTTCCTC
Source organism: Kogia breviceps (assembly GCF_026419965.1). Classification (NCBI taxonomy): domain Eukaryota; kingdom Metazoa; phylum Chordata; class Mammalia; order Artiodactyla; family Physeteridae; genus Kogia; species Kogia breviceps. Next base: position 78,977,959 of record NC_081322.1, read on the forward strand.
CTTTTGCTGGTGCAAAGCATTTCTTCTATCAACGTGATGATTACGGACATGACTTATAGAAGGAGTCCATCTATCATCCTTATACAGGTAACTATTCTTAATTTTTCTTCTGGAAATAATTTACTCATAATCCAGTAGATGACTTAATTTCAGGATCATATTCTAGACCTGGACACTTGTTCAATTATCTCTTCAAGAAATTCCATGTCTATAGATCAATTCAGTAGTGAAATGACACTCTGAAGACATTCTAGAACAGGGTTTTTCTCCTAGTTGTGGCCTTACGTAGGGTAGATACTTTGAGGATTCAACAGATTCCACAAAGTCCTGTACACGTAGCACCAATGTGCTGAGAAGATTTCCCAAACTTACATAATCTCATTTTTTTGGCATAGTAAAGCACGGTTGCAATGTCTACCTTCACATTCAGCACTCTGCCCTGACCCGGGAGCAACCAGGAGATCAGAATCAAAATAATGAATCATGAACGCTTGTTAAACTCTGGCAAACTAATACTTATTTAGTTAAATGCCATAGAAGCAATTAGGATGAGAAAGTGTCTCATCCTAGACCCTACCTAGGCTCTAAACTGTGAACTTAATATGAATGCATTTTAATGAATGGCACTTTCTGGGATACTAGACAATGCTGATTTGGCCAGAGGAACCCAAAGAGTAAACTGATAGTCACAATTCCAGCTCAACATTTCCCTTACTTTGCCCGCTGAAAGGAAGTTTTCCCCATCTGGGAAGTACCAACAAATCACAAGGACCCAGGAGATGTCACAACTGCAGGAAAACACTTACTCTGCAAACAAATAAGAGAATATGAAAGTGAGAAGGGCCATTGTCATTGTCATTTCTTCATTCATGCTATGTATTTTAGATATTAGAGACATATGACCATATACTGTTCATTAGTTCAATGCATATACTGTTTCCCTGAAGACAGTCCTACAAGTCAGCTATTGCCTTACCTAAACTTTCTTCAAACTGTTGCCATTCTATCATGTTGGCTAGTATCAGTAAGGGAATGTCTGAAGGTTGCAAACTGTGTCTCATAGGAATGTAGGAGAGGTAATTGGTGAGATTAAACATATCAGGTTTAAAGTTTGGTGGAATTCAGGTACATACTTCTGAATATAAATGCTAAGCCTTTCATCTGAATCAATCCAGTAGAAGATAGTTGAGATGACAACTAGCTATGTATATGTGAAGATAAAACCAACAAGATTAAATTAGATAAGAGCAGGGTGTAGGGGATTAGGAAAAGAAAATTATCTGTTTTGGTTTGACTAATTCCAGGCACGATGGTGCCACTTACTAAGATCTACAGATTTTCAATCTCAGCAGGTTAGCAAACTTCAATCAATATTTCTGTTTGGGGCTTCCCTGGTGGCGCAGTGGTTGAGAGTTCACCTGCCGATGCAGGGGACACGGGTTCGTGCCCCGATCCGGGAGGATCCCACGTGCAGCGGAGCGGCTGGGCCCGTGAGCCATGGCTGCTGAGCCTGCATGCCCGGAGCCTGTGCTCTGCAACGGGAGAGGCCACAGCAGTGAGAGGCCCGTGTACCACAAAAAAAAAAAAAAAAAAAAAAAAAATTTCTGTTTGTATACATTAAAGTTTAAGATGTGAGACAATTTGAGATGTTAACCTGGATATAGGATATGTGAACTAGTAAATAAGAATAGAAGTATGAGCTGAAGATAATCCTTATTATTTTCTCACTATTAAATATTTTGGAACTCCTACTATAAATGAAAACTTTAAAAGTAAAAAGAAGAGCACCAAGTATACAGCTCAATTTCAAGGAAGTTGCTAGAAAAAGTGAAAAAAAATTATTATACAGATTTTAAGACAGTTATAGGCCAAGTTAAGAGATTGAAGTGCATGTAAGAACAATGGAGAACTACATACTGAGAATCATTAAGGTAGATATTATTTAGGGAGGCAAATGTCTAGAAAAGAGAGGAAGGTAAATTGTTGAAACAGAGGGAAGAACAAAGACATGAGAAAGTAATACACATTTCAAGGCCAGGAGAGTTTATAAGAGCAAGCTCTGCACAATGGGTTTATATTTATAGAGACTTGAAAAGTAAGACATAAGTGAAAAATTGCTGTTGAGGGTGGAAGTAGAGAAGAGATCTGTAAATAAATTATAAAGAAAATTGATAAGGCAGACTGATGCCAATTTATGCAGAATGCTGTGATTCTCGGAAGTCTAGGAATACACATAAAATGAAAACTGAATGACCAAACAAGCAACACATTTTTGACAAGTAAAGGAGAGGACAAGAAGAAGGGTGAGGAGGGGACAAAGCATCAGCACATACAAAACACTAAGAGATAACCTTGATTCGATTATTATGATTATGAGGCCCGTGATAGAAATTTAAATATGGCTTGCTTATTGCAGAAAAGATGAATTCAATTTCATAATTACTTTTTTTTAACTGACCCTTGTGTCATAAGTTTTAAGGGGAACTACAAAGAAATCCACAGGATTTCTGGTGAAAATAACTGTTATAATTAGGAAATCAAGCCAAAGCATAAAGAAGTTCAATGTCAAAATACTTGACACAGACTTTTTAAAAACATCAGTGAAGATTTCTGCTTTTCCTGTATCTGCCCTTCCTCATATACGTCCCCATGCCACAATTGAATTGCATACTTGCTATAATTATTTACATAATATACAAATATATTTTTATGTAAAGTTGGAAGTCCCACATCAATCCCACAACCCACTTTCTACTTTATTCTTTAAGTAAATGTTATTATTAACTTACTGTGCACCACCTTTTGCCATCATTTTAAAAGAAGCATTTTCAGATTCTCATAAGAAAATACATAATTATTACATCAGTCAGATTAGCCAAAAAATACATCCCCATGTAATTACTTACCTTTTTGAAATGTTCTTGCTGCAGAGAGACCAAAAAATCCCCACAACTATATATGATATGATATGATATGAATACAATACATTCTAACTGAATATACTAATATATGACATTAATTTAGAAAACAAATTGTGATAAACCATTTCAAATTCTAAAATCATATCCTTGATGTCTAAAAAGACCTATTTTCTAATATTATCAATAGTCTAGTTAATTTAAGGAATTTATAATATTAAATGATAAAATTTCACTTCATAATTTTGATCTGAATGTAGGTTTTTAAAATGATTGATGTTGAAATTGAAGTTTTCACAAAGAACCTTATATGTGAATAGAAGATACAGCATAAAATACTAACCACTTTATTTCCCAGTGTGCAATATCATAGATCTTAATAATTTTTGATGACCTTGTAAGAAATATATTTAATGTTTTAATGTTATACAAAAATTGTGGTCTCAAGACTATACAACTCACAGCAATGCTGCCTCCTTGACCTAACTCTGAAACAGAAATTCATCCCAGAGGCAGTTCCAGGGGTACAGAACCTTAAAGAGAGGCTCACTGATTTAGATCTGGGTTGCCTGCAATTGATTCTCTGATCTAATTTGATTTAAATGCACTAATGACTCTTTTGCCAGTGGAAAAAGGGACACCACTAGTCCATGGCATGGATTGACAAAAGTGTTCATTAAATCATATTTTGTAGACACCTGTAATAAGTACCTATAGATGGCAATACTTTGAATAACAAGTAATTGCTGCCCAAGAACATTTTCATTGAAAATGAAGAAATTAATGTAGCTGGTTGATTGTTTCTAAGTGTCTGAAGAACTTAGAGAAGCAAATATTGAGTTTAGAATTGTGCAATCTCATCTCAAGACCCAAGTAAAAAAGGAAAATCTCAGAACGCTTCTTTTACTACCATCTCTTGTAGCCACAGGACTAAAATTGCTGATACTGAACCCAAAGTCTAAACCTGTGAGTGGCTGAAGCACAATGCAATTTGGATTCACAATTGCTCAAAGTCTCATGTGTTAAAGTTAAGGCACTGACGGGGGAAGGGGGATCCTGAAAACCGGGATGAAGACACATGAATCTGAGAGACCTCAAACCCCTAAATTCTGCCCTGCTTCCTTTGCCAGAAGAAGCAGTCCCTTGAAGAAGTTCACCTTCCCTTACCTGAGGAAACTCAAATGCCTTTCCCAGAGATTATTGCCTTCACGGGGACTGCATATCTTTCTCAGGACCTGCTCCCACCTACCAACTGTCACTGCTTCTAGACTGATAAGCAGTCCCAAGTTCATCAGACACCAGAAGGTAAATACAAAGAACGCAAGTGTGATCCATGAAGAGATGCAATACACATCAACAGAATGCTTCTACAAAGCCACCGTCCATGGCTATAGAGGGAGCCATATAAGGCAGCATGACATTACAACAGCATTGCCTTTAACAAACAAACAAAATTTAAAAAGCATGGTCCTGAATTCTTGATGGAATTATTATCACATTTTTTAAGACTTTGTAGTTTTAGAGCAGTTTTAGCAGTTTCAGGTTTACAACAAAATGGAGAGCAAGATACAGAGATGTCCCATATACCCCAGCCCCTACACATGCCTTGACTCCCCCATTATCAACATCCCTCACCAAAATGTTACATTTTTATAACCATGGATGAACCTACATTGACACATCATAATCACCCAAAGGCCATAGTTTATATTAGGGTGCATCCTTGGTATTGTATATTCTATGGGTTTGGACAAATATAAAATGACATATAACTATTATTATATCATACAGAGTATTTCTTCTATTTTTCAGGCCAGCTAAAACAATCGAATTGACTTGTGCATCATATCAGGAAGCACATGATGTCAGTTTATCCCACTGTTGTAGTTGGTAACTTTGCCTCACTTGATTAGGTGGCATCTGCCAGGTTTCTCCATTGTCATTACTATTTTTTTTCTCTGCAATTAATAATTAACCTGTGAAGAGATACTTAGAGTCAATGCATACAAACTTTCATGTAATAGTTTTAATATCTGTTGATGATTCTTGCCTGAATCATCTATTGCTGTAGTGTTGAAACTAATGATTTTCAAACTCCATCATTCCATTTATATTTATTGCTTGGCATGTCTCTGTTAAGAAGAGATTTCCCTTCTCCTGTGTGTATGTTGTGTGCATATGTATTCAGGTGTGTATACACATACATGCATGTACACATACATATGTATTTGATATGCATATGGATTTATGGATTCCTATTTTATTGGGTTATAATCCATTACTGTCTTTATTCATATTGATTCTCAGTTGTCCCAGATTTGGCTGTGGGAACCCCTTTAAGCTAGCTTTTGACTTTTAAGTCATCTAGACTTGTTCTTATCATTTTGGGGACACTTTCTAACTCTAGCACAACAAGATGTTGAAGGTTGAAAGTATACACTTTCTTTCACTCCAGCTCTGAATAAAACTATTTTTTCAATCATCTCCAGTTCCTTTTTAATGGCATGTGTATGGCATGAGAAATGGTGTAAATTTATCTTTTTACAAATGGCTTTCCAGTTGTCCCAACATACGTATATGTGTGTGTGTGTGTATATATATATATATATATATATTTTTTTTTTTTTTTTTTGGAGGGAGGTACTGTATTTATTTGTTATATTATTAACTCCAGGGACACAGAAATTCTTGAACTTCTTTATGTCATTGACAGAAATAATAACGTAAGGGAATTTTAAAAATACAATTTTCTGAAGGGAGATTGAGTTTCTTCCGTAGTCTGTTTTTTCTCAAGTGAATTGTGACTCTTGATTCATAGGGTCTTCTGAGCATATTTTTGCTTCACTTTTTTTTTTCTTGATTTACTTTTTCAATTGTATTTATTGTTTTATTGAGCACATTTATTGTGTCTTCTTTCTTGTTTCACTCACTTTTTCCTCAGTTGTCCCAACATATTTTATTAGATTTTTACTTTTGCCCCAATGTTTTGATATTTCAACTTTATTATATAATAAATTTCTATATGTTCTTAAGTCTATTTCTATATATGTCCTCTGGTTCATTTCAAAGACTTGTCTATTCATGTTACCGTATTGTTTTAAGTACAGAAGCATAGTATAACATATTAATATTGATTTAATATTATGTATTAAGTATTTAACATCTATTTGACACATTAAAGATATAATGTTCCCCCAGACATCTCATTTTCAACTATTATTACATACTTATTTTTTTCCATATTTTTTTCCCCCATATTACCAACATCACTAGGTCCAGAAAACAAAACAAAAGAACTTAGAGAAAACTTAAAACACAATAAAGCTATTTTGTTCAAGGATGTTTTAATTTTTTGTCTTTTAGATATCATCATTATTAGATTATTAGATATTATCATTATTATTTAGATATCATCATTCTCTAGAAAAAATATGCACTTTTATATTGGTAACATATAAAAATCTTTGACTTTGAAATACTTAATGAAAATTGAATTTCTACCACAATCATATGCAGAGCTAATCTACATCGATATGATATAGTATATAAATTGTGTTAGTAAAGTGTTAGACTGTATCTGTCCAACCTAATATTGAATTTTTAGAGCCAATACATTCTGAAACATAGGATGCATCCAACATAGTTATTGATTAAATAAAACTATGCATCTTGTACAAGGATTTTTTTCTCCACTCAGCTACTGTTAATTAATTAGGCATAGTATGAATTGCAATTTCTTGTTACTTAACCAACCAGAGAAAAAGGAAAATAATGTGCCCATATAATTATTGACATTATTAATCATATTCTGCCAACAAATACAAAATGTAAACAGTCAGTGAAGAGTGTGAAAGGATGTAAAATGAAGTCAGTTGAGGAGAAAACTGTTTCAAAAAGAAGGATATTTGATTAGGAGTTCAATTTACCTTAAAGCTAAACCCACTAAGCTGAAGAGATGTAAGTGCTCCAGAGCACAGGAAGTAGAGCTGGTAAATCACAGTGTGACTTGTGCACTACAACAAAATGATCTAATAAACTAGTAATTTGCCATATTATTATGAGCTACAAAGACAATTCAATAAAAACAATTTGGATTATATTGCTTCCAGCCTACTTGTGTAGTTTCACAATCATCTTCCTTTGAAAAAGTATAATAGTTTTAGTCATAGGGTGATATTTTTATAATTTAAAATTTGTGCTGATAAAATTGATACTGTAAGTACCTTGGTAATAACCATAGTTTAAAAGGCATCCACTCAAATGCCACAATAAATTAATATATAGTTATAATCTACCAATATATTAACCTTTCTGTATATGTCTTTCTGTTTTGAAAATAGATTTTTAAAAAATAAACAATGAAGTCACTTTTAAAATGTTCCCCCCCACTGGAATTTTTGAAATAATCATGGTTATAAGAATTTTTTATGCATTCTGCAGTGGGTGTTAAGCGATTATGTAAATGAAAGAAGATTCTCCTGTTTTAAAATTTTTATACTCCTAGTAAGAATTATTTTAAAAATATTAGAACAGAAAATATCTTAAAGCTATTTATTCTACACTTTCTTTGGGAAAATGGGGCAATTAAACTCACAAAAACTTTCCCAATTCCATATGACCCAGAAATCCTACTACTGGGCATACACCCAGAGAAAACCATAATTCAAAAAGACATATACACCCCAATGTTCATTGCAGCACTATTTACAATAGCCAAGACATGGAAGCAACCAAAATGTCCATCAACAGAGGAATGGATAGAGAAGATGTAGTACATATATACAATGGAATATTACTCAGTCATAAAAAGGAACAAAACTGCATCATTTGTAGAGACATGAATGGACCTAGAAACCGTCATAGAGAGTGAAGTAAGTCAGAAAGAGAAAAACAGGGCTTCCCTGGTGGCGCAGTGGTTGAGAGTCCATCTGCCGATACAGGGGATATGGGTTCGTGCCCCGGTCTGGGAGGATCGCACATGCCATGGAGCAGCTGGGCCCATGAGCCATGGCCGCTGAGCCTGTGCGTCCGGAGCCTGTGCTCCACAATGGGAGAGGCCACAACAGTGAGACACCCGCGTACTGCAAAAAAAAAAAAAAAAAAAAAAAAAGAGAGAGAAAAACAAATATCGTATATTAATGCATATATGTGGAATCTGAAAAAATTGATACAGACAATCTTATTTACAAAGTAGAAATAGAGACAGACGTAGAGAACAAACATATGGATACCAAGGGGGAAGGGGGGTGGGATAAACTGGGAGATTGGGATTGACCTATATACACTATTGATACTATGCATAAAATAGATAACTAATGAGAACCTACTGTATAGCACAGGAAACTATTCAGTGCACTGTGGTGACCTAAACAAGAAAGAAATTCAAAAAAGAGGGGATATATGTATATAGATAGATAGATAGATAGATGTATATAGCTGATTCACTTTGCTGTACAATATAAACTAACACAATATTGTAAAGCAAATATACTCCAATAAAAATTTTAAAAAAACAAAGGAAATGCAAAAAAAACCCCCATAAATACCCTCCCAATTCCATAAAATTTTAGTTCAAATTCTCCTCTTTAAAATCAACCATAGGGGAATTGAGGAAGATGGCAGAAGAGTAAGACATGGAGATGACCTTCCTCCCCACAGATACATCAGAAATACATCTACACGTGGAACTGCTCCTATAGAACACCCAGTGAACGCTGGCAGGAGACCTCAGACCTCCCCAAAGGCAAGAAACTCCCCACGTACCTGGGTAGGGCAAAAGACAAAAGAAAAAAACAGAGACAAAGAATAGAGATGGGACCTGCACCAGTGAGAGGGAGCTGTGAAGGAGGAAAGGTTTCCACACACTAGGAAGCCCCTTCGCGGGCAGAGACTGCGGGTGGCGGAGGACATTTCTCCAAAGAAGATATACAGATTGCCAACAAACACATGAAAGAATGCTCAACATCATTAATCATTAGAGAAATGCAAATCAAAACTACAATGAGGTATCACCTCACACCGGTCAGAATGGTCATCATCAAAAAATCTAGAAACAATAAATGCTGGACAGGGTGTGGAGAAAAGGGAACACTCTTGCACTGTTGGTGGGAATGTAAATTGATACAGCCACTATGGAGAACAGTATGGAGGTTCCTTAAAAAACTACAAATAGAACTACCATACGACCCAGCAATCCCACTACTGGGCATATACCCTGAGAAAACCATAATTCAAAAAGAGTCATGTACCAATATGTTCATTGCAGCTCTATTTACAATAGCCAGGACATGGAAGCAACCTAAGTGTCCATCAACAGATGAATGGATAAAGAAGATGTGGCACATATACAACGGAATATTACTCAGCCATAAAAAGAAATGAAATTGAGTTATTTGTAGTGAGGTGGATGGACTTAGAGCCTGTCATACAGAGTGAATTAAGTCAGAAAGAGAAAAAAAATACCGTATGCTAACACATATATATGGAATCTAAGAAAAAAAAAATGTCATGAAGAACCTAGGGGTAAGATGGAAATAAAGACACAGACCTACTAGAGCATGGACTTGAGGATATGGGGAGGGGGAAGGGTAAACTGTGACGAAGTGAGAGACTGGCATGGACATATATACACTACCAAACGTAAAATAGATAGCTAGTGGGAAGCAGCCGCATAGCACAGGGAGATCAGCTCGGTGCTTTGTGACCGCCTAGAGGGGTGGGATAGGGAGGGTGGGAGGGAGGGAGATGCAAGAGGGAAGAGATATGGGAACATATGTATATGTATAACCGATTCATTTTGTTATAAAGCAGAAACTAACACACCATTGTAAAGCAATTATACTCCAATAAAGATGTTAAAAAATAAATAAATAAAATAAAATCAACCATAGAATGACTAATGTTTGGGATAAGTTAGTCAGGTATGACAGAGATAAATCTTTCCATGAAATTTATCATTCTAAAACTATTCCATTAAGTGTGATGCTTTCCCAAAATTATCCACAAGAATTATACATAATAGAGAAATGTTGAACACATTCTCTTTAGTTCACTACTAAGTCAATGCTGCTACACTATTATATTTATATTACAATGGAGATCTTAGGTATTGCAGCAAGATATGGCAGGGAGAGAATTCAGACTCTGAAAGGGCAAGAATGTAGAGAAATTGGAATTGTCATACATTGCTGAAACAAATGTAAAATTTTAGCTTTGATGTGTAAACTACTTGTGAGTCATCTTTCCTGTGTGTACAAGAAAAATCTGCACAAATTGAAAATCAGCAAAATTTTTCTTCGACCCATCGGAGAACTGACACCCCAGGGCAAACCACTACCCGGAAATCTGGAGAGAAAGGAAAATTTTGAGAGAAAAAACTGAGATTGCTTACCTGGAACAATAGCCACTGTAGCCACAAACTGATGGGAACACACATATGGTATTTTTAAAAAACTGTGGTAAAATGTAAATAACATAAAATTGACCATATTTACCTTTTTTAAGCATACAGTTATTGGCATCCAGTACATTCACACTGTTGTGCCACCAACACTACCATCCATCTCCAGAAAATTTTTATCCTCCCAAACGGAAACACTGTATCCATTAAACAATAGCTCCACGTTTACCCCTCAACCCAGCCTCTGGCAGTCACCATTCTACTTTTTGTTTCTATATTTTGACAATTCTAGGTATCTCATGAAAGTGGAATTATTCAGTATGTGTCCTTTTATTTCCAGTTTATTTCACTTAGCATGTTTACAAGTTCCATTCATGTTGTAGCATATATCAGAATTTCCTTCCTTCTCAGGCTGAATAAAGTCCACTGTGTGTTGATACCACATTGGTTTATCCATTTATCCATTGACAGTCATTTGGGCTGCTTTCACCTTTTGCCTAGTGAGAATAATGCTGATGGGCACACTGGTGTTCAAATCCCTGTTTGAGTTCTTACTTTCAATTTTGGGGGGTATATATACAGAAGTGGAATTGCTGAATTACGGTAGTGCTATGTTTCATTTTCTTGAGGACCACCATACTGTTTTCCATACTGGATGTAACATTTTACGTTCCCACGAGCAATGCACAAAGGTTCTAATTTTTCTACATCTTAACCAGCTCTCATTATTTTCTGTTTGGGCTTGTTTGTTCACACCGCCATCCTAGCGGGTGGGCAGTGGTGTATGGAACTGTGGTTTTGATTTGCATTTCCCTGATCATTGATATGGAGCATCTTTTTATTGCTTACTGGCTATCTATATATCTTCTTTGGAGAAATGACTAGTTAAGTCCTTTGTCTACTTTTTAACTGAGTTGTTTGGGTTTTTGATGTTGATAAATTGTAATTTTTATGAACTAGTATGAGATCAAGAAATTACTGGGGTCTACAGTCTTCCCGGAGCCTTCCATACTTTAGTATGCTTTACCTTCAGGAAACTCACCAGGTTCTCATGGTGAAGATTGGATAAAGATCTACTGATGACTTAGGCAGAAAGAAGTGAAGGCTGATCTTTGTGAAATATGCCTAGAGAGCTTTCTCTGTAACAAAGGCCTATTCTCCAGAGGAAGATCAAAGCCTTACCCTAGCTAAGGGAAGAGAATTCTTCTCAAGTTAGCTCCCTCTAGCCTTTCTTTCTCACATAAACAAGAAAAAAAAAAAAAAAAAAAATCAACAGCGGTCAGGAATTCAAAGAAATAGTTTGGAATGTTGCAGTTAAGGAAGAGACTAAGGAGCTGGGGGAAAAAAATCTATCCACTAGGGAAAAAGTTGTGAAGGTCACATCCCAGACACACAGGCTCATTAAAAGATGAGTGATTTAATTGGAAGATTATATAGAATACTGTCCCTTTCTCACATACATTACCACCACATCAACAAGTCTTCATCATGATAACAGTAGATCACAGCTGAGAGAGTTAAAAACACAGACTCTCTCTGAGGATGGGTGCTAAGAGAATTCTAAAATTAAGAGGAGAGACAAAAGCAAGGACTCTAGAGGAATTTCAAGTCTGTGATACATATAGCTGAAAGGAACATTAAATATAGCTCAACTCCTAGCCAGATTGACATAATCCTCACACAAACTTATTTACCTCACTTTAATATATTCAGCAATCACCAAAAATTACAAGCCATGAAAGAAGAGAAGAAGGAAAAAGTATGAAGAGACAAAGCAAGCATCACAACCAGACTCAGAAACAACACAGATTTTAGAATCTTCAGACAGGGAATTTGAAATAAATATGGGAGTAATATGCTGAGTTCTAATGGAGAATGCAGAGATGATGCAAGAAGAGATGAGTAACAGAAGCAGAAAGAAACTCTAATGAAAGCATAGAAAGGAAATGCAAGACATCAATCAAAAACACTGTAATAGAAATGAAGAGTGTCCTTGATGGATTCATCAGTAGAGTAGACACAACCAAGAAAAGACTTAGTGATGTGGAAGACTTGTTCATGGAAACTTTCCAGGCTGAAGTGCAAAGAAAACAGAGAATGAAAAACAGAACAGAGCATCAAAGGACTGTGGGCCAATTTCAAAAAGTGAAACACATATGTAACTGGAATACCAGATGGAGAATAAAGAGAGGACATATTTGAAGTTACAATGGCCAAAAACGTTCTAAAACGACACAGCCACTTTTGAAAACATTCTGACAGAACCAGTTTTTCAAAATGCTAAACATAGAGTTTCTATATGACTGAGCAATTCCATTCTTTGGGGTATATCTAAGAGAAATGATAATATATGTCTACATAAATATTTGTACATGAATATTCAGAGAAACATTATTATTATTATTATTTTTTAAGATTCTTAGCAGGGCTCAGATGATGTGGTCTCTTTGCCCACCCCTCCATTGCCTGCTTTATACTAGTGTGTTTTTCTTTCTTTTCTTTTCTTTTTTTAATGGTTCATTTATTTATGTAGGCTGTACAGCATTCAGGATTTTAGTTCTCTAGTTCCCTGACCAGGGTGAACCGTGGCACCCTGCCCTTGGAAGCGCAGAGTCCTAACCACTGGACCATCCGGGAGTTTCCCAGAGCATCATTATTCATAAGAAAAAAAGTGGAAACAACTCAAATATCCATGACCTGATGAATGAATAAACAAAATGTGGGATACCCATGCAATGGAATATCATTTGGCACTAAAAAAGAATGAAGTTTTGATATATGCTTTATCATGAATTAATCTTGAAACCATTATGCTAAGTGAAAGAAGCCAGGCATCATTTTATATATATATATACACATATAGTTTGCAAGAGCAGAAAACTAAAAGTGGTATAAATGTCCATCAACAGAAGAATGGCTAAGCAAACTGTGATTGTTTAAGCAATACAATAATATACCACAGTGAAAACAAATTAACTACCTCCAAATCATTAACATATATAATTCTCAAAAATATAATTTGGGGCATAAAACTGAAAGCATGGCATAGTATAGGCAATAATAAAAATTTATTATTTACTAATATGTACATTGGTGGTAAAACTTTAAAGCAAAGCAGAGAATGATTAACATAATACTTATGTAGTACTTTAAAGATGAGATAGATATATTTTATTGGTTTGGGCACATGTGGTATTCTATAGTATAAGGTTTTTATTTCTTAAGCCCTGTGGTGAGTCCATACACATCGATTTTCATCTTATAAACTCTACTTATATGTTCTATAAACTCAGAATACTTAAATAATACATTCTTCTTTTTTTTCTTTTGGAGGGGGGTACGCGGGCCTCTCACTGTTGTGGCCTCTCGCGTTGCGGAGCACAGGCTCCGGACGCGCAGGCTCAGCGGCCATGGCTCACGGGCCCAGCCGCTCCGCGGCACGTGGGATCTTCCCGGACTGGGGCACGAACCCGTGTCCCCTGCATTGGCAGGCGGAATGCCAACCACTGTGCCACCAGGGAAGCCCCATTCTTCTTTTTTTTAAACAAGCAGAAAAATCACAATGTGGATGCATTTATAGTTTAAGCCAGAGGTTGAGGGGAATAGATGCAGGTAAAATATAGTTTGTTACTACTTCAGGCACTTGTAGAGAAGCATATTTGGTACCAATTTTTAAAACTCTTCATTTTTTAAATAGTTTTTTTAAGAGTCCTCAGTGAGGGAGTGATTATGTTCACCATACTAATGTTGATTTCATATAACTACTCTGCATAAAATGTCCTCAGCTTTCTTTATCCAAATCCTTGCATTGGCATCCATGACAACCAGAATATGCTTCATCTGTTTATCAGATCATAGTTGAATGCTGAGAGGTGGTAAATGTTACCACATATCCAGGTAATTAGTATGATGTGGGACAGTGCTGAAGGCTTCAAGCCAACAAAAATATGAATATTTCTTCCTTACCCCATTACAGTTACAAGTGATGGCAACTAAATGCCAGATAAGTAGTATATGTAATTATATTGGGTAAACACCTTTCTGCCATTTCACTGCCTCAGCACATATTATAATGAAACTTTGCCCTTTATGAAGTCCTAAAAGATACATTTAATTTTATAGAAGATCGAGAGCTGAAAACAGGAACACCTCGATTCATAAGTATACTAAAATAACTTTATTACCTCTGTAAAACCATGGCTTCTTTCTTTCCTATTAAGAGGTTAAGCGTGATAGCAAGAATAAAAATATATTTTTTTAAGGAAACTGAAAATATTCGACAAAACACCATTTTTAATTAGTTTTGAAAACTTTAATCTAGTATGATTTAGGGTTGGTAAAATAGTTTTCTCACTTTTGTGGCCAAACAAGTCTGATCAATATTAATATGTGTGGAATATATTGGAGAAATTTTGAAATCATACTTTGAAATCAATATTAACTTTATTATTGCATAAAATTGAAAATAGAGTTAGCTCCTCTGGATTTAGGCAAACAGCCAATGTTCTTCTCTAGTATTTCCTTCAGCCTGAACAAAAAAAGGCAAAATCCATCGCACTGAATTTGAAGTCTGGTGAGAAGTACAGCAGCCTTTTCCATCTAGCTCCTTCCCACTGCAAACTGCTCTTGCTCAGAATACTAACTGCTGCCTTCTTGCTAAAATAAATGAACACCAAATAATGCCCATTTCGCTCATCTTTTCAGCAGATTAGACACCGATGACCATTTTCGAATTCTCGAAAGAGCCTCTCCTTTTTATTTTCATGTCTCCACTTTCAGTGTTACCATTTCCAAGACAGAAAGACTTATTTCTTATCCCGTCTGAAAAAGGGACCCTGCTATTCTCCTACAGAGAAAAGAATATATATTTTTTTTAGTCTATCCCATATTACAATTCCAATTATAAGTTTTATTTATTGTCTGTTTTTTGCCTTCTTACTCTAGATTTTGAGCTCCTAAAGATCATGGACACACCTAATGTGCAGCAAAATTCAGGCTCTTGGGAATTTATTTCTGCTGATTCATTTCACTATTTTGTTGTTCCAGTTACCAATTTATTGCCTCTCTGCTCCGAATGTTCCGTTCAATACATGCTGTGGTAATAGAACTCCTTTAAGCATTTCTTTCTTAAAGTGAGCCCCATATTCAGCTTTCTCAGTAGAGGGCACTGGAAGGATGTTGTGGAAATAGGGGCTCTTCTACAGTATGGGCTGCAGCATGGTGGGTCAGTACTATGTATGGAAGGACATACATGTGAGGTCCCCAGTGATTTTGCAGCTTTGGCCTGATGATAAGCTTCCAGTGGGCACAGAAACTGGTGACCTGAAAGATTCTTGTCTGCATAGGTATTTGAAGGTCTCCTGCCTGCTCTGGCATTCCTATTCCCTCTTTAACTCAGTTGTAGCCCAGAGGGTTCCCACCCCCTCTACCACCACCCCCCCCCCCCACACACACACGTCTATTGCCTGCTCCCTGCCTGCACTCTGTAGGGTTGTTGCTTGTTTGCCCAGCAACCCAATCAACTTCTCTATTATCCAGTGGGATGAGCTATACTTTTCCAAGGTCTGAAACACCCCAAGTTTGTCTTTCCTTGGGTACTATCTTTCAGCCCTAGGGTACCACTTAGAGTTTCCTTGTATTTTACAGTTACTTTTTTTTTTTTTTTTTTGCGGTACGCGGGCCTCTCAGTTGTGGCCTCTCCCGTTGCGGAGCACAGGCTCCTGACACGCAGGCTCAGCGGCCACGGCTCACGGGTCCAGCCGCTCCGCGGCATGTGGGATCTTCCCGGACCGGGGCACGAACCCGTGTCTCCTGCATCAGCAGGCGGATTCTCAACCACTGCGCCACCAGGGAAGCCCTACAGTTACTTTTTAAATCGCAGTTTAATAATTCTTTACATTAAACTTCTCTTGTCTAACCTATTGTGTGATTTCTGTCCCCTGATTGGACCCAGACTGACATATTTGTATAATACTTAGCTGGATAAAAATAATATTAAAAAAAATCTTTTTTCTATTGATGAACAATGGTGTAATTAACAACTATACTTCAGCACACTGTTGAAATTTATCTCAAACTTAAACAATAGGAAGTGAAATTGAGAATCTTCAATTTATTACATAATATCAAATTGTTCTCCCAAGTAGAGCTGTACACCTTTCAGTACAATAAATGAGAGTTTATAGCAACCTTGAGTGTTATCAAGCATTTAATTTGGCCAAGCTGATTGAAGCTATTGTATATCACTGATATTTTAATTTACATTTCACTGATTCCTAAGGAAGTTGAGTATTTTTATGTATTTAACTTTTAGTTTTCTTTGTGTGTGAAGTGCTTATGCAAAAAATTTGTCCATTTTTTTATATTGAATTCCCTGCCTTTTTAAAGTTACTTTGCAAATGACTGACATATTCTTGATACCAATTTTTGCTGTTATGTATGTTATAAATATTTCTTCTCACTTTCCTTTTAATTTGGTTTTGGGTTTTATGTTTCCTTGATACATATGCTCTTTATTTTAAAAACAAATATATTGATTTAGTGACCCTCTGAACCAGTTTTTTGAATGAGCTGTACATGGCAGGGTACAAGCTAAAATGACTCGAATACTTGTCACCATGCCCATTTAAACTCTCCTTGTTGAAAACATATTTCCTATCCTTAACTGAAATCTCAGATTCATATATTTTTTAGTAATTCTAAAGTATAAAAAAATTCCAGTGTAAACTAATATAAAAGATTCAGTACAAGGTTTATCTTCTGCTCTAGCTCAGACCTGACTCAGACAAGGAATCATACCAAAACAGAGTGAGGTGTGGTGGTAACTGTGAATTTCTTCCCTTTTCCATTCTCCACTGCCTCCTCTGCTCTTTCTATTCTTAGGAAATTCCACGGTTGGGCTATGGAAGTTATGGGGAGAGTTAGAAGGAAAGATGAAAATCTTAAGTAGCTTAATATTTTAAGATTAAGAAGCCTGTGAACAAGCATCAGGACTCTTCCTGTGTCACATATTCAAATTCTGGCTGACTCCATCCCATGAGGGCAGCTTTCACAACTTCTTAGAGTACTACCAGTTATTGTGCCATGATATAAGCAACTCTCCTCGTTACGAAGTCCCTGTCTAAGCCTTTGACTTCTGGCAGTCCATCCGACCTAGTTTTCGTCTGTTGAGTTCACCATTGTCTTTCAGAGATTCCTCACAAATGAATTCCCTTTCAAACAGAATTAGTCCATATCCCTTTAGAAGGACCACGTTTGGTCTCTGGAAAACAGACCCCCTTTCTATATGGTTGGGTAGAGTCCTCAGAAGGATCTTACCTCAGTAATGGGAAATAATTAGGACTAGACTAAACATATATCTGATCCCATCTAACAAATCTAACAAGGAAATCAGAAGGTTCACTATATTTTCTATTAACTTCAGTGCATCCCAAAACAAAGCTCGAGAATATTTATAGAAATACAGTTATCCACAATATCCAATGAGGTAAGATACAAAATACAGCATCCAATCAAAAATTAGGAGTTTCATAATATTGTGTCTTCTAATCTAAGAACAAGCTATGTTTTAATACTCTCTTGAGCAATAATTCCATCTTTAAAATCAGAAACATTAAAAAATATAAGTGGGCAGAAATATTTGAAACTCAAATCACTGAGTATAGACAAGCGGATACTATACATAATGCCCTAGAGAAAATAAAAAGAAGCTTCTAGAGATAAGGGCACACTATATTTATAGCTCATTTTCAGAAGTAAAACTTCAAATGGGCTGAATGGTGGCCCTATATCCAATCTTAATCACTGGAAGCTGTAAATGTTACCTTATATGGTTAAAGTTCTGCCAGTGTGATTCAAGTTAAGAATTTTAAGATGAGATTATCTTGAATTAAGCAGAAGGACATTTAATGCCATCACTGTTTATGTTATCAGACACTGGAGTGATACAGCCACAAGCCAAGGAATGCTGGCAACCACCAGATGCTGGAAAGGCAAGGAACAGGTTCTGCTCTAGACTCTCTGGAGGCAGTGTACCCCGGCAGACACCATGATCTTGGCACACTGAAACTAATTTCAGACTTCTGGTGTCCAGAACTGTGAGAGAATAAATTTCTATTGTTTTATGCCACCAAGTTTGTAGTAATTTGTTACAGCAGTCTCAGAAAGCTAATACAAGTGGGCAATAAACATGAACAATTTCTACTGCACTAATAATCTAAAAAATATGTATTAAAGATATATTATTTTAATCACAACATTTAAAAAATTTTTAAAAAATGATTGTATCATGTTAATGTGAAAGTAGTTACCTCTGGATGTCTGGATTCTTGTATTTCTGTTTTATAGCTAGAAAAAAATTCTAAAACAGAAAGAGATAGGTGGCATAGGATGTAACAGAAAGTACTCAGGAAAGAGATGAATGGAATAGGCTTGATTAGTTTACTCTTAATTTAGCTAAAAGTAAACTTTTATGTTCTAAACTAATCCTGTTTGGACTTACACTATAAAAGCCAAAATCTTCCATATCTACTTTGCAGCATCGTCCTTGAGAATCTGAGGCAGTTGTAGGCTACTGGTCAATATTCATAGATTTAAGGTCCAAATGAACTTCAGAGACATGGCTGTTACGGCACTTTCGTTCATAGCTGTTAGATGAATTTATTAGCACATTTTAATAATAATGCTTTTAACATTTGTCTTCTTCAACTAATAACGGACTTTTTCTAGGTAAATAATAAGATATTTGAACAAAGATTCATATGCAAGAATTCTATGTGGAGTTAATTTAAAATAGTTATAAACTAGACACTCCTTGGATATCCAGTTAATTCAGGGAATAGGTATGTCAACTACGGCAGAATCAAACTGTAGATTTTTATACAGCCATTAAAAACCATACCTGTAAAGACTGTTTAGAGAAATACTCTCAAGAAAATGTTCTGTTAAAAGAACAAAATCATTATACCTAACTTTATTGTGTTCTTGCCAAGCAATTTCAAGGTATTATTCTTTCTTTTTATCCTCATAACAACATTAGTATATAGAGATATATAGATATATATGATTTCCACTTGAATGATGAAGAAACCAAGCCACAGAAAGGTCAACTATCTTGCTCAGAGTGACACAGCTAGAATTAGGAAGATTGATTCCATAGGACAACCTGCTAGCCAACATGTCACACCAGGCAGTAAACAAAATAAAGCCTGCCTTTTCTTTCGAGCACTCCTCCCTGACTACTACAATGCCCAGCAGCACGGCCAGTTTCAATTCCGTCACCTGAGTGTCACCTGAACCTCAGCCAATTGCCCTGCAGGACTTGGACTTAAGCTTAAGGAGAGCCTTGTTGCCAGTGACTTCATGCCCAGTGCCTGGCATATCCACACACCAGCATATACAGTGTGTCAGGATTCTGGACCCACACTTTTTAATATTTTCCAAAAATGATACATACAACTGTTTTTTTTAAATCTCAAAGTTATAAAATAAAATATTTCAGAAATAGAATATGAAGAAATAAAAGGGAACTCAAAGAGCAAGAAATCTGCTTCAGAAAGCATACTGCAACAGTGCCAGTCTCCAGTTGTTTTTATGATCAAAACACTCTTTATAAAATAGATAACCAACAAGGACCTACTGTATAGCACAGAGAACTATACTCAGTATCTTGTATCTATAATGGAAAAGAATACTAAAAAGAATATGCCTCTCTGTATATAACTGAATCACTTTGCTCTACACCTGAAACTAACACAACATTGTAAATCCACTATATGTCAGTTAAAAAAAAAAAAGCAAAACACTCTCTTTAGGTATGAGTTTCTAGGGCCTAGCTTAATGCTTCCTATGTCCTGCACAGAGACTTTTCTCATCATTTCTACAAGGCTTATTGCTTTATTGAAAACATGCAAACAGCACAGAGCAATGACTTTGAAGTGACAAATATGTTTAATACTTTGACACTGGAGGCTCTTCCCAGATGCGGAGTAAGTGATGCCTGGAGGCTTTCAATATTTTTGGAGTTTTAATAACAAATAGTGTGGCAACCGGTAATCTGGGAAAAGAGAAGCAGCTACACTCACAATTTTTTGTATTTTCTCTTCTCGCGGTATGTGGGTCTTGCATTTCTTGCATGTGGGAAGAGTGTTAGGAAGCGGTTTGCAGGTTGCTCTGCTGATTGCAATGAATTGCGTATCTTAATTCTATTAAAAGTATTAAATCAATTTTCCTATGCTGTTATCTATATTTTTGTTATATTTTCCAGTAAGGTCTTCTCTCTCTCTCTCTCTGTTTCTATCTCTCTGTCTCTGCCTCTCTGTCTGTCTCTCTCTTTGTCTCTCCTCTCCCATAAGGTGTGTGTGTCTGTGTCCATGTATGTGTGTCTGTGACTATATATGTATATACTTAATAATCAGGTCTTCTGGGGAATTTTACCAGCTTGATTTTGAAGTGTACTGCAAATTTCAGAATATCTCAATAGTGACCAGCATAGGACCTTGAAATATACAAACGTTATTGGTAGTGGTAAAAGGCCACGAGGCATAGCTTTTTAAAACTTAATATGCATGTAAATCTCCTAGAGAACTTGTTGAAATGCAAATTCTGATTCAGTAGGTCTCAGATAATACCTGCGATTGTGCATTTCTCCCAAGCTCTCAGGTGACGCCAGTGCTGCTGGTCCATGGATCATGTTTAGAGTAGCAAAGGCAGAGTGGAACTCACGGGAAATATGGCAGAACTGAGCTCAAATCGCTGCCCGGCACTTACTGTATATGTGACTTCCGTATGTTTTAAACATCTCTATTTGTCTCAGTGTTGTCGTCTATAAAGTGGAAAGTAAAACCAAGACACAGGGCTGTTGCTGTGACATAGGATGTCATGTCTGTACAAGAACTTGCTAAATAGTCCATGTAGAATAAATGTTAGGTGCTCTCCATCTCTCTCAGTACCGAGGACTATGACCGCAAAAGGTCATGAAGAACAAGACAATCTTAAATGTCCAAGGAGGTGTTTTCCAGAACGCTATAAAATATTTTTTGAAGTGTCAACTTAAAACTTTCTCCAAGAGATAAAAAAAGCTTACTGTTGCAATGATCATTGTATTTCAGAGGTCTCAACCTATGAGAAATTTTAGTTTAAATTTCATCAGAGTAATGCTAACTTCTATGTCCTTTTATGGTCACTATTGAAAGAAAGTCAATAGAGAATCATGGCTACATCAATACTACAACAAATATCTATGTAAAAAATGTAAAAAGAAGTGCAAAAATGTACCCACATGTGTTCTACACATAATATCTGAGTATAAAAATAACAACTGAATGCTATATTCCATGTTGATCAGTGTTTTTTATCTCTTAAGTTTGGAAAATATATTTAAAAGCAAACAATAAACAAAAGAAATGATGCTTTTTGAGGCATCTGATTAAGTTTTTCTTTTAATCTATTTAAATATCTACTCTTCATGTGCCCAATCCTTCAGACCTTTCCTTTTTTTGTATACTTCAGGTTTTTTTTTGTTTGTTTTTTTTTTTTTTTGCGGTATGCGGGCCTCTCACTGTTGTAGCCTCTCGCGTTGCGGAGCACAGGCTCCGGACGCGCAGGCGCAGCGGCCATGGCTCACGGGCCCAGCCGCTCCGCGGCACGTGGGATCTTCCCGGACCGGGGCACGAACCCGTGTCTCCTGCATCGGCAGGCGGATTCTCAACCACTGCGCCACCAGGGAAGCCCTATACTTCAGTTTTTATAGCCAGGTGATCTCATCCAGTCTCATTTTTAAAAATACCACCTGTATTGTAATGATTTGCAATTTACATCTTCAATCAAGTCCTTTCCTCTGAACTCTATATTTTAAAGTATTTGGGCCAATTAAAATTTGAAGGCAACGGAAAAGATGTCCAGAGTTTGAGCTGTTACTGGTTTTACATTGTAACATAACATGCTTTACAGATTTATGCTTACCGTAATTTCCATATAGGTATCTAATGGATGTATCAAAATGAAAATATCTAAAACTTAGTGCCTAGTCTCTAATCCTACCACCAAGATTCTTTAGTAGCTCTTTTTTTTTTTTTTTTTTTTTAATTTTAAATCTCAGTTAATGGTGACTCCACTCTTCTTCCTGCTCAGGCCAATAATCTTGGTGTCATTCCTAGGTGCTGCGTATCTTCTACCCCACAACCTGATCAATCAGCAATCTATATTGGTTCTGCTTTTGAAATATACCAAGAATTCAAACACTTCTCATCTCCCCACCTGCTACTTCTCTGGTCCAAATCTTCATATCTCGTATAAATTATTACATTAGTCTTCTAAGCTCCTTTTGTCCATGGACACCTTCAGCCTGAGTATTTAGCAGGAAAAAATAATTTAAAAAATTTGTTCAGACTCATGACATGTCATTAACATGACAAAGGGGAGAAAAGAGGCACTCCTCATCACCACTGTTGGACAAGAGCAATGTGTGATAGGAAAAACCTTCATTAGTCACCTATGGGGTCAGAATAAGCCTTGTAATGCACAGAACCAAATTACATGCAAATTTTTTTCTCTTCCAGGATCCAGTTTCCTTGGAAATAAAGGCAACAATGAAAGTCAAGAAGGAATCTCAATGAGTTAATAGTAAGTATAATAGGAAACATTTTCCAGCGTCTTTTGGATACTTTGTTAAGCACTTTAACACATTATGTCATTTAATACTATTATATCAGCTTAGAAGGAAATTGAATTTCAAAGAAAATAAAAGTTTTTTTAAGTTCACAGAGTAAGTAAGTCTTAGAATCATAATTTAAGCTAAAATCTGTCTGGCCCAGATCCTGAGCTAACACCTAGGCTATTTCTTCTAAACGTTTTTTTTTTTTTTTTACTTTACTCAAATAGCTGTTTGATTTCATTAGATTTCTGAGAAATATCCAACACGTTCAACAATTTGTACATTTAAAATTTTACTTAATTTACATAAGAGGATTTTTTTAACTCAAAGACAGATGTCACCTTATTTTTCATATGGGTCCTATTGAAAAAAATTACAAAGGCTTACTGAATATTCTAACATTAATTAAGAAATTATAAAACAAATATGTAACACATTCCATAAATTTGTAAAGCATGTAGTAATGTTATAATAAAAAGCCCAGTAACCTCTCAGGTTCTGGAATCATTTCTAACACTAAAATGTTTATATTGGTCCTGTATCCTTTAAAATGTAGATTTTTAACATTTCAATTTTTTGAATCTGCTCTAAGTCTGTTTTTACCTATAGGAAATTAATTTACTGCTTTAATTTTAGGTTCATTTTATTACTTTTTCTCAGCTCTTTCAAGTTTCTTCGTGACCATCAAATTGGCTTTTCTCTTTCCTCTCTTCCTTTGGCAAAATAGCCACAAACATGATACTAGTTTTTATTTATTTATTTTTTGAGAGTTACGTTTTATTTGGTGGACATACTGAGGACTTCAAGTGTAGGAGGTAGCATCTCAAGTAACCCTGAGAAAACTGCTCCAAGGAGGCAAGGTGGGGAGCCAGGATATATAGGAGTTTTGCAACAAAGGGCAGGTAGTAGGAACAAAGATTATTGTTAAAAAAAGAAACGTAGGTATCTCAAGTTAAGGAATTTAGCGCTTTTCTGTGGCAAGAGTCTGGGCTCACTGATATCATTCCTTTGATACGCACCTTGGCTCTCTGGGGCCCGTATCCTGTGTTTTCACATCCTGGGTTTCCTCAGGGCTCCCCATCCAGAGTGGCTGCAGTCTGATGGCTGCTAGATGGCAGGTCTTCTTTGTTTCCTTCCTGTGTTCTCTCAGGGACTAGTTTTTAGCAGATAAATTATTTCAACTTAGCAAGTATTTGTCAAATTAAAAATAGGTTCTCAGCAATTTCTCAAGATTTTATTGATCAAAAATCAATGATTGCCAAAAAATTAAACAAAGATCTTTAAAATAATCAGTACTTTATTGAGTACTGAAGGAAATTGGTTTTTATGAAAATGTGCAGATTTATGGTTTACATATTGGCAGAGATGGAAAGAGAGTTAAAATCTCTTTGAACCAATTTTCTCTTTTTATAAATAAGGAAATGTATGCCCAGAGAGATGTGGTGATTTGCTCAAGGTCACATTGATAACCAGAAAAAGAGTCAAGAAAAAGATAATGGGAGAGCTAAAAGCCAGTTGTTTCTCTTTAGAATATAACTTCTTAACAGTTCTCTGCTTCTGCTCTTGATCTCTATAGGTTATTTTCAACACAGCTGCCAGGATCATCTCTTTAAAATGCAAATCAGATCATGTCACTTTTCTGGTGAACCCCTGAAAATGGCTTCCCATCTCATCGTAAAAGCCAGTCTACAAATGCCTGCAAGTCCCTACATAATCCAGTCCCTTTTTCCTCCTCTGACATCATCCCCTACTTTTATACCCATTACCTAAGTTCCTTCAGCTGTATTTAGCTTCTAGCTGTCTACTTTTATACCCATTACCTAAGTTCCTTCAGCTGTATTTAGCTTCTAGCTGTTCTTCCAACATAACTGTCGACCTTTCATGGTTGGTTACCTCTTCCTGAAAGCCTTCTATGAAATGTTTACATGACTACCATCTGCTCAAGTTTTAGTTCAAATATCACCTTTTCAGTGAATCTTATCTTGTCTTTATTTCAAACTACAACCTCTCTCTCTCCTTTAACCAGCTCTTCCAATTCCTCTTATGTGTCTTACTTTTTTCACCACTTGTATCATTTTCTAACATCTTCTAACATCCATCTATTTATCACCTCTGTTATTTTTCGTCTTCCCTCATTATATTGAAAACTCCAAAAGAGCAGCTTTGTCAATTTTGTTCTCTGGTATACCCTATGCCCCTCAAACAGTCACAAGCACCTAATGAGTATTTAATGATTAAGTAAATACATGAATAGGCTGACAACAATTGTTTGAATCTTAGTGTTCACTGAACCTTAATAAAATTGAAGTCTGAAAAACCAGAAGTTAAACCAACATATTATTATAAAATATTTTGAAATGCCCAAGAGGAATCATATTACTCATATTACAATATAACTGCCATGGTATCATAAAGTATGGAGTTAGCCAAGTGCAATTTCTTCAGATTTGGAAAAGTATAATAAGACTTGACTTTCTGTGGGTTGATACTAAAACTTAGGCATATGATTTTTGGAAGAAGAAACCGACAATGCTGATCAAATGTGTCTTTAATAGTCAGTGTTTTACCACAAATGTAGCTCCAAATGTTAGCTTTTCAAACACAGCCTGGTGAAAATGGAAACACTGATTTAGCATCTTGGACTGCTAGTTTTCTCTAATTTAAAATGTCATTTTATGCAGCTTGAAACGTGGAAAGCACTTTTACATGGAGTATATCCCTCACAAATTTGTAAGATAAACAGAGAAAAATCATTTCTTTTCATGTACCCTGAACTTCTTCCACACTGAAACCCAAGCACTCCTTAATCACCTCTGAGATATTGAGTCAATGGAAAAATAGTTTACAAGCAATTCTGTACTGGTAAGATATAGCTGCCACTTTTTCACTGATTAAGGACTATTTATTTTTCTACAAGTAACTTAAATATTATCTCATTTGTTCATTTATTATTTTTTTCTCAATATCCCATATCACTTTGCAGTGCTAACATTTGAGACAATAGATTCAGATACACATTTTATCAGATTTTAGTTGTACCCTATCTCTTTTTGTTTTTCCCATCAGAAAGTGATCTTGCTGAGGCTATGGATCATATAATGGAGAAAGCACAGGCTTTGGAGTGCAATGACGTGAGCTAAAAGCCCAGCTCTACCACTTGCTAAATGAATATCCTTCGGTAAATTCTTGAAGCCCTAAGCTTTAGCTTCTTACTTGGAAAAAGCAAATTCTATTGACTCTGTCAGACTGTCATAAGAATTAAAAATACTTGTGCAAAGCATCTGGCCTACTTATTTAGCAAGTGCTAATATAGCTCTTACGGAGTACCAGGCAAAGTTTTAAGTACTTTACATTTATTCATTTTAATCCTCCTAATGTTCTGACAAGTTAATATTTTTATTTGCTTTATTTTACAGGTGAGAAAATTGATGCTTAAGAGGTTAAGTAAACTTCATAAAGTCATCCAGGCAAAAGGCAACAGAATTAGGACTCAAATCCAGACAGATTGGCTTTAAGGTTTGCACTGTTACAGCTTTGCTATCCTGCTCCACCAGAGAACAGAAACACAGTGTGGGTAAGTGGCTCGTGCAAGATCATACAGCCAAAGATAGTGCAAGCAGAATTAAAATCTGCATGTTCTTACTCCTGAATGAGACCATTGTCTAATATGTCAAACTCCTGCCAATTAAGTGCATTTGGGCATTCATAAATTAAGGTAAACTTGACTCATTGAAGTCCATCCTAGCTATGGGTTCACAGACTGCAGCTGTTCTTTCTCTGCAGGAATCATGGGGATAATATCTACCACAAAAAATTATGTTCTATCATTAAGTCAATTTATATTAATGCTCTTTGTTAAGTATGAAGTGCTATGTTACCAAAAGTGTTCAATACCAAAGTTATTAATATTCAGATTGGTCCGCTTTCTAATGTGAGTTAAAAAATATAGGAAAAGGTAACTAAATTTATGAGGATAAAATAAATGAGAAAAATATGCCATTTCTCTCAAGGTCATCATGATCATGAGCCATTCCTAGAAGATTTTTTTTTTAATTTATAAGAGATTTCAGTTCTCCCACTGAAATAATTACTGATTGAAATGAAAATTAGTATAAAAAATACCCTAAAACATAATAAATATTTTGGAATTTCATACTACTTTATAGAGACATAAAAGTCCCAGATATGGATTAAATTTAGTTTTTAATTTTCTAAAAAAATGTTAATTTTTGTTGATTTTGTTGTTGATTATAGTGGTTAATCTGCATAGACTGCCACAGAAAATTCAAAATCTTTAATGTGTAGACTGTTTTAGAGAGAAACCAAAATAATGGTCATTTAAATAACAGAGAAAACTTTTAAAGAAGCGCATACAAACTATTTTAAGTATGTATATAAATGTATTTAAAGGACTAACAGATGTTGACAGACTGATTAGTTTATAGTGGACTATTGTTTCAACAGTAGTTAAGTTTTTCCCGACAATTACAGAGAAATGCCTCACTTGTTATAAGAAGCCCATATTATGTTCATCTTCTAGGTTCTCTAAGATAGAAAAAGTAGCATATCACCACGACCCTGGTTTCATTAACATACTGGCAAATAATTAAGTTATAATAATTTACTTACAGAAAGAATATGGGAATCTTTGGCATTGTAATAATCAGAAAGAGCCTTCCTTGAGTTCTATATTTCACTTTTTAGAATGACTGAACCATTTCTATTTCTGCAATTTTTTTAAATGAATACACTCTTGTCTCAGATTAAGTGGGAGAATTGGATGTCTCTTGTATCTCTAGCGTCCATGCTTCCTTTATTCTTCCTCTGATTTCCACTGAAAGATCTAAAATAGGATAATCAGAACACTCCGTATCCCTGCCCACATTCATTAATGTAGTGGTTGGCAGATTACCTTTATAAAAATGCCCTTTTCATAGTGTATCGTAGAACTTTTTTCTGGGAGCTCTTTTCTTCTTCTGAACGGTGTGGTATCTACACATAAGAACTGAAACTGGGCTAGCCATCTTGCCAGTGAGTGTGAAGCCAGTCTGGAAACAAAGGCTGGGTAAGACATGACTTACGGTTCTTCTACTGATGGAGTTTATTCAATTACATGAGCCAATGAATTGCTTTTATTACTTAAGCCAATTAGCATTGTTTTTTGTTACATGTAACCAAAAGCATTTAACTGATCAGTTGGCAGTAGCCTTCTTCAGTTTTATTCCCTATGTGTAAAAACATGAATTCATGAGTCTAAACATTGAAATAACACAGTTGATTTCAAACAAACAAAGACAAACCTGTAATCAGAATTTCCACTGTTCTGTACATAGTTCCCAGTTATCCCCAAAGTATTCATTTCTCCCCCTCACCATTATTTAAATAATAATAATAATAATCAGAAACCTAAAAAGCAGGTATAGTGGACTCAATTGTTCCCCTACACTTCTCCGTCCCCAATTTATAAGTAGAATCCGCAACTCCCAATGTGACTGTATTTGGAGCTAGGACCTTATGCAGGTAACTGAGGTTAAATGAGGTCATCAGGGTGAAACCCAAAACTGATAGAACTTATATTCTTATAAGAAAAGGAAAGATATCAGTCAGAGAAGTCTCTCTGTCTCTCCGCACACAGAGAGAAAAGGCTATGTGAAGAAACACTAAGAAGGTAGTTATCTGCAAGCTAGAGAGGCTTCATCAGAAACCAACCCTGCTGACATCTTGATCTGGGACTTAACAATTCTCCAGAACTGTGAGAAAATAGATCTCTGTTGTTTAAGCCACCCAGTATGTGCTATTTTATACTTAAATCCTAGAAGACTAATATAGCAGGTCTTGAGACATTAACATAATATTATTTCAATATTTAAATCAGCTGTCATGATTTATAAGAAATTCTGAACTTTATTTTAGAAAGAGATCAAAGTCGCAGTCCTTCCACTTTTCTCCTGGGAGATTGGATGTATTTAAAGAACTAAACGGGGGCTTCCCTGGTGGCGCAGTGGTTGAGAATCCGCCTGCCGATGCAGGGGTCACGGGTTCGTGCCCCGGTCCGGGAAGATCCCACATGCCGCGGAGCAACTAAGCCCGTGAGCCATGGCCGCTGCGCCTGCGCGTCCGGAGCCTGTGCTCCGCAACGGGAGAGGCCACAGCAGTGAGAGGCCCGCGTACAGAAAAAAAAAAAAAAAAAAAAAAAAAAAAAACTAAACGGAATCACTAAGGACACAAATTGAGGTGACTACAATAAGTATTCGTGAGGAGGGTGATGTTTGGAGGACCGAGAGGATAAAGGCTTCCTCCTCTTTACTCATTACTGTATGTGGTTGGTGAGGTTCGATCAAGTCAGGAAACGGAGTCCTTTCTTATTCTCCTAGGAAAACACTGATCGTTACTTGGCCGTGAAAGCAAGTTAAAGACATCCCTTATAATCAATTACCCTAAGTGACCACGCTTCTGAATGCCAACCAGTCAGTGACAGGCCATGCTTCTGCAATCAGCCAATCAGGAGACCGCCTCAGTTTAGCAAATGCACGTCTGAAAATAAGCCAGTCACAGTCTCTCTCCAGCAGCTTGAATTTAGGTTCTTGGTGCCTCTCTTCTTGATTTCTCAGTTTTCCATTTGTCAATTATATCATCACATCTATAATATTTTCAGTTATTCTGGCATATAATTTCCATGGGCATAGAGTCTTGACATATTTCACTTTCACTTTTCTTAACTTTAATACTCTCCATTATTATCCTTTTAAGAATATCTCTTGGATGAATGACGGTAGCAATTGCTCGCTTTAGGATCATTATATCTTTAACCTTTCATAAGGTCTGAAGAAGAAGGACGGCATTAAATAGTATAATGTGGGGACTTCCCTGGTGGTCCAGTGGTTAAGACTTCACCTTCCAATACAGGGGATGTGGATTCGATCCCTGGTCAGGGAGCTAAGATCCCACATGGCTCATGGCCAAGAAAACCCCCAAAACATAAAAAGCAGAAGCAGTATTGTAACAAATTCAATAAAGATTTTTAAAATGGTCAATATCAAAAAAAAAATCTTAAAAAACAATAGTATAGAGCTTCCCTGGTGGCGCAGTGGTTGCGAGTCCGCCTGCCGATGCAGGGGACACGGGTTCGTCCCCCGGTCCGGGAAGATCCCATGTACCGCGGAGCGGCTGGGCCCGTGAGCCGTGGCCGCTGAGCCTGCGCGTCCGAAGCCTGTGCTCCGCAACGGGAGAGGCCCCAGCGGTGAGAGGCCCGCGTACCGAAAAAAAAAAAAAAAATAGTATAATGTGTCTACCATTTGCCAGACATTCTTACTATAATCTTTAACTTTTAAAAATAGTGACAACTTTTCCTATGGTAACTGCTCCCCAAATTAAAGTAATTTGAATATGCATGTTTCTATGTTGATTAACATTTTGTCTTAGGTCTGCCTCATTTAATAGTTCATAAGTCAGTCTAATTCTTGAAATTTATTTCAAGGATTTTTCATTAGATTTCTACAATGGAGATTAGGAGAGGTGGTACAGATGGCAGAGCCAGAAGACCCTGAGCCCACCTCCTCCCACAGGCACAACAAAATTACAACTATATACAGAGCAGCTATTGATGACCGAGACCGAATTTACCAGAAAATATTTCCTACATGTAAATATATGAAGAAGGAAGCACAACAGATGGGTAGGAGGGGCAAAGACACAATATATTTGAGACCTGTACCCCCCAGTAGGTGATCCACAACAAGGGGATAGTTACAATTGCAGAGAGTGTCCCCATGGAGCAAGACTTCCAAACCCCACATTGGGGTCCCCAGGCTGGGGGCCCTGAATTGGGTAGATGAGCCTCCAGAACATACAATTTTGAAGGTCAGTGGGGTTTACTTTTGGGAGCCCCACAGGGCTATGGGAAATAGAAATGGCACTTTTAAAGGGCTCCCACAAAATCTCACATGCTCCAGGACCCAGGGCAGAAGAAGTAATTTGGAAAGAGCCTCAGTCAGACACACCTGCTGATCTTAGAGAAACACCAGAGAGGCAGGAGGCATCTGGAGCTCACCCTGGGGGCATAGATAATGGCAGCAACCACTCTGGGGGCTCATTCTACCATAAGGACACTGATGCTGGCAAACACTACTTTGGAATCCTTTCTCTAATTTCTTAGCACTGGGCCCAGCCCCCGGCCCCCAACAGACTGTCAGCACCAGTACTGGGATGCCTCAGGGCAAGTCACTGGCCCCAGTCACAAGCAGGCTGGCTGCCCTAAGAACCCCTGGTTCTGCTGTAGACAAGGCCCTGTCCTGAGGCCCAGCACCTGATCTCACACATCATTGTGCTGGTACCAAAAGCAGCTTTACAAGAAATGTTAAAGGAATTTCTCTAATTAAAAAGGCCAAAACAAAACTAGAAGCATGAAAATTATGAAAGGAAAAAGCTCATTGATAAAGGCAAATATATAGTAAAGGTAGTAAATCAGCCATGTATAAAGCAAGTAGGAAGCTTAAAAGATAAAAGTAGTAAAATCATCTATATCTGCAATAACTAGTTAAGGGACACACAAAATGAAAAGATGTAAAATATGATGTCAAAAACAGTAAATGTGGCAGGTAGGGGAGTAAAAATGTAGGATGGTTAAAATGTATATGAACTTAAGAGATCAGCAACTTAATATTAATTAAGTCATTGCTGCATATAAACTCCATGGTACACATACTGTCATGATAAATGGTATTAATTAACCTGATTGATGAATCAATGGGTATTAATTATAAAATATTGTCGTGTGTGTTTGTATATACTTCAAAATATTGATGTGTTATTTTTCACATTAAAGTATTATATTAAGTTGTGCTGCATATTATAATAATGCTATACACAAACTTCTTTAAAAACTTCTAGAATAAAACAACTGACTTCCTGAAATAGAGGAGAACTTGCATTAAATCATTTGTTACAAAACAATATGTAGAATATGTGACACTTTATCAGGCAAGTTGGATTCTCTGATGTCCCTTTCCCTCAATTTACCATTTCACTGATGGTTAAATATTTATGTCTTTCAGCATTTTTTTCAACACATAAAATCAAAATATGACTAGTAATAAAGCTATAGAATTTTGCAATCATAATATTTCAAAAAATGTGTTCTGTGTGACACTTGTTCTATCAAATGTAAGCTGATTGATTAAAACGTGATTAAGGAAAGCTAAATAGATTTTTTTTCTGTAAGCTTTCTTACAGTCTGCATTACACAAATATAAATCAAGAACATGAATAGGAGGGTGGGCAGGTAGTTTTATTCGCAAGCTTATGTATCTACCAACCTTTTCTCAAAGACTGTCTCACCGAACAAATGCTCTCAAAACACAGATTGAGATACACACTGTTGGATGGAGCATTCATGATTCACATTCTCCCTATTTTGCAAACTGAAATTTCAGACATCTCTGTCACTATTAACTACAAACTTTAATAGAAAACGTAATGGCTGTCTATCAGGCTTATAAAGATTCTTTCTCCTTTAATACCTATCATCAATTTTGTTTTCCTTGTCTGTAAGTTAGGAAACACATTCATTATTGGTATTCTTATTTTACTTCTATTCCACCTAAATGTAGGTGTCATATTAATGATGATACATTACATTTTCAGTACTAACTAGTAATTTTAGTGATGGTTTGTTCTCCATGAACAACTAGTGGTTGACTAGCTAGACTACTAAACTAGAGGTTTTATTTTATTTTATAACAAACAGTATCGCTATATATGGAAAGAGCTGCTGCAGTCAAAACCTTATCTCAGCTATACATTTTTAAAACAGATCATCTGGCAAGTGAAGCAAGGCTCTTTCTACCCTGGTAGATATTTTATTAATAGGTCTGCATTCTCACATCCTGTGACTCTCCACTAGCCTGTATATACAGACTCATGTGCACACACACTAACACACCTGCCTATTTCTGTATTCACAGCACATCCCCCCAAACAAGATTAATGCTTGTGGATTTTTTAAAAATATATTTCTGTTTACTAGTATTTGCTTACCTGGGAAAATATTAAACATTGTGTAGTTGACATCGTATTGGAAAGCCTTATATGCACATAAATGACCACTAGAAACATTAAAGGTCAGTGAGCACTAAAGACACACAATTAACAATTCAAAACAAATTTGAGGTATCTTTCTGCTTTCATAATGTGCAAACTAGTAACAGAAATCTTAGCTATTTGCTTTGAGAGACTTAAATATACTGTCTGTTCTTCAGCCTTTGATGAGCCCTTTACACGGCAGTAGTAAATACCTAATTGTGCTAATTCTAAATTACTCTTTGGCACATTGCCAGGTAGACTGCCAGGGCTCTTTTTGATGGAACAGCATAATCTGAACTGGTTTCTGAAAAGCTTCTAATTGACTTTGATATGAATTATGTCTCCTCTAATTTGAATCTCAATCAAACAGAAAATGTTATATTGAATTTGAATGTAATTAGGCTGAATTCAGTAATGGATTCCAAGACTGTTGATTTAAATATCGAGTAATCCTGTGGGCAGTCATCAATATATTCCCAGTTTAATATATTCAGATTTTTTGAACCTAAATATGTCTATATATGTTTCAATTCTTGCATTTTCACATATTATATTCCACAATAAATTAAGACCAAAAAAAAAAGGAAAAAACCCAAATACCCATAAAGAACATGGAATGCCTAACTATATTCTTAAACATTATCAAAGCCACATCTGTTTCTGGAACTTAATATTGCAGGAATAAAATAGTGAAAGTTTAGATGATGGGTATTAATATTCTGTAATTCTTGAGGCATGCAGTATAGAGTCAGCAAGTGAATTGAGATCTATGTTCTTAACCCTGTATGCTTTGTTTACATTAACAGTTTGGAACTATGCTCTTTCCTCCTTCACTTCCAACTCTAAGCTACTTGCCTCCCTTAAGACAGAGAGCTGTGAAATCTACACAATACAAGTAATAAGCCAGGTAGACAGCTCTGTTGAGAATCTGAAGTGGGAACTGACATGGGTTTCCTCCTCCATAGTCTGGAAAATATAACAAAGAGCTGTGAGAGAGGCAGAGAGCTCAAAATGGAGTAAGAGAGGGGGTAGTGAAACCTCAGAATTTGGCTTCCTTGGATTGGTGAACCTGGAAAAGGAGAGAAAATATTTAGAGAAAAAACTGTGGTGATGGTCCCACAACCATGTAAATACACTGAAAGCCACTGTAGTTTATTCTTTAATTAGGTGAATTGTAGGGTATGTGAATTACATCTCAATAAAGCTAGATAAAAATCAGTAATGTTAAGGTTATCTGTACTATTTCACATATTAGATGCAAAAGAAGTTTCCCATTTCATATCACAACCCAGTTTAAATCTAACATAAAACTTAACAAAGAATTTTAAAAACTAGTTAAAGCTCATGTCATTTAGGATAATGGGTGAAAATGTATAAACTAGTAAAATCCAGGCATTTATCAAAATAATAACACCTTGTAACAAAGCAGGAAATTTAAGGAGGATGATGATAAGAAATCCTTTAACCTAATCGATAACATCATAAAATTAACCAAACAAATCAGGTTAATTAACATATCCATCACCTCACTTAGTTACCTTTTGTGTGTGTGTGTGTGTGTGTGTGTGTGTAGTAAGAGCACTAAAACTCTACTCTGTTAGGAAAGTTCAAGTATACGGCACAGTGTTATTAACTACAGTCATCATGCTGTACATTAGATCCCGAGCTCTGTTATTTTAAGACTTCCTACAAAAATATTCTTGAATAATGCATAGAAAGTTCTTTAGAATATTCTTTTTTTAAGTGGTTGATTTTAATAATTAAAAATATAAAGTAGTCACTGACATGGAAAACAAACTATGGTTACCAAAGGTGGGGCATAAATTAGGAATATGGGATTGACAGATACGCACTACCGTATATAAAATGGATTATCTCTGGCAAATTCTGGGTCAACATCCTGAGAATTTTCTGTAAGTTCTATAATTTCTGCATGAGTTTAGTCATTTTAACAGTGTACCTTGCCTCAGTCAGTAGTTTATACCTAAAGTTTCTGATGGTGATCTTTTAATACAGGGAATAACTAATTATGAAAAAAGAACAAAATTATATAAATATATCAGCAGGGTGATGAAAAAACCTATAAAATTTAGCAGTAAAAATACAACAATAATACACAAGTGACATGGAATTAGAAAGAAAATAATTCAATAACAATTATTTACCAAAAAAAAAGAAAAATGTTTTCTGATATGGTTAACAGTAAAACCATTTCAGTTAAAGACAGGAATTTCATGGAGATGCTAACTAATATGATAATTAATTAAAAATTTCTTTGAAGTTTTGGCAAAAGTAATGTGAATGAAAAATGAAATAACATATTTACGTTAGAATAGGACAAATAATTTTTTTTTGTTTGTAAATTCTATAATTTTGTACTTAGAAAGACACACTTGTAAAAGATCCAAAATTCAGTAGAATTAGTTAGATGGTAAAGACAATTGAACATAATAGTAAAAATATAAGTATGTTTTTCCACTTTGGCTGAAAAAAGCTAGAAATAAACATCACAAAAATCCATTTAAAGTAGTAACAAAATTATAAAGTATGAAAAATAACAATTTAACTGTTGATAGAAAACATTTATAGAGATAGTATCTGATTTAAAAACTTAAAATTAGATATGAGTAAAATAAAAGACACATTCCTGAGTGTTAGATTTAAAAACATGAATATAAATAAAACTCATAAGATATTTATAAGTTTATTTAGAATGCTGATTCTGGTAATGGCAGAATCCCTTAAAAAAAAAATATATATATATATATACTGCAGATAAAATAGAGAAACAAACAAAAAATCTACTTGATGGTACCAGATGATACCAGAAGCAGACAGAAACTGGAGAGATATAAATTTTGAAAGAACAAAACCACTAGATGAGAAACATTTTATACTGCTTTTCTTCCTGGCAAACTCCCTAGTTTTTATAGGACACTGACAGTTAGAGACCCTTATATCAGATCCCTTGACATAAAACATTAGTATATAACACTTGTGGAAGTTGTATTCAGTTGGAAAATGGTGCAAGTACACTCACCTCCAATACACATACACGGCAAAGGACTTGTATCAACTATATGCGAAAAACCCTCAAAACTTAATAAGCAGAATAACAGCCCAGTTATAAATGAGCAAAAATTTGAACAGACTGTCCACAAATACAATGTACAAATGTCTACTAGGCTCATGCCATGATGTTCGCCATCAATCGTCAGCAGGGAAGTGCAAATAGAAGTCTCAATAAGATACCACTACTCATCCACTGTAATGACTAAAATTAAAAAGAGCAACATTAACTCTCATACATACCTGGTAGCAATATGAAATGGTAGAACCACTTTGGAAAACGATTTGGCATTTTTTAATAATGTAAATATGCATCAACCATACCATCCAGCAATTCCAATCCTAGATTTACCTAAGAGAAATAAGAGCATATGTCCAGACAAAGACTTGCAGGTGAATGTTCATAGCAGCTTTATTCATAACAACCCCAAGCTAGAAACAATGTAAATGCCTATTAACAAGTGAATGGATAAAAAGCATTATGGCATATCCTTACGTTGGAACACAACTACTAATAAAAAGTAACACACTATTTATTCACAGAAGATGTGTGACTATCACAAGTAGTATGCTGAATAAAGGAAGTCAGACACAAAGGGCAAAATTAATTTATAATGACAGTAAGCATATTAATGACTAACCAGGGCAGGGTGTGTTTGGGGAGATTTGTTGACTGTGACAAGGGAATTTCGGGGGAACATAGAAATGTTCTGTATATTGATTGTTTATACAAGTGTATATGTTTGTCCACATTTATCAAAGTGTTCCCTTAACACAGTGCCCATTATTATGTCATTTATATCTCAATAAAAAACAATGTAATAAATAGCAATATGCCTCCCATTCACAGCTTATAACTCCCTATATTCTGTAAACTGCCTTATTTTTACAATAGCTCTGATCTGACATGTAATTTTTACTTATTTACTTATTATGTCTCTACCACTATAATATAAGCACCTCAAAGTCAGGGATTTTTGTTTGAATTCCATCATTGAGAATAGCCTGACATTTCTAAATATTTTTAGAATAAGTATGTGTTTAATGTAAATTTTATTTCTCCTCCTTTAATGTTATTTTTCTAAGAGGAAGGTAGCTGAGCAGATATTTTAGAATAGCAAAAATAGCTGTGCATAATATCCATGATTATAAAATATATCACACACAAATTTTGCATTTAAAACTAAAAGAACATTTAATTAAATGGAACTGTTTTGACAATTCCTTTCCTTACTTAAACACTAATGGAGTTATCAAGTCACATCTCAAAAATGGAAATTTGTTTGTGGAATCCATGTAATCTAAAGCCAATTTCACAATTCAGTCAAAGTTAGCATTAAGAAATGGTAACAAGGTAGTTGATATTAGAACTTCTGTGAATGTTATTTTTTGACTGACTCTACTTCACTTTATCAATTTAATCTTCTATACTCCTCTTTCTCTCAGATTTTCAAGATGAAACAGAAAGAGACTCCACTCTGATGGAATAGAAATAGAAAAGACCTGTTGGTGAAGTTTGAGGACAGATTTGTGACTTTCATTTCCAGGAACTCAAGAGGTAAGACAGCCACAAAAATAAGTACTTTCCTTCAAAATTCCTTTCCTAACCAGAGGGTGTAGTCATGACACCCATTAAAGCACAGTTTTGCAAGCACAGAATTGTTGAATCTCTTAGCAGAACTGACTTTACCAATCACCTACTCAAATCCATTATGACTTTGCTTATTCTTGAAATATTACAAGCCCTGCAAAAATATCTACCTCCAAACTGAGGTTCTCATGCAGAGAGGATCACTGCCCAAAGCATTGGAATGAGCTGTTAGTTTCAAACTACTCAGGAAATAAATGGATTGCCAACAGAAGTTATGACCTGGCATTAATTAATTAAAATGAAATAAAACTATTTTTCAGTTTGCTGTGTCGTAGAAAGAGTTGACTTTTTATGTACACAGTCTGAAGTAACAATATAAGAAAACTTGTATTTCTTGTAATGAAATAAAAAGATGATGCTTATATGGGTTAAATGCTTTTTTGTGAAAGGATTCATTAGTCTTTCTCATGCTGTAGGTACCTGGTGTGCCTAGAGATTGATCAAATGTCTTGGGGAAAATGAATACACTATAGATATTAGACCCCTTATAATTAAAGACAAAGAGGAGGTATTTCTATAGTCTTTTCAAAATGTGACTTCAATGCTAAGAAAGGAAACTCTTAAACCGCAACTGATAAGGAAGAGTCAAACCTCTCCCTAGAATCAATTCTTCCTAAACTCCTAGGAAGAAAGATTTTGAAGGGGAATTGGTATTGGCTAGCCAGCAGTCCTCACAAGCCTGGCAGAGGCCCGCCCCATTTACAAGGAAAAATGTGAAGAACTGATTTTTCAGTGAAGACTGAAAGGAGATGTTCTTTTACAGAAGGTGATTGCCTAGGAGAATAATATGAATCCCATGTGGGAATTACAATATGTTTCTTCCAGAGAAAGGAAACCACATTTTCCTCAATCTCTGACGAGTTTCCTATGCTGAATCATATAATGTGAATAGACATCTTGCATTAGTCAAAAGAACTCTGAGTTTTGAAATTCATCTTGCTTCATTTAACGTGCAGTTCATTTGTTGCTGGACTCTAAACCTTTTCTTTCCTTTTACCTCCTTAGTGTTTCCTTCTTGTTTTTGCTTTCACTCCTTTTGCATGTATTTTTACTCATCAAAAAATAGTCTTCTGACTTCTCATATCTCTCCTTTACATCAGAATGTTTATAGCTAATTTCCATCCAATTTTCCTAATTGCTCCTGCTTCTCTGAATTCACCAATTCAATTTGACTGTGTTCTGCATCTTTCTAACACCAGTATAATAAAAGAACCCTACTGGGGACTAATGTTTTTCTTTTTTCTCAAGTCGCAATGCAAGATACTCCAGGCTACCTCTCATTTGCGTCTGAGGACTTCAGAAACCTTGTCTTTAGAGGTTTCTAAACCTGTATTCATAGATTTTGTTGGAAAGTAATTATGAGCCCCCTGCTCCCTCACCTTCAGGATGGGCACCATTACCCATCCATTTGCCTCCACCAGACACACTCCTTCCTGCCAAATAATTCACATGCCCCCATGAAATGTTACTTTACATGAGTTCATATCTATCGTGTTCAAGGTTCTGAATTATTTGTAGCCTTTTGTTAAGAAAGTTGAGGTCCTGAATTTGATTTTCTCAGAGGGCTAGGGAGTCATATGCTGAAGCCGTATGTATAACTTGTACCCTAGACTTGGAAACCCATATTCCAGACATATGTTAATGTTAACAAGATGGTTTATGAAAGATATTTGGGTGGCATTAATGTCATTCCATCACCATTATTACAATTTAGTTAATAGTATGTGCTCTGTCAACCTACGGATAGTGGTTGAATATGCATACTTGTTTTTAGAGGGAGAATGTGGTGGATGGCAGGAAAAATATGAATCACGATTTCAGAGGACTTATATTCCAAGATAAACTCACTTTTTTGACTTTAAACAGTTTGCATGGTGCCTGCTACCCTTAACGTGAGAAAAGTTCACTCCAACTCTAAAATAGAGATAAAATTCTCTTTTGTATAACTGACATTTCTACTGAAGCTCCCCCCAAACCAATTAAATCAGAACCCCTAGAAGCAGAACCTTAGTAACATCATTTTTTAAAGATCCTCTAACATGTGTCCGTCATTGAGGATCACTGGGGCATGGAATATGAAATGACAAAGAAGGACTTCCAGAAAGCAAGCAAAAAATGTAATTTTGTTTTGTGCTCAGCAAGTCACAGAATTAGAATTTTCCTAACCTGAGAGAGGGCAACTAGATTGGCTGTGAGTCACTGAGTTAATATACAAATGAAACATTCTCTTCTTGATTGGTAAATCCAGAGCCATAATATTCTTTTGGTCATGCTTTTAACATCAATGTTTTTCATATTTAAAACATACATAATTGCAAATACCAGACTCATTTTCTGGTTTGTTTCTCTTACTAACCATTGTACATTTTCCAGTAAGAGAAGACCACACTTATTTCTCTGGTACTAATTAGCAAAATAAACAGCAGATGTTAGACCAGACTTCATGTATTCAGATTGGTAGCTCTGTTTTCCCTCCATTACATTGCAGTAGAGT
The DNA here is from genome assembly GCF_026419965.1 of Kogia breviceps. Classification (NCBI taxonomy): domain Eukaryota; kingdom Metazoa; phylum Chordata; class Mammalia; order Artiodactyla; family Physeteridae; genus Kogia; species Kogia breviceps. The sequence goes on from NC_081322.1 coordinate 79,018,222, forward strand.
CAGTAATACAACTTGTTACATGACACTCTTGGTATATGTGTTTAGTGTGCAGGGAGGGGAACCATGTCTTCCTACAGATACCTGTACTGTCAACCAAGAAAATGTTTGGCATCTGGTGGATCCCTTTATTATAACCTTTTCAGGAAATTGCCCTCAGACTAAGCTAAGTCCTCATTGGACTCTCAGCTTCTCAGCAAACTATTTTGAAATCAGATCTCTGAAAAATCCAGTTTCCTTTGTATGTATTAAAGAATACAAAGGAAAGATTATCTGTGATCTTGTTTAAGGGGTCCTCTATTTTCAGTACCTGTGGAGAGATGCTTCTATTTATTAAAAAAGTGAACTAGAGGAAGCCTGATTTTTTTTTTTTTTTTGGCTTCTTGTCTACTATCAATTATAGTAATATATAACTGATAGTAAATTATAAATAAAATAAGCACAAAAAGATACTCAAAGTTTAGTATAGTTTGAGAAAACATGACCTTAACATCAAATGCCATGTCTTTGACTCCATGTAAGTCACTCTATTCATCAAAATGTTAAAGCATGCCACATTATAAAGATGAAAGCCAAGTTTCTTTTCATTACCAATATCCTCCTGATGAGCGTTAAGAAACTTATATTTTCAACAGTGCATTTGACCTTTTCCAGTTAAATTATCCTCTAAGTGAACTAGATAAAAAAATGAATTATGTTAAAATTAATGCTCTTCCTCATTTTTCAAATATGAACTATAATAAGTTCTTCTACTTTTGAATGGTAGTATCAGATAATGATCTTCTGGTTTAAGCTCTCTCTTGCTATATAGAATCCCACTGGATTAATATTGAGGCAAGTTTGGAAATGAGCCCAATTTGGTCTGATGATTTGGCAGAAATAGCTACGATATATTACATATCCTCGAGCAAGTTTTCTGGGCATACATTTACAGTTTTTATTATGTTTTGTTTTCTCTTTTACTGTGAGGAAAGATTCTTTTGAATCTGTTTTGTAAATGGAGAGAATGTAAGATCTTATCGAACATGTGCTTGTGTACAGAATAGTGGAGGGGACTCTGGGCTGGGAGTTGGGTTAGGAGAGCTCCTCTCACTGCTGACTCTAGGGCGCTCCTGAACCTCGGGGTCCATACCTAGCACAGTAGATGGAGCTCAGCAAACATTTATTACAGAAGACTTGGAGGGATGAAAACTGCATGGTGAGGCCTTTCATTCCTCTCCAACTGTAAAATTACACAAACGGAGTTAATACAATTACATATTAAATCTCAGCCACTAAGTAGGTCAAAGTAAGTTTGGTCAAATTATTTATATTGGGTTTTCCTTGAAATATTCTCCAGAGATAAAGAAGTTATATTGTTTTGATTATGCCATAGTGTTGACATAAAGTGATCATTGGTCAAAAATAAGATAATATTTAGATATATTTTTGTATCACTTGGGAGGTAAGACCTACATGATAGACACAGGTTATGCCCTTCAACACAATACAGTTTGATCTTATGACTTTCAAACTTTTGCTCTCAACTGACAGCAAAGGAAGACTGACTGACATTTGCCAAAGCATTTTAAAGAATCCTGTTGCTACAGGCTCTGTTCAATTGACTCTGAAAGGGAAATGTAATTTTTAGTTTCACAGCCTCTGACACACAGGAACATTCCAAAAGGATGTTCGATTACATGTATAGTGAGCCAACCTACCACATATGCCACATTGAAATTTAAATCCATGTACTAATAATGTACACATCAAAGCATTCAGAGGGATAACGAAACATTCAAGTTTGATTAAGAAAAAAAGCATTTTTAATTCGGTAGAATTTTTTGTTTACATTCTAACTGTATCATCAGAACAAATAATTCTAATAACTATTATTTATTTATTTTGGCTGCGCAGCATGCAGGATCTTAGTTCCCCAACCAGGGATCGAACCTGTGCCCCCTGCAGTGGAAGAGCCAAGTCTTAACCACTGAACCACCAAGGAAGTCCCTCTAATAACTTTTAAACAAATGATTGCCAGTGTTTGTTGTACAAACTGTTTTTTGTTTGTTTGTTTTTCTTTTTGGCTGTGCTGGGTGGCTTGCGGGATCTTAGTTCCCTGACCAGGGATCGAACCTGGGCCCTTGGCAGTGAAAGTGTGGAGTCCTAACCACTGGCTTGCCAGGGACTTCCCCAAACTGTAGCATTATTAATTACACATTATCACTAGTGTGATAGCATATAAGTACTGACAAAATTTTGGGCAAATTTTCCTACAAAAATACGATTTTTTTCTCAGACAGACATGAACTCATTATAAAAGGTGGCAGTTAGCTACTGTATATGATTCCATGCAAATGGGAATCTTCAATATTTTTTATTATAATTGTTATTGTAACTAAACTTTGTTAAGATTTGGTGATGAGTTTCCAGATAATATTTCTCAGCAGGATCTCAACTAATATGTATGTTGTCATGACTTCTAAATGAGTACATTTTTGAAACAAACAATTCAGTCTCATCAGGATGTAAACCCCAAATTACGGGAATTTCTCAACGCAGAATATGACTTTAGAAAGTAAAAATCCATTTGGTTACTCATTTTGGAAAAATTGAATGATCAGATGACATGGATTTTGGATCTGAGTGAAAAATCATCTATTGTTAGAATTTTTGTAATGAAAATAAAAAAACAACATATCTATAATTTTGAACCATTCCTGATAGAAAGGGGATACATATTATTTAACCAAATGTTTTCTGTGTCACATGATTCTATATATCTAGATAACATAACAAAAGAGGTTTTGCATATCTGATTACATTACCAAAACAAAGGCTCAGATGAAAATGTTTATAATTTACTGACATAAACAGATTTCCAGGATTTTCATTATTTGCATGGCTATGTGCTGCTAGCTTAACAGCACTATGTTTAATAAGGACTTAGTAGTTTTGTGTGCCATCAAGTGAAATATCAGTCAACAGTATGATGAGAGTGACCAAAATGCCAAAGCAACCATTGACTGTATCAACGCAAGGACAGCATTCAACATAAAACATGTGGTGCCTCTTCTTTACATTGTGTTTTCTCCAATTGGAGAAAGGACAGGGTTTTAAGTTCTGGGTCACACTTTAAAAATGATATTAATAAAAAAATGATATTAATAAACTGTTCTTTAGACCAAGGAGAATAAATAAGTGGTAAATGATCTTCAAATCATACCATATACATAATGATTAAACAAAGAGGAATAGACCAAGTTCTGAGTATAATAAGTCAGGATAAAAGAAATGTAAATGACCAATATTGAGTAACTTCTCAAAATTAGAACTTCCTTGAAAATGAAACATTTTTAAGTCACAAAATGCTAATCTTTAGTAACTTTACTATATGTAAATACTTTTACAGTTATTACATAAGGGAGAGGTTAGACTAGATACTCTTTAAAATAGCTTCTGAGATTCTGAGATTTCAGCTTTAATTACCCATGTAATGACCTATTGGCTTAGTGTGAAGCAGGATAAAACATCTATTTTATTTGCTTTTTACAAGTTTGCAGTAGATAGGTTATGAGTAAGATTACCTCTAGCCAAAAATTTAAAAACATACACTTTCCATTATTGTAACAATTTCATTGCCCTGGTTTTGATCATTTTGGTGGAAGGGTATATGAGAATACTCTGTACTACGTTTGTAATTCTGCTGAAATCCAAAATTATTTCAAAATAAAAATTTAAAAATTATATTCTTTCTCTCAAATCAAAAATATTTAATAGTAAAATAGCAAAAAAAGTAGAAAGTGACTTTTTATTGGATTAATAATGGCTAAATTATATTTTGTTTTTATTCTTATCCGTATGTATGCAGCACATGCACAGATTATTACTACTGCTGACTACTTCCTTTGCTGTTTTATATAACCATAGTCATTTCTTCAACTGCAAGCCAATTACACTTTGAAACAAATAGGAAATTACACAGCCATTTCAGAGCTTGCTAATCAAGTACGGATACCTGTGGATATACTCCTCCCTAATCCCTGCTGGAGAAGGGGTAAGGGTTGGAATGGAAGGGAATTTTACATTCCTTAGTGTTGGTACCAAGAGATAGAGGAGTTAAGTGAGTGAGAACCACAACCGTTGCAATCCCATTGCAATTGTCATGGCCTGGGTTCCCTGATAAAATACTGAGGCTCTGAAATGTGCTAGCAGGGAGTATTTATTGGAGCATGTTTTCAGGGAAAAAAAACAAAAAAACCACAAAACCCCCCAAGAAACCTGTGAGAGATGAGTAACTGAGGACTGGGTAGAGATGGAAGTTGAACTATGGTGTGGTTGCCTCAGAGGTCCCGGAGTTGTGATGGCTCCGCAAAGCTGAGCTGAATGAGGCCTGGCCTTATGACCCCGTATGGATCCATCATCGTAGGTGCATGCACCCAAGGGAGGGCCATGGCCTTGGATCTATTCAGCTGAATGCCCCATGAGAGGGACAGGGCTAAGAGACGTCAGCACAACCCTGTCAGTAGTTGGGAGAAAGTGTCAGCCCTGCAAGGGGGCTCTTAGCAGCATTCCACAGCATATACCACAGTTCATCTCTTGCACTGCCTGGATCAAATTGCTTCATATAAGAAATCTGCACAGCTTCTACAGGATTCTGATTGCTCCCTTTTCATGGATAAATGTGCAAGAGAAAGGCTAGTGTGACAAACTCCAGCCCCACCACAGCAGCACATCCAGATTGCAGATGGGTGCTCATTACTTTTCTCCTCTATCGCTCATTCTAACCAGTCCCTCTTTTGAGTCTCAGTAACTTACCTGGGAGGGTGACCCTAGCACCACCTCTGTGAAGGCTGAGACCGGCTATGGCTGTTGTACTTGTCTTTTTAACCTTCAAAATATGGCAAGGGAGGAACAGAGCCTCACCAGTGGATCACTTGTGTGTGAAATGCCTTCTTCCCAGTCTCCTTGTGCAATAAGCAGGAATAAAATCTCCTTCTGATAATCAGAGTGAATCACACCCACCACATGGTGACTGTTTTTCTTGGTGGCTCGTCTCTTGGGAAAGCTGCTAAAAGGACCCAACAACTGCCATGACTTAAAATATAATGGCTCTCTTGCTGTGTTTTCTGGTGGAAACACTACCTTTCTGGAAGCTAGAATGATTAGACATGCAGAACTTAGAGATGAGAGAGGAAGCACAAATTCCCTAAGGGGGTCACTGGGAGGGATGATAGACAGAGGCTTTCCTACTGCCATCTTTCATTCCCGGGCCATAGAGGAGACATAGCAAGATACAGTCATTATTGATTTAAGGTATATTTTCCATTCTAAAGGATGACGTCCCATCCTTTCAAGGTGTCATCCCTAAGCCCAGCACCTCAGCTGCACCTCCAAAAGGCTGTTCCATTGTTCTGTCACAGAGAAGCTCCTGGGGGTTGCAATAGGTGATGTGGCCAGTGGATCCCATGGTCTTGTGTGTGTCCTGGCACGTCCTTTGCTCGAAAGTGGGAGTTGCTTGGTCTGATGCAATATTATGCCTGCCCTTGTGTTGCCAAAGCAAACACTAAATAAGCCCTTGAGTGATGATGCTTGTTCAGTCACTGAAGGCAGGAAAAACAAATAAAAACCCGGAACATCTGCTGATTTTAATCAAGATGTAGTTTCCACTTCTAAGTCTATAGTATTCTTAACTTGGACCACTTGTCCACAAAAGTGACCTGTGGGAGGATTTCACACACCACTCTCTCTCAAGGCATCCCTGAGTGAGGCTGTAATGCAGTGTGGTCCATTTTTGGCTCAGGCCCCCGTACTAAGATAGCTGACCCTTCCGCGAACCAAGCTTGGCTTATTTCCAACTCCTGCAGGTTGTTACAGGTTGTTAGAAGCCACTCAACTCCTCCCCAGACACACACAGAACACCAAAACTTCCGGGAGCGTCTTAAAAGCTTTATATAAAAATAGATTGCTATTACCTGGGTATATAATGAGATTTGGCTCTAGGGATATTCCCTGCTAGTGTCTAACTGAATACAAGTAAAAGTTACATGGACATAATTTGTCTATGAATGTAGGTGAAGATTTTCAAAGATCATAACTTATAGTAGGTTAACTGCTACATCTAGATCTAGATCTAGAAACATCTCCAGTTTAACGGTGGGAATGGAAGCCATATGTTTGGACAGAATCAGCAAGAGGGAGTACGTAAAGTAAGGAAAGGAGAGAGCCAACTAATTGCATCATTTAAGCTGAGGGCCAGAGTAGAAGAATCTAAGGAGCTTGAGGATAAAGAAATAGGATAAAAACCAGGGAAATGTGATCTCAAAATATAACAGAAAAGAATGCTTTTAAGAAGGAATATTTATACATTCAAAAGCCTTAGGTAGTAAGAGAGAGGAAGAATACATATAATGATTATTAAAAAGTGAGTGTATATAAAGATTATTTGTTCTGTGAGGTGGTAGTAATTTGTGGATGGTAGTTTTCTTATAGATAAGAGATTTGGGACCACGTTTAAACGCTGAGGGGAAAATATATACTAAAAGGGCTTTTTTGAAAATGAGAAAATGACAGCAAATGAAAGAGTCTACTCTCTTTCTAGATTACCCATCAATGCAAAGAATTTTTTTTTTTTTTTCGTTTACGTATAAGTAAAGCCTAGAAGTCTATTTGCCCAAAAGTTTATAGAAGGGACCTTTGCATCTGGAAGGCAATTAGACTAAATGTCTTTCTCTAAATTTCTTCCAAACCCAACACTCTTTAATTTTATGGTCACTAAAGTAATCATAGTTTTCTATTTGTCTAGTTGATTTGATTGAGCTAATTTGAATGATGAACTGTGTATTTATGAACAGTAGGTAAATGACTTCTAGATCTCGTAAGGTGGTGGACTAAAATGGCTTGGTCATTCTTTCTTCTTCTATCTTCAAATATAAGCTACCGGCATTGTTGGATAACACTGAATATACAAGTTATACTTTTATCTACAATACTGAACCTGTGTTATATATGCATATGATTCCATAGAGTCTAGTATTACTGTATACCTTAGCAGATATTATTAGTAGTAATGATACTATAATTTGTCAAATGCCTCCAGTCGATACCATACATTTTTTTTTTTTTTTTTTTTGCTGTACACGGGCCTCTCACTGTTGTGGCCTCTCCCATTGTGGAGCACAGGCTCTGGCACAGGCTCTGCACGCACAGGCTCAGCGGCCATGTCTCACGGGCCCAGCCGCTCCGCGGCACGTGGGATCTTCCCGGACCGGGGCACGAACCCGCGTCCCCTGCATCGGCAGGTGGACTCTCAACCACTGCGCCACCAGGGAAGCCCAGATACCATACATTTTATAAATGGAATTTTCTTATTTAAATCTTACAGTAACTGAGTTATTTCTATATACATCCAATTCCTATAAATTTAATATATCTCATGTTCTTGTATCTTAGAGCACATACATTTCCTCTCATTAAAACATATTTGTAATCTGCCCTTTCTTCATTATTATTATAGTTTCATGATTTAACTCATTTATATATTTTTATTACTTATAAATTATTCATATTTTTACTAAACCCTGTATGCATCACAGAATAATTTTAACATGCCAAATCCAGTGGATTTCTAGCCATTGTCAAGTAATTATTTGCAAAGTTGATTTTCTATATATGAGATACACAAACTACTGTATTAAAGAACCAGAGAACATATTTTGTTTATAAGTAGGTTCTCATCAGCCTTAGATCCCAACTAAAAATGTAATCAGTTATTGCGAACATTATCACAGTTTAATGATACACAAAGGGAGTCCAAAATATAAAGTCCTTTAAAAAATTGTTTTCTGAATTCCTTTCATTGACCAATTGCTCTTGACAGTTCAGTTTCTTTGTGTCTTCAATCCCTTTCAAATTATTGGCACTTTGGTATTTCTAGTTCAAAAAAATAATATTTACGGGCTTCCCTGGTGGCGCAGTGGTTGAGAATCCGCCTGCGGATGCAGGGGACACGGGTTCGTGCCCGGTCCGGGAAGATCCCACATGCCCGGAGCGGCTGGGCCCGTGAGCCATGGCCGCTGAGCCTGCGCGTCCGGAGCCTGTGCTCCGCAAAGGGAGAGGCCACAGCAGTGAGAGGCCCGCGTACCACAAAAATAATAATAATAATAATAATAATAATAATAATAATAATATTTACTAATGCCCTAAAATATGGTCCCAAGCAGTCTAAGAAGTAGGCAGCCTGACTGAGCTGTCAGATGTTTTACTCCTAATGCCATATTTATACATTTGTTCCTCATCACCAATCAGGTCTTTTGGGGGATGTCTCAAACTATTGTCAAACTGATGGAGTGACGTAACTCCTTGCCCAGAAAAGCTAATTACTCATAGGTATTTACCTATCATATTGAACATATACATACACACACATGCACACAGAAAACAAAGTTTACTGCATTGAAAGTGTTCATGAGGGCTTCCCTGGTGGCGCAGTGGTTGAGAATCCGCCTGCCGATGCAGGGGACACGGGTTCGTGCCCCGGTCCGGGAAGATCCCACATGCCGCGGAGCAGCTGGGCCCGTGAGCCATGGCCGCTGAGCCTGCGTGTCCAGAGCCTGTGCTCCGCAACGGGAGAGGCCACAACAGTGAGAGGCCCGCGTACCACAAAAAAAAAAAAAAAAGAAAATGTTTATGAAAGCTGGGAAGAAGGGAAAGGAGAGGTACTTGCAGTATACTTCTAGATCTATTTTAAATATGTGAAAATAGTGGAAGAATTATTTATTCTTAGTCGAGTTACTTAAGAAAATATGCAGTCTCAGTGAAATATAAGTAGATGCAATGGGTACAGATAGTGATACATTAAGGAACTATGTATTGTAAAACCCAAGATAATAACATTCATTTTTTAAGTTGAAGTGAGAACACAAGTCATTTCTAAAGTGCTTCATTGTTTGCCTATATTATTTAATCAGTAAATCACTAAGCACCCAGCGATACCAAGACTGAGAAGTTCATGAAAGAGCCATACGCCGTAGTTCCTCTGCCTTTGTGTTTAATATAATAACAAGTAGATTCCGGAGTCTAGGAGGTATGTTCATATATTTGTTCTTCATTTTTATTTATCACATGTTATTTAAACATGGGCTATTGCTTAACACATCTATAGTACAGTTTCTAATCGGAAAAATGTGGTCTGTTTCCAATCTCTGAATTTCTTTGAAATTCCAAGAGCTATTCTTCCTCAGAGCCTCCCAAACTAATTTGTAATGTGTTGGATTATAAAAGCCATGTAGAGGTAGGTACTTGTCAAACTGTGTTTGTTCTTTTGTAGTCATCAGGCGTTGGAATGTACTTATGTTTCTTAATTTTAAATGGGTTATTAAAATGTTAAGATTATGTATTTTAAAGATGGTTATTAAATGGGCTGTTAAAACATATCGGTCAGAGAAATGAGTCATTTTTCTTTTATTTCATGATATTATTGATCTTTTGTTTGGATTCATTGCATTCACTTCAGATGTAGCTTCTCAGTGACCACTGCCTTCTCACTAATGAGAGATCACAGGCAAGTGCAAAAATTCCGCGTCAGGGAGACCCGATCCAGAAATTGCTGTAGTGCCATAGAGAACTGTCTACATATCATATCTAAGCTTTGGTTTTCTAACCTGTAAAATGAAAATAGCATGTCTACTTTCCAGGACAGTTTTCAGGTACTCAGAGATTATGCCTGTAACTTGACAGACACATAATTAATATCCAATAACATAGTATCACATAAATGGTAGACAGTGTTATCTATAATACTTCTTTCTTAAGACACTATATATCATCTTATTATCTTGATAGGGCTAATGCTAGTCATTTTTCATATTTTCCTTTCATCATATGTAGTAATTGCAAGCCTAGCTCTGCAGAGCTGTCTATCACCTTTGTTTCCTCCTCCACCCTACAAAAAAACAAATTGTCTTAAGAATAAATAAAATTTGCATCAAGATTCTTTGGAGAATAATCTAGTTTTCCATGTTTGTTTGTTACTTCAGACAAGTGTTTTCCCCAAAGGCCCTTTACATTGTATCTTGTGCTTCAAAGTTTGACTCCTATTATCTCTCATCTGGGTAGTAGATATATATGTCAAATATCCCATTTACTGTACCCCAAGGTAATGCTAATCACTGTCTCACCATTGTTACTGTATACATGTTTTTTTATTGGGCATAACATCCAATTCCTTCTGTTTCATGTTCTCTTTATTAAAACATTTCCAAACTTCTTGAAATGTGTATCAACTATTGTCTGAAGTTTGGGGTTCCCTTCTACATTGCCCAATGGTTACTGACAATGATACTTCACTAGCCCAGAAATAACCTCCTAATTTTCTATAGAGTACACTTTACGAGTTTGTTCACTTATATTATTTCTATGTGCATATTAAGTGTATATATGATTTTAGTTATTTTCCATCTCCCACCAGTTCAGAACCCCACAAAATTTCCATAAGTGATTATCGAGTTGTATTCTGCCCCACTGTTGATGAAAGGCTGTTAAATGGTGTCACAGAGGAATTGGCAAGTGAAGTGACTGCACACATGAACAATTATTTTTTAGTTTAGGCTCCAAGCCAGCAAGTTTTCTTCACACCAAAGGGGCTTTAAAAGCACCATGCCTACCAGCAGCCCAGTCTGAAGAATAATTGCTGATTGTTACAGATCAATAACATCCAATTTAGAGAGACTGGGTGCTGTAGAATTCCATAGCCATAATTTTGTAAAGCATTTTTGAGGAAAGCAAAACATATGCAGTCATTAATGAATTCGAACTCAAAATAGCAGGGAAACAGAAACTAACAAGAAATAAGTAATATGGGTCAGAAACTAGAAACATATGTACCTGACTTAGATGTAAACCGAGGAAAAGATTCACACTGGGCCAGGACTAGGTGGCTCTGGAGACATACACATGTGCTCTCTCTCTCGAAGTGTTTGCTATTTCTAACTATGCAAAGCCCAGAAACGATTTAAAGCTTAAAGATAGCATGGCAGGTATTTTACATGTTTCAAGAAATGTTGCCTGTTTCAATGAAAATAATTTTCTTAAAAGTGTTGACTTCTTCTTCCTTAGTTTAGCGTGTATTAAATGCTTAAGTGTTTCTACTAATTATCTAGCACATTCTAGACTTAAGAATGTTTTCCATCTCACAGGTCTTCTCTGAAGATCAAGATTCCTTGTGCATGCGTGTTTCATTTTATTTTCCTAAGATGTCACACATCTCTCTTTTTATCTGCAAATTCTCCAATTATTATCTATATATTGTGAAAACTATGATTCTCCCAGCCAACCTAGAAAGTAAGTAGCTGTCGGGAGGAGAGTGAGATTGAGCGACTTGTATCCTTGTATAACAGGGAATAATGCAGTTTGTAGGGGCGTGCCCACAGTGCGGAACATTTATTATTAATTTAAGCAGCGGCTGAGGGAATAGGGAGAAAATGATCGAGGCTTGCTAAGATTTTAAATTTTAAGTTATTCTGCTTACTTTGTCTTTATGGTCACAAATGAGATGGGAGTTAATATTCAGTGAGGATACAAAAGAAAAAAAATATGTTAATTGTTAAAAATATAGGACGCCTTAAATATAGTTTGAAAGCATTTAACATTACCATCACAATAGGCAAAGTCCCAGAAATCATCATTACAATTTTAACTGAGAGATAGAAAGGGTATAATCAAGATTTTTAATATCTATTTATATAACTGAAGCCAAGAGATCAAATTTTCTTATGCTCTGTAATTGCTTCAATTTATACCATAAAATTTGAGCTTCAAAGATAATTCTGTATTCCGTTAGCTGTCAGACATCTCAGAGATATGATCAATCAATGCCAACAAATTAAATTGAATAAATCCTTTCTTATTTAGATAAATGTATTCTGAAGGTTTTCATCAAGAAAGGTACAAAAGTATAAAGAATCTTCTGGACTCTTGTCTCTGTTCCCTGAAGGACCCGAATTTTTACTGGGTACACAGCAAAATACTGATTATTGAACTTACAGAGACAACTGAATATAGCAGCCTCCATAAAAATGTAAGTACATGTAGCAACAGCCACCAAAGAACAAGACAAATCATGCATCCATAGCATAATTAGTACACAGTGAGGTTTTAGTCTGTTCCCCAAGTAGATGTGTAGCCTGAAGTTAAATCATATGATTGTCAAATACCATGCTAATAAGAACAGCCACTCGGAGACTGAGAGAGGTTCAATTCCTAGTGCTTAAAATATCGTGATTTAAAAATAAATAAATAAATAAAAGAAAAGGGAAAATAAATTACAGAATCAGCATGAAGCAGTTGTCATGGAAAAAATTAGAGTTTTGGAGCCAGATAGATCTAGGTCCAAATCCTAATTCTTTAAATTATTAGCTGTGTAAATAACCCGACCTCCCTGAACTTCCATTTCTTCATTGGTAAAAGGACAAGAATAATATCTAGTTTATGTGAGTGGATGGAATAAGGTAGATAAAACAACGACCATTCAGTAGAGATCAATAAAGGTTAATTTTGTTTCCAAAAAAAGAGAAAGAAAACAGCTATAAACTTAAATATGTAACAGGGTCACTCTGGATGATGGAGCTTTGGGAAAGCCCAGAAAATTTTGTGGATTTACTTTAAATGGACTAAAAGATATGGAAGAATAAAAAGCTATTTCAGATAGTCAAAAAAAAAAAAAAAAGATCATGATTCAAAGCTTGTCATATGCTGAGTATACATATTAGATATACATTTTAGTCGATGTTTCTAGATATTTATCATACAATATTTAATAGTAGTCATTAGTTTGGCAAACTTATCACTGTCCCAGTTAATCTTTTATCAATGTCTTTTGGAACTTTATATAACTTATTTTTCTTTCAAATATTTTCATTAATAATTTCTGATACCGATTTGAAAGGAAACTTCTCAAATTGAAATTATATAATAAAAACTGAAGAATGGTGACCTGTTAGATGTGAGAGATTAATAATTCCAAAAATAAATTATAGGAACAATCTCACATGCTAATGACAGTATGCTTTGTTACATTATTTTTAAAAATTTCAGCTATATATGGAAAAAGAATTATTTAATCTTAGCATTCTATGTTTTTTAAAATTTATTTATTTATTTATTTTCGGCTGCTTTGGGTCTTCATTGCTGTGCGCGGGCTTTCTCTAGTTGTGGCGAGCGGGGGCTACTCTTCGTTGCAGTGCGCAGGCTGCTCATTGCGGTGGCTTCTCTTGTTGCGGAGCATGGGCTCTAGGCATGCGGGCTTCAGTAGTTGTGGCTTGTGGGCTGTAGTTGTGGTTCACGGGCTCTAGAGCTCAGGCTCAGTAGTTGCTCCATGGCATGGGAGATCTTCCCAGACAAGGGTTCGAACCGGTGTCCCCTGCATTGGCAGACGGATTCTTAACCACTGTGCCACCAGGGAAGCCCCTAGTTTAGCACTCTTAGTGCATATACATTGATTTCTGCTAGTCATACTTTCAGTTTTAAAAAAGTCTCTCATTTTCATTTTGATGCATATTAAATAATCATAGCGACTGAAGTATTGTATTAAAAGCATCCTGTTAGAATGCTGCTTCTGTAAAAACAAAGAAAATTCAATCACAAAAAACAAAGTCAGTGTAAGATCATATATTCCATTTGTCCCCTAATGCTGGTCCATGGAAGCTGTCTAACTGGTAAATATGTTGCACCAGGCCAGGTTATTTAAAACATCAAGTGCCTGGTCCCACTATGAGACACCTTTTTTTCATAAGTTGTAAGTGGACCCTAAGGTCTTTATACTCAAGATGTGGTCCTGGACACACTGCGGATGTCACTTCAGAGCTTGTAAGCCTTCAGACACTCAAGCCTCATCCTACCCTAGACATGCATTTTAAAATATCCTCAGGAAATCTGTATGCACATGAAAGTTTTAGAAACAGTGGTCTACAATGCTGGTTTGGGGGGTTGTTTATCCTGTTTTCTAAACACCCAGGTGAGCTTCATTCATAACTGACCAAACTTGGAAATAACCAAGATGTCCTTCAACAGGTGAATGAATAAATAACTGTGGTACCTCTAAACAATGGAATATGATTCACTGCTAAAACGAAATGAGCTACCAAGCCAGGAAAAGACATGGAGGAACCCTAAATGCATATTACTAAATGAAAGAAGCCAATCTGAATAGGCTACATACTGTATGATTCCAACTATATGACATTCTGGAAAAGGCAAAACTAGGAAAATAGTAAAATGAACAGTGTTTGCTAGGGTGGGGTGAGTGGGGAGAGATGAAGAGGCCAAGCACAGGAGAGTTTTGAGTCAGTGAAACTGCTCTGTATGATATAATAATGATAGGTATATGTCATTATACATTTGTCCAAACTCATAGAATATACAACACCAAGAATGAATCCTAATGCACACTTGACTTTGGGTGATTGTAATGTGTCAATGTTAGTTTGTCCTTGGTAAATAGGCACCATTCTAGTGAGTGATATTGATAATGGGGGAGGCTACGTGTGTGTGTGAGGATGGGGTATATGCAAAACCTCTGTACCTTCTTCTCAATTTTGTTGTGTACCTGAAAGTGCTTTTTTAAAAAGTCTTTAAAAATACCCAACTGATCCAAGATTTCAGAAACACTGATCTAATACAATTTCTGATAGGTTTCTGACCTTCAAAGATGATAATATCAAATGACATCACTTTTCATAGACCAGTTGAACTCAGGATAGCAGAGGATTAAAGGAACTTTTTTTTAAGATCCTCCCAACTGATGAAGCCAGCTGAAAGCATAGACACTCTTGGATGAATGGCAGCATTTTCAGAGGCATAGGCCACAGGAATCAATTACTATAGATTGTAACTAGATTTGAGGAAACTTTGAGAAAATCACATGTAAGTATGAAATTTAAGATTTCCAAGAAAAATGCTCTTCCTGAGTTATCAGACCTAGGAAAACTCTGTCCTCAATGTGTTGAGAGTTACTCTAGACAAATAAAATTAATACAAGTGATCCGGTGTCTGGGGCAAGTGAGTGCATTTAGATAGAAAGCTCAAAGCTTGTACACGGATAAATAAGCCATCATGATGAATAACACCAAGTCATCTTTTAAAAAAATTTTTAATAATACTATCTATGTATTAAATCACTCAATCATCACTGTGCTTACTGGATATTTACTTATGAAATTACAGATTTCATTTGAACCTGATAGATTTTTTTCCCCCTGCATTCCTAGTTAAATGCCTTTGGCAAAGATAGCAAAAGGCCATCCGAGTTTCCTAAGGCATATTCTACACATTCAAGCAAACCATTTTTAACTATGCTCTTCACACCAAAACTTGTGTGCTTAAAGCAACTGAAGGCATTTCTCCTAAACGTTTCAGGAGCAGCGTAGAAACAAGTTCTGTTTTTCTTTACATGCTACCAGAGTAATAGCACGTAAAGAAAAACAGAACTTGTAGTCATTTCTGACACAGAAAACTGCACAGGATCAATGGGTACAAGCTGCATATCTATTGACTTTGTGTAAGCCTACTGGAAAAGACTGAAGACAAGGTCTCTGTTTCATGAAAATAATATAATTGGTGGGACTTCCCTGGTGGTGCAGTGGTTAAGAATCTGCCTGCCAATGCAGGGGACACAGGTTCGAGCCCTAGTCCAGGAATATCCCACATGCCGCACAGCAACTAAGCCTATGTGCCACAACTACTGAGCCTGCGCTCTAGAGCCCGCGAGCCACAACTACTGAGCCCACGTGCCACAACTACTGAAGCCTTCACTCCTAGAGCCCATGCTCTGCAACAAGAGAGGCCACCTCAATGAGAAGCCTGCTCATCACAGCGAAGACCCAATGCAGACAAAAATAAATTAAAAAAAAATTTTAAAAGAACATAATATAATTGGTGAGGGGCAGATCACTGCACCAAACACCAAATAGGTCCAGACAAATTTGGGTGAAGCAAGAAGAGAAATCCAGAACAGATCATAACAGGTGCAACAATGTAGCCAAATGGCTTTTAAAAAAATGTTAGAATCTTACTGAATACTCTTTATAAATTTATAAGTGATTATGATAATGTAGAGTATATATGTGCGTGTGTGTGTGTGTGTACATACATGTACATAAAATAAACATATAGGGAGAAGATTGTATTTTTTGTCCATTAACCTGTGTATTCAGGTAACGTGTATGAGTTTATCACCTATAATGTGCCAGACACTGCAAGAGGGAATGAGAATCAAGTAGAAGTGAGGCAGGTTCCCTACCATTAAATACTTTGTGTTCTCAAAGAGGGAGAATTCTGAAGAGGGTTTAAGGAATGAGGTTGCAGCATGTGTAAGGAGGGTATACAGGAAGGAATGGCCAGGTATGGGGGTGGTGGGCTGCCGGGGGAGTAGAGCAGTGTGTAACAAACACTTCATATGGGAAATGTACTTTGAATTGCATCTTCAGAGAGGCAGTGGTGTTAAGTAGCGCAGGACAGTTCAGTGGGTAAGGTCATGCCAGTGGAGAGAATTCCAGACAGCAGGAGACTTGGAGCAGTTAATGCTGTCCTTCTATGAAATGAGCAAAATATTTGCTTTTTTTTTTTTTTTTTAAGATAAGGTTTGTAATGACCAAAGGGAAAGACTTTCTGAACCTTTAATCTTTTTCTGATTATAAATAAATAAATTAAAAGCTATTTTCACAGTCTGACTTCCCTCTCTTCAAAGATAAGGGTAGGAGAAAGGTCATCCTGCTAATAAACAGAAAAACTAGACGAGCTTTTCCTGTTGTGGCTCATTTAGGACAGTTTTATTTAGTCGCCATAAAATTTTAGAGTGAACCGGCTCTAATTGGTATCTCTAGAGCAGTTTTGCCCCTTGTTCCTGTGTGGTTAATGTCAGGGACATTAATAGACAAGTAACTCATATACAGGAAAGCGTAATTACATGGAAGTCTTTTCAGTTGTGCAGACTCTGAAAACCCGGTTAAAGAAACGGTCCACTTCATTTCTTCCAAGATGTGAGCTGGAATTGAAACGGGGCTGCTGCTTCTTTCTAAGCCTGTAGTTCAGATCAGTCAACGTGATTATGCCTCCTGCCAAGCGAAGTACCCGCCTGTTCAAAGTCACACTGGGTAAGAAAGATATGCTTTGTGCTTTTGCCAAAGGATTCCACGTAAATAAGGGTAATAACCATGTTCTCACCATTTGTCAAATATTTCTGCCATTCTACAGGAAAAGAAAAGAACTGGATCAGAGCTTCCAGTTACAACTTCAGTAAAGATTTCATAGCTTTAGTTAGATCACCCTTTCAAATGGGCAGGAAGGTCTAGAAGAGGAATACTGCTTTTGCTAATGAAACTCTGATGACCACTCAGCTTAAAACCAGAGGAAACATCTTTAAATATAAAATCTTCCTGGTTGAATAATACAATTTACCCTCTTTCCCACCAGAAGTACTGTAAACCGGTAGAAATGAGACAAGGCCGATGTGTTCTCCTATTCCTTAAAGCATGATGACTCCACAGCCTGTCATTGTATGAGACAAAAGGAAGGTTAAATAATTTTGAAATTTCCCATTCATGGGGATATTATCAGTAGAATAAAGGATGCCTGAATTATCAGAATGGAAAACGTATCTTATTCAAATTTTCATATTTCTCTTGATACCAGAAAAGTCTGTTCTTATTGCTGAGGAGACACCAGAAGTAAGAAACACTTTCTCCAGATCAGGAGGATCCTCGGGTAGAATACATCATTTTCTGTTGAGAGACACTTTCACCTCGTGGGTTTTTGTTAAGCTGAATGATTTCCTAGAAAGAGGTTAAGGCACTATGGACATTTTTACTCAAAATATATACGTGATTCATACACATACGTGTTTCTTATTAAAAGTAGCATATGGGCTTCCCTGGTGGCGCAGTGGTTGAGAGTCCGCCTGCCGATGCAGGGGGCGCGGGTTCGTGCCCCGGTCCGGGATGCCGAGGAGAGGCTCGGCCCGTGAGCCATGGCCGCTGACCCTGCCCGTCCGGAGCCTGTGCCCCGCAGCGGGAGAGGCCACAGCATTGAGAGGCCCGTGTACCACGAAAAACAAACAAACAAAAAAAAAAGTAGCATAATATTTTGAATAGTTTTCTTGAAGTTTCAATTGATTTATTGTAGGAGAGGAAACAAAATTTGACAGATTCTGTTGTTGAACATAACAGGAGCATGAATGCCTTTCCTTTCTGAAGGAATAAGCATTATTATTTTACATTTTGTTTGTCTACGGATGTGCTTAAGTGTTTTGAATACTTTAAGGAAATGGGAACTCACTGTTCAGCCCAGATCATCAAATTTTAATTTGACATCACTCTACTAGTGGGAGCATTTAAAATCATTTTTACAAAGTAAGTATTAAGGACTAGATTGTAATGAGACCATATTTATTTTTCTGTCATTGTCACTGTGTTGGGGTCTGCTAGCTCTTTCATCACTGCAAGTGATTAGAGAGTTTAAAAATCACAGACATCAGCATTTGCCTGCTATGCTGTTTCGTTTTCTCAGAGAGAGGTCACTTGTAGTCATGGAATAATTATGTTCAGTCATACACAAGGCAGAGCAAGACTAAACCTGATTTCTTTTGACTGGGACAAAGTGTAACAGTTTCAAAGTTTCGTGCCAGTCAATTCTCACCCTCATCTGAAAATACATTTCATTTTCATTATTGACGTTCTGGCTGAATGCAAAGAGCAAGGGCCTAGAGTCAGAGGACCAGCACTAAGTCCTCGGCTCATCTGTGAGAAAAAGGTGAGGGATTTATGTACCATTTTTGTGGCTTGTTTACTTTATCCGTCAAATGCAGGGTGAACTAGATGATCTCTAAGATTGCTTTAAATTCTAAACATCCATGATGTTATGATCTTTAACATTGCTATTGTTATCATTTAAGAGCCCTGCACTCTCTTCTATGAGACATTTTAGAAGGGAAGTCATCTATAATCCCTCATACTTAGAAAACTGTGATATAAAATGTATGATACTTTTAAGGATTCAGGGAAAAGAGAAGGATGATTTCTTAACTGGAAGTAGATACTTGAGCTTTCTAAACTGGACGTTAAGGTCTTCTCTGGCTTCTAATACACAATGATTGATCCGGGGAAAAGCACACAGCTCAGATTGGAGCGATGGGAATAGAACTTGGCTGTCGTAGTGACTGTAGCAGCAGGAGGAAGGAAATTATCGATCTTCCACCCCATGAATTACGTTGTACTGCATACTTTCAATATCTGGGATTTTACTGGAAGAGAGAAAGGCTTGAGTTTCATGAAAGCATTAGAGATCCACTTTCTAGGAAAGATCAGTATTTCCCAATTACCTTGTACATAAAGGTTAAATTTACATAGAGAGATCAAATGACCTATTTTCCAGGAGAAATCTACAGGTCACACATAACAATGCCTGTATTAGTTCTTTAGGGCTGTCATAACAAAGTACCACATTCTGGGTGGCTTAAGCAACATAAATGTATTTTCTCAATCCCCGGAAACTAGAAGTCCAATATTAAGGTATCGGCAGGGTTGGTTCCTACCGAGCACCATGAGAGAAAGCTATCTTCTCTCTTTGACATGTAGATGACCATTTCTCCCTGTATCTTCACATAGCCTTCCCTCTTTGTGTGTCTGTGCCCAAACTTCTTCTTCGTATACAGACTTCCGCCATATTGGATTAGGATCAACCCTAATGACCTCATTCTACTTTAATTACATTTTTAAAGACCTGTCTTCAAATACAGTTACCTTCTGAGGTACTGGGGTTAGAACGTTACTGTATGAAATTTGGGGGGCACACAATTCAGCCAACACAGGGCCTAACCAGTGCAAAGCCTTCCCAAAAGTCTTTTACATAAATTAATTCATTTAATTTTCGTAACAAGACTGTAAGTTCTAAAGAGGTTACGTGATTAGCTCAACAAGGAAAAGGCCATCTGACTCGCACGCACAAATTTTTTAACTCAGTTCGGCAGATACTAGCTAAAAGTTCCCTAATCCCATTTTCTCTTCCTAAGTACAAAGGAAGACTACTTTTCCCATCTTCCCCTGTAGTTAGTGCAGGGCTATATGACAGAACTTTGGCCAATAAAGTATGATCTCAACAAAAATTGCCATGTGTCTATACCTGGTCCCTAACACACCCCAAACAATCTTCCTTGACCTGTCTCTTTACTCCCTAGTCTACTGAACACAGTGCAGTGGAGAAGCCTGGGGTGTCCTGGGAAGATGGTGGCCCCCAAAGACAGAAAAGTCTGCAACCCCTGCATCACTCCATGAAGAATTCATTAAACAACCAAATGGATAGTAATATGAATGAGATATAAAGGTTTATTTTATTAAGCTACTGAAATTCTGGGGTTTGTTATTTTATCAGTTAGCATCAATTACCCCTACCAATAAACATGACAGCATGACAAGCATTTCTTACTTGGGATAAACCTAAAATGACATAGACTTCTCATTTTGTAGAAGAAAGAAAGCTAAGTTCAGAGAAGTTAAGTGACTTTTTCAGATCAGAATATGTAATTTATATTATGATAGATAAGAGAAATCAGAATTCAGAAATATACCTGTCATCATGAGTCTTGGTATCTGTAGGAAAACTACTATGACAGTACTTTCATGTCCCAGTTTTGCCACCTAATATTATTCCTCAAGAAAATTTTTTGTTTCACATAAGAATTTGAATATAAGCCTGTGGCTATACTCAAATACAGTGTAGCCTTTTGGCTACATTGATTGCATACAATGCACCTTTTAGGACCAAAGGAATAGTGGGGAGATGTCCTATGAAGTGCTGGTTCCTGAATATCCTTTCCATGCCATCTCTAAACATCTTTGTAACTGTGGCATGTAAATGAAGTAAGATGTTAGTTGATAATACATTAAATCTGATCACCATTATGTACAATTTTCCTTTTTGCCCTCCGCTATAGGTGATTTCAACTTTTCACTATTAAAATTATACTGGGATGATTGAAACCTTTTTTCTTTAGTATGTATTATTGTCTTTTCTAAAAAGTGGGGATGTGCCCAATGCTCCAAGATATTACCAGAATTATTTGTATTCTACTTCACCTTCCTGTTTATCTTCTATGATGCTCCCTGCAATTTTTGCACATATTTCTTTTATTAGGTTAAGAAAATTTCCTTCTATTCCTGGTTTTTATAGAGTGGGTATTGAATTTTTTCAAATGCTTTTACTACATCTCTTATATGATCATAGACTTTTTCTCATATTCATTTTATTAGTATGATGGTCCAATGATTAATTTATCAGTGTTGAACCAGCCTTTCATCCCTGGAGCAACACTTGGTGATGCACTATCCTTTATATTTATTGATGGATTCAATTTGCTAATATTTTGTTAAGGAATTTTGTATCTCTGTTGATTAAAGATATTAGTGTGTAGTTTTCCTCTCTTGTAATATCTTGTGATTTTTTTATATTAGGACAATGCTGGTTTTATAAAAATGAATTCCCTCTGATTGTTTTCTGGAAAAGATTTCAGGGAATTGATGTTATTTCCTCTTTAAATTTTCAGTGGAATTCATCATTGAAACAATGTGGGTGTATCATGTTGTGTTTTAGAAGGCTTTTCATTATTAATTCAACTTCTTTAATAAACATGTGACTACTCAGGTATCTATTTTCCCTTGAGTGAATTTCGTGGATTTTATCTTTCTAGGAATTTGTCTGTATCACCTAAGTCATCAAATGTGTGGTCAGTGAGCAGTTCATAGTGTTTCTGATTATTCTTTTAATGAGCATAGGATCACTAATGATGATCCCTCTTTCATTTCTCATACTGTAATTTATCTCTTCTCTCTTTAATTCTTGTTTAGACCGACTACAAGTTTATCGTTTATTGATCTTTTAAAAAAACTAGCATTTGGTTTTATTGATTTCTGCTACTCTTCCTGTCTTCAATTTTATTCGTCTAATTTTTTGAACTTTCTTTCTTCTGATTGCTTTAGGTTTAAGATGCTTTTCATGTTTTAGTTTCCCTGGGTGGAAGCTTAAGTTACTGATTTTTAGATTTTTCTCCTTTTCTTTTTAATTTACTCTTATTTTAAACTCTTTAATTTTACTGTTATTATTATTTTGTTACAGGTCACATCTAACACTAAGAAGTTGTATAAATACAACCCTCTTCTGTTCCAGAAGTAGAGGAGAAGTGAATATTGATGAACAGAAATAATAACAGAGGCCACAGCCAAGGCTCTCAACATAAATAGCACCCAGACTTTCTACTACCTAGAGAGAGGTCCAGATGATGTTGTTTTGTACTCTTGTAATAACTTTATTTTTTAATAAGTTTATTTTATTTATTTATTTTTGGCTGCATTGGGTGTTCGTTGCTGTGCATGGGCTTTCTCCAGTTGCCGCGAGAGGGAGCTATTCTTCGTTGCGGTGTGAGGGCTTTTCACTGCGGTGGTCTCTCTTGTTGTGGAGCACAGGCTGTAGGCACACAGGCTTCAGTAGTTGTGGCACACAGGCTCAGTAGTTGTGGCTCGCAGCTCTAGAGCGCAGGCTCAGTAGTTGTAATTAATTCTTTTAATTTAATTTTAGAGAAGTTTGTATTGACATAACTTTGAGCTCACTGAATCTTTTTTATTCTATATGGAGTTTACTGATTAGCCCATCGAAGACATTCTTAATTTCAATTTCTGTGTTTTTGACTTCTAACATTTCCTTTGATTCTTAGAATTTGTATCTCTCCCCTTACATTACTTATCTGCTCTTGCATGTTGTCTATTTATTCCGTTAGAGCCCTTAACATATTAATCATAGTTTCTTAATCAAAATATATTTGACTTATAACATTGAATACAACATCTTGATTTGATACATTTATGTAATTGCAATATGATTGCCATTGTAGTTAACACCTCTATTGCATCACATAATTATCATTTCTTTTCTGTGATGGGAATAATTAAGATCTAGTCTCTTAGCAAGTTTGAGGTTTAAAGAAAGTATTGTTGTCTATAATCACTGTACTGTGCATTAAGATTTATGGTTTATTTCTCTTCTAGTTGCAAGTTTGTACCCTTAAACATCTCTCTTATTCCCTAACCCCTCAGGCCCTGGTCACCACCATTTTACTTTCTGTTTTTACCAGTTCAGCTCTTTTAGATTTTACATATAAGTTATATCATATTGTATTCGTCTTTCTCTGTCTGACTTATCTCACTTAGCTTAATGTCCTCCCAGTCCATCCATGTTGTCACAAATGACAGGATTTCCTTCTTTCTGATGCCTGAATAATATTGTCAGCTGTATGTACATACATAGACATACAATTGTTTATGGTTTCAAGTCTTATGTTTAAGTAGTTGATCCATTTCAAGTTAATTTTTGTGAGTTGTGCAAAATAAGGTCCAATTTTACTTTTTCTGCATGTGGTTATCCAATTTTCCCAGTACTATTTATTGAAGAGACTATTCTTTCCCCACTGGGTGGTTTTGGCTCCCTGTCAAATATTAACTAACTGTATGTGGGGGGTTTAATTCTGGGCTCTATTCTGTTTCATTGGTCTATGTGTTCCATGCTCTTTTAATTACTATAGCTTTGAGTACAGTTTGAAACCAGGAATTATGATACCTCCAACTTTATGCTTTCTCATGATTGCTTTGGCTATATGGGGTCCTTTGTGGTTCCAAAGAAATTATGATTGTTTTCTCTCGCTTTCTGTAAAAAAAATGCTATTGGAATTTTGATAAGCATCATATTGAATCTACAGATGGCTTTGGGTACTATGTACTTTTTAACAATATTAACTCTTCAGATCTATGAACATGAGATGTCTTTCCATTTGTTTGTGTTTTCAACAAAGTCTTGTAGTTTTCATTTTACAGATCTTTTGCCTTCCTTGGTTAAATTATCCCTAGATATTTTATTGGTTTTGGTTTTAAGGACTTTGGCAGGGTCCTTTCCCCTGGAGATTAGGGCTTTGTTAGGAGAAGGCTCTGAGCATGTTTTTTCTCCTCCCTCTGTCATGATCACATGAGGATTATTATGTGATTCTCACCATGAAAGCCTAGTAAAGTTCTGGTTATAAAACCAAAGAAAGTGTGGTAACCTCCCTAAAATTACAGTCGTGGGAGTTTCCTACTCTCATGCTGACCATCTAAGCTTCAGTAATTCACAAATTTAAATTTTGCTACCAGTTTATAGTTGCCAATGGCTTCTCCTTCCAGTAAGTGGATCTTGATTGCTGTGTGTCTTTGGATGTTCAAGTCTCTTTAGATTTGAGATGGTGATTTGTCCTATGACCTCAGTTTCCTTAGTCATTGATTTTCAGTTTTTCCAGGTTATATTTGTTGTATGACTCCCAAGCTCTTTACATGTCAGAGGTAAAACTGAACAGTAGCTGTCTTTTTAAGTTTAAGGTATATTTAAAAGGTTCACATTCATCTCTATAGAATATTCAACTAGTTATTAGCAAATATATGGAGTTGAGACTTAACTGGACCTTAAATAATATTTTTTTACTTTCAATTATACTTTTAACACTGGAAAATATTTAAATCATAAAATGGTATTATTCAAAATGCATAGGCAAGCACTGTTTTATTTTTTCAGTCTGTGGAATGCAACACAATATGATGAAATTTCCTGTTAGAGCATCACATTTTTAAAAAATAAAGCATATTGCTAGGAGTTTGATATGTGTTTGTCCCATAAAACTCTATATTTTACAATTTCTCTTGGAAGTTTTATATTAAACTGTACATTCATGTGATTAAGATTATATATGGGAAATGGATTTATTTACTGCATAGTTAGATGAATTACCTTTTAAAAAAATAATTATGATTATGAAACTAATACAGTACAAGAAAACTGCAAAAAGTATATTTCAAGTTACCTAAAAACACATAGCAGGAGAACAATTGTTCATATTTTGCTTTGCTTTACACAATATTTTTTATTCACTTTTACATTTTTTAGGTAATAGGATTGTAAAATATATTCTACTCTCTTCACACACTATCATAGCAGAAGCTTATCCAGACATTATTACATTTCTTTAAATATAATTTAATGCCTAAAATTATTTTATCATTTATATAGCTACTGTGTTTTATCTAATATCTAGGTTATTTCCAATATTTTATTGTGCTTTGTCCACATTTATTAATATGTTTTAAAAATTTAACTCCCAGATTTACTGAGTCAAAGAGTATCACTTAGGGGCTTCCCTGGTGGCGCAGCGGTTGAGAGTCCGCCTGCCGATGCAGGGGACGCGGGTTCGTGCACCAGTCCAGGAAGATCTCACATGCCGCGGAGCAGCTAGGACAATGAGCCATGGCCTCTGAGCCTGCGCGTCTGGAGCCTGTGCTCCGCAACGGGAGAGCCTGTGCTCCGCAAAGGGAGAGGCCACAACAGTGAGAGGCCCGCGTACCGCAAAAACAAACAAATAAACAAAAAAGAGTACCACTTGTTTTTCAGAAATAAATTCAATAATTTTTCATTTGCATGAATGTTTCATTCCTTTTCCATTTTACCACATCTTCATCATTTAAAAATTTGCTTATTGAAAAAATACCATGCACTTCATTCAATAAATATTTACTAAGCTATCATTATGTCCTAAGAACTGTTCTAATTGCTTGTGATACATCAATGTACAAAGCAAACATGGATCTCTGCCTATATGAAGCTTACATTCTTGATTGTTGGGTGGGGAGAAAATAGAATTTACATAATTAATGAGTACATTATATATTATGTTAAAATTCAGTAAGTACTATCTACAAAAGCAACAGTAGAATGAGGTATAGGAAATAAGGACTTAGTGGGATGGCAGGTTGAAGAGTTCAGCACAAGGTAGGGTCCTACAACTGGAGTGTGTGTCTGGTGTGTTTGAGAAACAGCTAGGAAGCTGGTGTGAGAGAGGTAGAGGAAAGTAGGAAAGACTTGTAGAAGTCAGGCTATTAATGGTGCAGATTATGGAGAGTTTTATAGATGGTGTTAGGACTTTAGCTTTTACTTTGCATGAAATAGGTTGGGAATGATTGTTTAGTGTATGTTAATGCATGTCTGTTATATAGATATACAAAATGTAACTTGCCATATCATCTCATAACCAATATAGATGGATTTGGAAAATACTATTTTTATCAAAAACTTTGATAAAGGAGGGAAGTTTTCTTTTATAAGTAGTCTTTAAAAATTATGTAGAAAGGTGAATTTACATCTGCATATCTGTTTAATTTTTAACTACTCTATTCACAAGGCTTATTATTAGGCTTTCCTGTCACACTCATGCAAGCATGGCAGACTATCTTTTTAAATATAAGCTAATTTTGTACGTAAAATTTTATGTCTCAGTTAACTATATTTTTATGATCACTAGTGAAAATAATTTATACATTATTGAACAAATTTTTTGTTTTCATGCCATTCTCTTATTTTTAAAAAAATCAGCATGTAGTGATTTCTCACTACTTTGAACTAATTTTAAGCTAATTCGTTAAAACATCCTTGCACATTAAGAGATGTAATCACTTTATTTGTAACAATATTGTTTTCTTAATTTTGATTCATATGGGCAGGGGTAATCTCTCTCATTCTTTTCTCTTGTAACAGCTAACACAGAACTTTGAACAAAGTGGTTGCTAAACACATATGTATAGCTAAATTTAATATTAATTTCAAAGTAAGATAATAGTTACCATTTAAATTTATTGATGAGTTTGGATAATAGAGCTTGTCTCTAATACTTAATTTCAGAGCTTTCTTTTTTAAAGCTGGTAAAAATTTCTGCAGCATTAATTATATTCAAGTATCTATTTTCCAAGTAGATGTTCTTATTCTAGAGGCCTCCAGCCATTCAATATGTGTACCATCTCAAATCTGATATATGACAATAAATTTTGATAGGCTAACTTATACTTTGATTTTGGAATTATATTGCAATATACTTTAACAGTTGTGTTTGAGATATAATTTTGATTGGAATGGTTGGTATTAAAAATTAAATTACAAGTTTTTGGTTTATTTATTGAGAAAACTTGGCTTCCAAAATTTTATAGAACTATTTGCTTTGTTGGCAAGAAATAAATGAGGTGTTTCTAAAGAAAATGTGACAAGAATGAAAGCAAATTCTTGTTTCTGCCAGCTGAATTAAAGGTAGAAACTAAACATAGAAAACAACTATATGGTAAACAAAATTTAAGTAAAATAGTAGGATATTTCAGGTAATGCTCTATCCAGAATGTTACATTTTCCCTGCTTAAGGTTAAGCCAACCTTTCTCTGTATATCAGGACACACTCATACTTACAAGGAAGACCCACAGGAATGACTCCTATGGGAATGTCATTCCTCCATGTCCCAGAATGGCTCATTAGCAATTAGAAGCAGATGCAGCAAATGGACCAAAAAAGAATTTGAGACAGCTATGTTTCCCAGTCAGAAACCTTCTATTTAAGGACTTAAATTTGAGAAAATACAGATAAAGCACTCCTTACCATAAGCATATGAGCACGAATACATGTGTGAATGAACATCACACATGAAGCTAAGCGCCACAAGATTTAAAATAATACACTACAGATAGAGATGAAGATGGGAGAGCCTGAAGGAAAAGGATAAGATCCAGCACTGAGATATCACCTCTACCCTCCACAGTCTCAGATGCCCTAAAGAGAATGAGTATGTTGTTATCATCAAAATTACACCAGCATTTATTTTTAAATTCGGTAATTTGCTTTGCATATTTCAATTTATGGTAACCAGTTATTTGTCATTTTTATCAGCTGTTAGTAAGTTGTGTGTTTCAGTTATTTTCTCTTCACAGCGGTAGACTAGAAGGTCAGTAAGCATTTCATGTAAAGGGCCAAATAGTAAATATTTCAGGGTCTATGGGCTATTCAGTCTCTCAGAACTACTTCACTATGCTGTTGTAGTACAAACACAATCATAAACAATACACAAGCAATACAGAGGCCTCCACAATCATCTTGTTTAAATTTTCCTGTAGCAAGACCATATAATGAGTGACTTAGACCTGGGAAAATATACATATGACAAAAGACAGAATTTATGAAAATAAAATCAGTCCTTGTGAGCAGAATTAGGTATCTCAAGAATAGGTATTAAAAAAAAAAGAATAGGTATGATATTCATACTCTCTTCTGAAACTTTTTATTAATAGACAATATGGAAGAAAGGTCACATGGGCCTCATTAGAAAATGGGTATATTCTTATGTGTACTTTCTTCAGATTCTGAGAAAAGCCCTATTTAAAGTTCATGACTTACTTACTTTACTTTTCTATGATATATGTTCTCTTTCAAATTTTTGAATATCCCAGAATGGATTTAAGATACACTACAAAGCCTGTTAAGAGTGCAAAGTCAGTGTGGAAAGAGAGAGAAATGATAGTCCTGGGGCCACGTTAGAGAGGAACAGCCATAAATTGAGGAATATTCTCTGAAACCAGGCAGTCTGATTCTTCTTCATCCTCCTTCTCATAATCATTTTCCTAAATGTCCATAGTAGAAGCAAACGTTGACAGAATTAATGGGGAAGTTTTAAAAGGCACAAATATATATGGATATTTTTTAACCCTTATCCCTTAGTAATTAATAAAGTAGACAAAAAATTAGGAAAGAGACTGCTATCGCCAAACTTGACCTAAACAACACTTACAGAATTCCATGTATACCAATGCAAAAATACATATTTTTCAAATCCAAATGGATTGTTCACCAAGCTAGGCCATACGCTGATGTGTAAGACAAAACTTAATAAATGTCAAAATACTGAAGTCATATGATGTTTTATTCTCAGATCATAATGGAATTAAGTTATGAAGCAATTAAAATAAGATACAAAATAAAATACCCAAATTTGAGAAATAAAAGTATACTTTAAGTAAAATCTATGAGTCAAAGAAGAAACCACAGGAAAGTATTTCAAACTCAATGATAATGGAAACAAAGTTTATACGATGCAGCTAAAGCCATTCTTACAGGGAAATTTCTAACTTTCAATACCTGTACTGGAGAAGAAAACAAATTTTCAATAAGTAAGTTTTCTCAACTCTAAAAATTAGAGAAAGAAGAGCAAACTTAACCAAACAAATACAAAGGCTACGTTAAGAAGATAATAGCAGAAATCAATGAAATACAAAACATACCCCCAAATAGAGATAAACAATGAAGTAAAAATGACTTCTTTGAAGACAATAATAAAAGTGATAAACACTTACCAAGATTGGTACAGGTAAATGGAGTAAAACCCAAGTAAGCAATATAAAAACAGAAAATGAGGACATTACTCTAGTCATTAAAAGAATAATAGAGGTCCTACTCCTAGGAAATGGAAAAGTATAAATGTGTCACACCTACTCAAACAGTGCATACTCTGATGAAGCGTGGGCTAACTTGTCAGTTTTGAAGAGCGCCCCAGACATGGGAAGTTGACACTCAGTCACAAGTGCATTAACAGGGGGCCCCGTGAGAAAGTTTGAGGGCATGGTAGAAGAGTGAGGAGGGGTCCCCTATAGGCTTAGGAATGCAGGGGGCGATTGACACCATCTGCGGGAGACACAAAGCTGTATTAGCTTCCCTAGACCCTTCTTTCTTCTTTCTGATGAAGCAACAGCTTCTTCTTCCCACAAAGTCTGCAGAAGGAGTAGACGTACAGTCTGTCTGCCTCCAAGCAAAGACCTGTCAACACAGGTAAAAATACCTGTGATAAAAAAGTCCAAGCAAAACCCTCTACCACTGGGAGGGGAGCATGGGAAAACTCTTAGGCCCTGGATTCTGCCTCAATACCAAAAAATTGTCTCCTACTGATGAGTGAGGAGCAAGAAAATCCTGCCTAAGATCAGTTGTAGAAAAACATCAGTGTTTGTCTACCACGGGAAATAGAAGCAGGAATGCTGAGAAAGGAAGCAGAGACCCTGCCTAGGGGAGACTGAAGCAGTGATTTACAGCAAGAGCGCGGGGTTAAGGGGTAGGGGGAAGCGAGACCATATGGAGAAATACTCTCTGAGACACAAGCATACAGGCATTTAGGGATTATCAAAAGTGAAGAGGAGCTGAAACATTGAGAAAATCCTTCTGAAACCCCCAGAGCTCACTCTAGGTACAAGGTAGCAGCCCAGCAGTGAACCTATAATTAACTGAAGGTAAGACTATCATCAGTAAAATTCAAACCAAACTCAACTCTTGATTGGCTTGATTCAATCTCCACCTTACCCCCCATGTTCCTGGCATGACAATAGAAGAGGCAAGACCATTTTCAGGCATAAATAGTATTTGTTACATATATGAGTGACGTTCAATCAAAAATTGAGACACACAAGTGCAAAACTAAAAATAAAACCTCACCTTATTGTGGTAATCATTTCCCAATAAATACATGTATCAAATCATCACACTGTATACTTTAAACTTACATATGTTATATGTAAATAATATCTCAATAAAGCTAGAGGGAGAGAAAAGAAAACTAAAACCCATATTAAGTAATAAAAGCAACCAACAGAAATAGATTTATAAAAGAAGTTGGAATGATCAGATAAGGATATTAAAGAAACTATGATTAATATGATAACCATCTAATGGAAAAGGTGGACAACAGCTGGGAAATTTTAGCGGAGAGGCATAAATATTAAGAAAGAGTCCAATGGAAATGCTGCCAAAAACAAAAAAAACAAAAAAGATATCAGAGGTGAATAATTCCTTCAATACTCTTAACAACTGCTGAAATAGAGCTGAGGGAAGAATCAGTGATCTTGGAGATAAATAGAAATTATCCAAACTGAAAGACAAAGAGAAAAAAGAGTAAACAATTCAAATTTTATCTGAAGAATAGGGTAAAGCTTAAGTTCATTGTCCTTGAGTTCAGGAATAATAAAGTAAACCAAACCCATAGTGTCATAGTGCTATAATTTTTATTGTAAGTTGTTACGGGCTAAATTGTGAACCCCCCAAATTCATGTGTTGATGTTTAAATTGCCACTACTACAGAATGTGACCATATTTGGAAATAGTCATTACTGATGTAATTAGTGAGGATGAGTTTATTTCCTAAGTATTGTTTTTTACTTAAAGTCCTATTTGAAAGGGGCTAAGGAGATATATATTATGCGCTCAATTTTTTTTATAATACTAAATGAGGAACCAATATATTTCTGTGACAAGTCTTACTGCATGACATTTAGGATTACAGCTTCAGATATTAACTGAAATAACAGTTCTGTAATTTTTTTATTTGTTGAAAAGATTTAAAGCTCCAGGGAAGTTTTGACTATTAAATACTTTTCTAATGGAAAGCAAACAAAAGAATATCTTGTGAACTGTCAAGAGTAGACAAACAGATTGTAGTTATAAGGTTAATGTGTCATTTTATAGGATGAATTTTCTACAGAATCCTGGCAGGGAAGTGACAAAAAAAGTGGGACAGTGTCAGAAAAAGACAGTGAGCAAGAACAAAAGTCAGATAAATAAAAAAACCCACACTCATCTTTCTCTTTGAGCAGCCTATCTGGTTATATGAACATCATCAGAAATGCTTAAAGAAACGTTAGGAGGACTGATAGCTTTTCAGAAATTACAAAAGGAGAAATGGTCATCGTTACCCGTTAAATTCTATTCAATATTTTTTCTGTTTTGTCTTTACTCTGAACAAGTAAGGGTAGCTTCAGTTCAACAGAGCAAAATAATTGGACAAAGAAATCTAAAACCATTGCAAACCCAGTATAAAATGACCTTTGCTCTGCATTATATGTCCTTAAATAGACATAATGAATTGATTAGGTTAAGTACACAGCTGGCAGAGGACACTTGCAACACGTTACAAACAGAACACTGATGCGAAGAAAGCATAAATAAGTTTGTCAAAGCCTCACGAAATATACAAGGAACTTAATGGACAAATGATGAAAATAGGTAATTCAAAGGAGATGGTAACTTAGTCAAGTGAAATGTGCAAACATACTACCTTATAACAATTGGGTAAATTTAAAAGAAAAATGATATTTCATCCATTATTAGGGATAAGCCAGAATCTCTAACTTTGAGGCTATTGATCAGGCTGCAGGAAAACTGATACAGATTTCAATGAAAGGATTCAAAACCACTTTGAAGAGCAATATGAAAGTTCACTGAAGTTGAAAATGGACATACTCTGTGATTCCAAAATTCCTCTCTCTCACCTAGAGAAACATTTCCACTTTTACATTCATTTTAATCTTGTATGTAGTAGTAAATATTAGCATAACTTAGATACCCATCACGGTTATAAATGCAAAAATCTTTAACAAATCAGGCACAAATATATTTCAGCAATATATAAAAAGAATTACACACCATAACCAGGCTGGGTTTACTCCAAGGATGCTAGACTGGTTAAATATTTGAAAATCAGTTATCCATATTTACCATGATCCACCAAATTAATAAACCAAAGAAAAGTCATATAACCACATCAATTTATGCAGAAAAAGCACTTAACAAAACTCAGCAGCCACACATGGTTAAAAACTCTCAGAAAAAATAATAATACAAGGGAGTTTCCTTAACTTGATAAATAGCATCTACAAAAAACTTACATCTCATATGATACTTAATGTTGAAAACCAAAATGCTTGTGTTGGGGAGCCCATAGCTCGTGTATTAACTTAAGAATATGCAGATTTTGACCTGCTGCAAGAGGAGGCACAAGCCACCCACACTGGGCGGGGGGAGAGGTAGCTCCCTCAGCATCTGAGCTCTCACTTGGAGGAAGTGAAAATCCCGGAGTCGTTTTGATGAAGGTGCAGTTTCAATACACTCATACAAAGGCAGTAAAATCACAAGATTTATTACTTACAGGTCCCAGCAAGGAGGGGGAGAGGCCCAGTGACCCAGAGGGAAGGGCAGTGAACTCGAGAGAACAGGAGATAGAGGGTAAGGTAGCCAGCATCTATTACTTATAATGTGGTTGGGCTGGAGGTCAATAACTTTTCATGGGCTCAGCTCTGAGAGGTTATTTTAAAGGGTGCTGATGAAAAGCAAAGCAAAAACTTGTGTTGGGAATCCGAGGCTCAGTCCTTATCTACATGTCCAGATCTGGGTGTGAGCAAGTTTGTCGTACTGTAAAATGCCTAGGTAGCAACAAAAAATAGCTGTTTTTTTCATCACAATGCTTTACCCCTTATTGGAAACAAGGCAAAGATGTACACTCTCATCAGTCTATTTCAACTTTGTGAAGGAAGTCCTAGCCAATGCAATAAGGTCACCAAAAAAAAAAAAAAAAAAAATGGTGGTGGGTCCATAAAGGTCATAAATATCAGAAAGGAAGACATAAAACTATCCTTATTTGTAATGACATGATTGTGTATGTAAAACAGTCCCAAGTCCCAAGCCATCTACGAAAAAATCCCCAAAACCCTTCTTAGCACTAATTAGTGAATTCAGCAAGGTCACACACAAGATACAAGATCAACACAAAAATCAATTGTATTTATGTATACTAACTATAAACACACAGACAAACACCAAAATTAGAAGAACTATGTATATGATTTGTATTTTTGGCTGACATTGTGTTTCTATTGGACAGTGCTGCTTTAGATAAATTACTTGTCTTTCTCTGTATACTATATTGTAATTGCTTTTAACTCCATGTATTTGTTTTGCTTTACATTCAAATGAGGTATTCTTAAAGTTTGCCTGATTTTTTCTATCATAAGTTGAAAAATATGTTATCTATAAATTATAAGTATTTTTTAAAACCAAGTATGCTTAGCAATGCACCTATACTTGACATAGGTAGATAGATTTAGACAGATGATAGATCTAGATAGATAGATAATAGATAGATCTGTATCTTTGATTATTTGAGAAATTTTGAGTTCCAAAGACAGCTCAAATTTTGTTTTCAGGCCAAAGAGAAGTGTATCTGTCCTTCAAGTCTTTCAAATCAAGTATGTGTATTCTTCCCCTACACACAGATGTATATTGCATTGTTCAACTTTTTCCAAAACAAAACAAGGTACTCTGCACTACAGGATCTAGTGAGACAAGTAGGACTCTTTCCTGATGACTGCATAAGTGTTCCAGAGAACTACTTAATATCTTGTTTCTGTGCCACTCATTTTGATTTGCAGAATTGAACCCTGAACATACACAACATATGCTCTTGAGTAGAATTTTCCATCAGTAGCATTTTCAACATGCATATTGTTTAACTTCTTGACCTTCCTCTGAACTAACTTTTTGTAAACAAGCTTCTGACTTTGGTGGTAATCCTTTAAACATACACTCAGTAATGTTGCATCATTTATTCTATATTTTCCAAAAATATTTCCTACTCTAGAATAATTTTTCCTATGACTACTGTCAATATGTGTGGTTTTTCTCCCTCCTTTGAGTTTCTCTTTCATTTTAACTGTACATCTGATCTTATTAGAACCTTCAACTCTCTCATGACTTTTTGTACTCATCAAGCATGATGAACTTAAATTATACATGAAACATCTCAGCACTAAGGACAAAATGAACATACAGTATGATTAGAAACAGTGTGATACAGGAGAAAAAAATGACAGTGTACAAATTATAAGGCCCTCTGTGACAGGCAGAGGTGATATTTTCTCCTTGGAGAGAATTTTGTGCATAACTGTGAAAATTCACAGTTTGAAATGTCACAATAGAAGAGCTTATGTGGCCAGTTACATGAATATGGTAACTAAGTTTTCTGATCACATTAAAATTAACATTGTGTTAATAGTTAACAATACTGTCTTCTGCACTCAAAAATTTATTAAGAGGATTGATGTCTTATTACCTGTTCTTACCACAATCCAAAAATAATTAAAATTTCCTTGAATTTAGCTATTTCTATTTCATTTCTAAATTTTGATTATTTTTGTTCATAGTTTATTTTTTTGGAATGATAGTGTCTTAGTTTATTTGGGCTGCTATACCAAACTACCATATACCAGGTAGAATACGAACAATAGGAATTTATTTCTCATAGTTCTGGAAGATGGGCAGTCCAAAATCAAGACATGGGCAGATTTGGTGTCTGGTGGGACCCTGTTCCCTGGATCATAGATATGGCACTCTGTAACCTCAGATGGTAGAATGGTCTGGGGATCACTCTTTTATAAAAGGGCACTGATCTAATTTATGAGGGCTCCACCCTCAGGATTTAATCACCTCCCAAAGGTTCCATCTCCTCTTTGTAGTTAGGTTTAAGCATATGAATTTTGGGGGAACACAAAAATTCAGTCCATAGCAGATAGTTAATTAACAGTAAGGACTTTATTACTGTTAATTTGGCATCAGAGAGTAGAATTGTTAGAGACTACACTCCTCTGCAACTGCCACTTGGTGATGTCACAGAACTAATTCTGTAACTCTTTTGGTTCAAATTTGCTGTCTACAAGGAGAAGATAATAAAGCTAAAACAGCAAGATCTTGAATAGAATTTAGCGAAGGTAAAATACCTGATAGGATACCTAACATCAGAAAAGGACTCATTAAGTGAAAAGTTTTATTTTTCAGAAAATAGGAATAATAATAATAAACTCTGGTGTTTTTTATTTGTTTGTTTTTTAACATAGCTCATGTCTTCATCCATTACGTCAGTTTTAGGAAATGATAGTTAATGATTCAGTTTAAAAATATCTTCTCTATCCTCGCAACATTTTAAGAAAATAATAAAAGTGTGCCAACTGAGATTATTAACCTCAAATATATGAACATCAAATAAAGTTTATGCAATAAATTATGAGAGAGTCCCCCTCCCCTCTCTCAGTCAGAGCATGAACCTCTGTAAGGGTTCTGGCCTTTAAGCCAGGGAACAAGAATCCTTGGGGGCATTGTGGGAGGGTGGTTGTTTATCTTTGCAACCTTGAATTTTCATCATGTGGATCCACTACATATTTAAAATAACAACAATAAACCGACAATAATGCCAACAGCAAGAGTAATTTGAAAACATAATAATTCAAGTTGGCTGATCTATCTTCCTAACGTGCCAGCATTTCTTTATTCTTCAAAACAAGCATTTTGGAGGGCACTATTATGAAATCTGCTTTATGGGAGCACATCTGATTGTATTTTCACAGCCCTGCAATAGTTAGTTTTCTAGACGTTCCCCGTGAAAGTAAATAGAGCTTCTTTTTTTGGCCTTAATATCTAGATTCTGGATTTCACTGGTATGCCTATTCACTTGGGATATTAAGATATGTTGCTTACATGTTCATGTTACCATGTTGTTTTAAAAAAGTGTCATATTTACACTTATCCCAAGTATATAAATTGATACTACTTCTTCCTGACAATATATTACATCATAAATTCAGCCCACCCAATCAAAAAAGAGCGTACTGGAGAACTTGCCACTCCAGGAAAGAAATGCACGAGGAAAATGAAATCAGGCTAAATGATCCCAGTTTAAGCTGAAAGGCTATTCTTCTGTTGTTATTGCTTGAAGTGCATATAAAGTGTCACTAAACTTTTGTAAAATTAATTACTTTCCATGGACAACTTTACTTTTATAAGGAATTTCAATGTGTCCCTTTTGCATTCCTGAATTATATTTTAATTAACTTAATTTTGTTGAATTACAAAACTAATCTTACAGGCAATATGAAAAGATGTAAATAAGAAAGTGAAAATGATTTTTAATCCATCGAGATGATAACATCATAATAACATTTTGGTAAATATTTTCCTGAAATTTTCTAGGAACAAATGCATACACACATATATTCACATAATGTTTAAATAAACATTAGATCATAATGTGTATCCTATTTTGTGACTTGATTTTTCAGAGAACCTAACATTGCAAACATCTTTCCAAATCAATAAATATCAATATAATATGATGTCTAATTATGTGGGTTTATCTTTTTTATTTGATTAATGCCCCTTTAGTTATTTCACAATTTTCACAAGTATAGTTTACACGGTAATGAATTTTCTTTTACATTGTGCCTTCTAGTCAGTTATTTTTTTGCAGAAAGTTCCAGAATTAAAATTACTACACACTGAACAGAAGTATCTCAAACCTTCTTTAAATCAGAGGTTACCAACAATGACCAACATTAATTCTTGTTCTTTTCAATCTAGATTATAAGATTAGTTTATCATTATGGTGATAATTTGCATTCTTGGGTTTCTGAAAAGGTTAAACCTTTTCTTACTTCCTTTTTGTCTATTCGAATTTCATATTATGCTCTTTGCCTCCTTTGTTCAAGTTCTACGTGATTTGTAGGTGATGTACATACTTTAAGATATCAAGATATAAATGTAGATATATTTATTTTCTAAAACGTATTAGCTATATAATATTTATTATAAGAGATAACTTATTGTGTAATAAATTATATCTTATTGATCTGATGTGGGTTTCCTTAATTACATGTGAAGCTAAACATTTTTATATATTAATTGGACATGATTTTTTTCTTGAAACTCATATTATTTGTCAATTTCTTATATTGGTCATTTCTAAAATGTGTTACAGTAAATTTATATCCAATAACCTCTATGCTTTAGAAATTTTTCACAGAAATTTTTGCATACATAGTTTATTATCTCAATTCAACAGTTTTTATGTTAGCATTTTCATTGTTTCTTCATGGCTTATGGCTTTAGCGCAATTATTTGATTCAAAAATCAGTAATAACAATCTTGTCTTTAGTGAAAATTTAATATTTTATTTATCATGAATTTTTGTATTTGTTTTGATTTTTAAGCTCTTTACTTACATTTAAATGTTACGTTTTAAATATTATCTTGATTACTAGGTTTTTGCATCCTCTTTAATTGTGCACAAGAGATGAGTGAGGCACTGTCTCATTCAGCTCACCTTACACCGATGCCTGGATTTGAAAGACCTTCCCTCTCAAAATTATAAAATTAAACCCTTATGGCTTTTCTAATAGCTTTGTGATTTTTATTGTTACATTTAGTTCTCTAGTGCATCTGGAATCTTATGAGGTAAGTTTTTATTTTAAAAAGTAGTTACCACTTAGGGTTTTTCCTAACCAAACATTTTCCAGATTTTCTGCAAATTTGTCATAATTTTATCCTTCACAGAACAGATCATAAATCAGTAGATGGACAACTGAGAACCATACTTAAATCTTAACTATTTTTCTAAGTTTGTTTATTTACACAGAGACATATAATTCAGTATCTCACATTTATATCTATATAATTGGCATGTTCATCATGAAAATAAATTCTAAACATACATGCAGAAAATAGAAATTCAAAAATTCAATAAATGATAAAGTGTGCTCATTATAACTACATACATTTATTTTTGTTTAGATATTTCTGTCCAGATCACACATTCCACATTTCATCTTAGAAAATACATAACATTTCAACTGATTTTTAATTAATTAATTTATTTTATTTTATTTTTTTGGCCACACCGTGCGTCATGCAGGATCTTAGTTCCCCCACCAGGGAGCGACCTGTGTTCCCTGCAGTGGAAATGCAGAGTCCTAACCACTGGACTGCAGGGAATGCCTGAATTTTTATAACAATGAATAAGATGTGCAATTTGCATTGGACTTTAAAGGGAATAATTCCCATATTTAAAATATTTTACCTAAAAATGTATTTTGTGCTTACAAAAATTTAATTTTTATTTTGTGATGAAATAGCTTAAGTTTGCTTAGAGAATATCATTCTACTAAACCAATCCATTGCTATAATAAATTTAGTTTTAGTTTTTATTTAATTTCTAAGCTCATTGAATCATCCAGTCAACATTTTTCAAATATTTACTGTGTTAGGAGCAATGCACAAAGGATTGTTGAGAGAAGAATGTAGGTATAGTTGTTATTACAGAAGAAGCCCAGTTCACCATATCAAACACTCTAGTAGAAGTCAGAAAAAGACTTATGAGTCCACTGGTTTATTAGCTTGACTTTTCATAATTTATTACATGTTTTGAGCATTTAATTTCTTGATTGATTAAATTAATCTTCAGTGCTTTTTACATTTTCTATTTTTATAATTGTTGGGGTAGAATAAATGTGCAGCATTTCTAAGAAGTTATAAAATGATCACAGATGTAAGAAGGTAATTAGCTTATACCTATATATATTAGCAACTATGAATGATACATGTTATAAGAATAATTAAATTCTATCCTTAAAAACAAGATTTGGACAGCTCTAGCTACCCTGAATTTCACTTTCC
Source organism: Kogia breviceps (assembly GCF_026419965.1). Taxonomy (NCBI): domain Eukaryota; kingdom Metazoa; phylum Chordata; class Mammalia; order Artiodactyla; family Physeteridae; genus Kogia; species Kogia breviceps. Next base: position 79,057,427 of record NC_081322.1, read on the forward strand.
ATTTGTTCAGGTAGACTAACTGTTGCAACAAAGGAACCTCATAACATATATTGGTTCAAACGCAATATAAATTTATTTCCTGATCATGGAATAAATAGTACTGACTGGTAAACTCATCTGTGGGCTGTAGGGGTGGGTAGGTTGGGGGGTACTCCCTCATGCAATAAGACTTAGACTGTGAGGCTGTGTGACCTTCTACATGGGGGTTCAAAGATTGCACTGAGAACATCTCCATGGCAGGCAACCTGAACGGGAAAAAAGCAGGAAAATCTCAGAAGTTCTTATGAAGCAGGCCTGGAAATGATGTACATCACTTTACTTACATTCCATTGACTGTAAGCCACACACTCAAACTGAACTTGAGGAAGTTGGGATATGAAGTTCTTGGAAGGTAGCAATTTCCCAGAAATAACTATCCATGTGGAAAGAGGAACATGATTTTTTTGGCAGACAGCTGGCAATCTTTGTCATATTATTGATTTTGTAAAAAGCTGCAAAACAGCCAGCTTATAAAATGAAGAGTGCAAAGAAATATTTAACATTTATTTGATAACTTCTTCAGCAAATCCATGACATTTATCAACAGTCAGCCTATGTCTTAGAATATGTTCTAACCAACTGAAGGTGGAAGGTCTCATTGACTCTCTTTGTAAGGAAAAGCAGTCACCCATTGAATGTCTAGCATCAATTTACATTGCTGAAGACTGACAGGAGGAAGGAACCAAAGGCATATCTTGCCCAGGTCCAAGGCCAGCCTCTGTCAGTTTGAGGATCTCCAAACATAGGACTTCAGCCCCTCTATATTTGTGCTGCACAGGATATAGAGGATGTTCCTGTTCTTCCCATTCATGGCACCCTCATCTTCGCCTTCACCTTCGTACACTGAAAGTCAAATTTTACTGTCACCTTAATAGAACTGAGAAACAGAAGGCAAAGTGAAGAGAGTACTGACTTGGAGATCTAGGAAACTGCCTTCTATTCTGTGATATGCCATGACTTAATATCATAATTTTTGACAATTAAGCTTGCTGAGTCTAAGTTTCCCCATCAGTAAAGCAAGAAGATTGTGAAAAATTGACTCAGTGGTTATTTCTAGAGCTACATTTGAGCCACAAATGGAAAACTAGAGTCAATAAATGTATTGACTAGAGTCAATAAAATTCTGTTCTGCTCATTTTGAGCCCTATTTGGTCAGTGCTCAAGACGTCAGCAATTCTTTTGCACTGGCACAGCTGGATAATAGACATCAAATCTGATTATCTTCTGAATATAAAAGCATTCTTTGGAGTTTGAAATTAAAGACACTTGACAACCTGAAACATTTCACATTGATAATGAGTTTTTTCTTTCTAATAAACTGAAGCCTTCTCTTAAGTTTGCCAAACTCAACAATTTCATGATTTGTTATAACTCTTTAAACTGATTTCTTAGGAAATTGTGTTCTACTTAGTTGGAAAGTGTTACTGAGGCCACAGAAGATTCAACGTAGATTGTGAAACTGATAAATCATTGCTAAATATTCTGCAAGGTAAAACAAAAAGAATACAAACAGGAATTTGGGGCAATTCTTTTTAACAATACTCACAAATATATGTGTGCTCATGCACAAACACACACAGAAATGTGTTATTACTTTATCTTAAACAATTTAGGTTAGACTAGGAAATGCAATTTTATTCTGAACAAATTAAATGTGCATAAGTAGCACAGTGAAAGTATACCCCATAAAGAGATTCAATGTAATGTATATACCAAATACATCCTTAATAGAGGAAATCACGTTCCCCATTTCCCTCCAATATGTACAACTCAAAATTTTTCCACTAAAAGTATCTATATGATAATAGTGCAAAATGATATATCATAGTTTGATAATTACAAAATGATCATTCATTTAGAAATTTTTATGTGAAACTGAAATAAAATTATGAACTATTTTTTAAAATTAGAGGTATAGACAAGTATTCTTAGATGTAGTTTTATTTTAAAGGTAAAAAAACCAATTTACATGAAATGTACAAATATTATATATCTATGTATACATATATGTACAAATAGATACATATATATGTATTCAAACATTTTTACATAATTATCTTTACATAATCATTACATAATCATCCTGGGTGATTCACTTATTCTTCTAAATTACAATCCAGCCTGCACAGTTCATCAAGATTTATTTTTGCCCAGAGAAATAAAGCTTGACTGGGAGTTGAATTTGCCTGGCTTTCAACTGTCTACTAGCCTTGCCATACAGACAATGTTTAAGAAATTGACACCATACTATGTTTTTTTTTTTTTTTTCTTTTCATACTATGGTTTTGATACAGAAGAAAAAGTGTCACAGAAAAGCTAGTCAATAGGGCATCTTCAAAACATGTATTTTTTTCCTTTCTTTTAACAGTGAAATATCACAAAACTTATGAAGTAAAATTTTACTGCTTCTTCCACTCCCAATCCCCTGAGTTACCAAATGCTAAAATATTGGCATATATCATTGCACATCCTGACCTGTGCTCATACAAACATATGCCAGCACACACACACACACACACACACACACTCACACATCATGCATTTGTTGTTTGGCTGTTGCTCACTGAACTATCGTTGTATTAATACTAGACAGCAGAAAGTATTCCAACAGTTCTTATGACAATTAAGTGGCAATAGAATTGTGCAGCTGGAAAAAAATGAAGGAAGCATATAGGAGGTAGAAATGAAAGGAGCTATGAACAAATGGATTTGGGCAGTAGAGAGGATGAAAAGTGTTGGTGACTGGGTCAGTGCTGTTAACATTTCTAACAAAAGTAATAAAAGACAATGAGCAAAGTGATAAGAATACATAACTGTTCAGTTTGGGGTATGCTTATGAGTATCAGAGTAGCGATTATAAAACTGTAGGAAAATAAATAAAAGAGGCATTTACGTACTATATATTTAAGTCCTATCACTCATAAACAATGAGTTTATGTCTGATCATACATTTGGCTTGACATAATTTGGCAAGTTATATTTTTTTACATCTTTATTGGAGGATAATTGCTTTACAATAGTGTGTTAGTTTCTGCTTTATAACAAAGTGAATCAGCTATACATATACATATATCCAATATCTCCTCCCTCTTGCATCACCCTCCCACCGGCCCTATCCCACCTCTCTAGGTGGTCACAAAGCACAGAGCTGATCTCCCTATGCTATGTGGCTGCTTCCCACTAGCTATCTATTTTATGTTTGGTAGTATTTATAAGTCCATGCCACTCTCTCACTTCATCCCAGCTTACCTTTCCCCCTCCCTGTGTCCTCAAGTCCATTCTCTACATCTATGTCTTTATTCCTGTCCTGCCCCTAAGTTCTTCAGACCACTTTTTCTTGTTTTTTAGATTCCATATATATGTGTTAGCATACTGTATTTGTTTTTCTCTTTCTGACTTACTTCACTCTGTATGACAGACTCTAGGTCTATCCACCTCACTACAAACAACTCAATTTCATTTCTTTTTATGGCTGAGTAATATTCCATTGTATATATGTGCCACATCTTCTTTACCCATTCATCTGTTGATGGACACTTAGGTTGCTTCCATGTCCTGGCTATTGTAAATAGAGCTGCAGTGAACATCGTGGTACATGACTCTTGAATTATGGTTTTCTCAGGGTATATGCCCAGTAGTGGGATTGCTGGGTTGTATGGTAGTTCTAGTTTTAGTTTTTTAAGGAACCTCCATACTGTTCTCCATAGTGGCTGTATCAATTTACATTCCCACCAACGGTGCAAGAGGGTTCCCTTTTCTCCCCACCCTCTCCAGCATTTATTGTTTGTAGATTTTTTGATGATGGCCATTCTGACTGGTGTGAGGTGATACCTCATTGTAGTTTTGATTTGCATTTCTCTAATGATTAGTGATGTTGAACAACCTTTCATGTGTTTGGTGGCAATCTGTATATCTTCTTTGGAGAAATGTCTGTTTAGGTCTTCTGCCTATTTTTGGATTGGGTTGTTTGTTTTTTTGATATTGAGCTGCATGAGCTGCTTGTAAATTTTAGAGATTAATCCTTTGTCAGTTGCTTCATTTTCAAATATTTTCTCACATTCTGAGGGTTGTCTTTTCATCTTGTTTAAGGTTTCCTTTGCTGTTTGGCAAGTTATTAAACCTCATTTGCCAGAATAACTTAAGACCCATAAAATGTAGCCAGACCATTAAAAGAATAGGATTCCTTACATTAAATTTAAAAATTTAGAGCTTTGAGCAAGATAACCTAAATTTTATTTTTTCAGCTTTGAATTAAAAATATCAATGTTAATCAATTCAGGCAAGATAATAACCTCACTTTTAATAAGCATATATTTTGTTTTATTGAAACAAATCACTTTCTATTAATTCTAAAGAAAACTTCATTTAAAAAGAATTAGATTTTAATCTAGACCTGCGTATATCCCATATATCTCCTTGCAAATATGCAAAACACTGTTCTCACTAAAAGAGAAGTTGCTATTTGGGTCTATATTTTTTCATTTGGGTAACACAAAATACAAGACTAGCTAGTGTGAAACTCATGTATTGTTTTTGCACCAAACAATCCCAATTATCATCATTGGGATTGACATATATACACAACTGATACTATGTATGAAATAGATAACTAATGAGAACCTACTGTAAAGCACAGGGAACTCTACTCAATGCTCTGTGGTGACATAACAGGAATGAAATCCAAAAACAGGGGGATATATGTATACATAAACTAATGCAACATTGTAAAGCAACTATACTCCAATAAAAATTTTAAAAAATAACATTATCTTCATAGAATATATGTAAACAAATGGAATCTAATTCTGAATACGTAGATATAAGACTGTTCCTAGTGTGTACATAATTTCTGTGAATTCAGAAAAGGCATTTACTCTGGGTATATAAAATGTCATGGCATCACAGCTTAGCAAATGGAAGCTACTTTGCACAAACTGGAAAACGTTTCTCTTTAGGTTGATGCATACCATTGCCAAAATCCCCATTTTATATTGTGGAGCAGAGATTTTATTTTGGTCCCCACTTGTCCTTTCAGCTGGACACCCTCGTATAGCTAACAACATGTACAACCATACGTGGTAGTTCTTCTAGGGACAGAATAAATAGTAATTAATTTACAAATTGAATGAAAAGTAACATGTATTCACTAAATAGTTATGCAAATCAGGATTGCTAGATTAAATGATAAACAATATGTACTAAACAAATCCTTATGTAAATCATTATTGTTTCTATGAAATACTGACCCTTAGATTCTGGACATATTATGTCAATGGGAAAAATATGTTATTCTTTCTAAGCTCCATGCATTAACCAAGGTTCTCTAGAGAAAGAGATTAAAAGGACGTACATAGATAGTGAGATAAATTTATTTTAAGGATTGACTCATGTGATTGTGAGGGCTGCCAAATCCTAAATGAGACCCAGAGAAGAGTTGATATGGTAGTGGAGTCTGAAGGCAGTGTGGAGGCAGAATTCTTTCTTCCTCAGGGGACCTCAGATTTTCTCTTAAGGCCTTCAACTAATGGGTGAGACCTACCCACATTATGGAGGTCAACCTGCTTTACTCAGTCTACTGATTTAAATGTTAACCACATCTAAAAAAATAACGTTATGGAAATGTCTAAACTGATATTTGACCAAACATTTGAATGCTATATCCTAGTCAAGTTGACACAAACTTAACCATCCCGCACCCCTAATAACCTCCATAAAATGTATTTTTTCAACCAATTTTCGTTAGAGACATACCCATTATTCTGAAAAATCTCAATTCTGATTGTCTGCTACTTCCTTCCCTCTTCTCTCTTTCCAAGAGCATTAAATCTTCCAAGTTTAAACATAATTGATGAGAGCAAAAATTTCTTTTTCAGAAACACTTCCTAAATAACTAGGCATCAAAATTCTTCTCGTATATAATTTGAGAGAATATCATTCTGTGTCTAAATCCATTTTAGAAGTAGAGTTTTCAATTGCAATCAATCAGTGCCTACTTCATGAATATATTTTTCCTTCTTTGAACCATTTGCAATTAGTTGAAATTCAATTTTCTCATGAAAATTGTTTTAGATAAGTGAACTATAATTTTACTTTTAGGCAAACACAATTTTGTCAATTTTATTCTGAAACACTGAAAAACATCTATGTTAAAGAATCAGTTTACAGGGCTTCCCTGGTGGCGCAGTGGTTGAGAATCCGCCTGCCGATGCAGGAGACACGGGTTCGTGCTCTGGTCCGGGAAGATCCCACATGCCGCAGAGCGGCTGGGCCCGTGAGCCATGGCCGCTGAGCCTGCGCGTCCGCAGCCTGTGCTCCGCAACGGGAGAGGCCACAACAGTGAGAGGCCTGCATACCGCAAAAAAAAAAAAAAAAAAGAATCAGTTTACAAAGTTTATTTCCTTGGCAAACAACATCATTTTTTATTTTAAAAAATGTATCCTTCACAACACTGAGGAAAACACAGAGAGTCTAAGTTAGAGACTGGTGTACAAAATCTATAGGGGAAAAACAAATCTCAGAATGGTGGAGCAAATTTCAAGGGCAAAGTACTGGACTCACTGGATAACTCTTGAAAATATTTGTGATTACTTGTTGACTCTATGATGTTTTCTAGCTTTACCCTATGGCCACTGATTGCCTGAAATTTCTAAAAACTGAATAAACACCAAAAAAGTGTTATCACAAAATGTTCTGTGATTCACCCCTTTTATAGAGCTGTTCTTTGCATTGTGACTTTTCAGCTCCTTGATTCTAGTTAAAGATCTAGCTAAGTTAAAGATCTTGCTATTGATTTGTCAGTTGTCAGACACTTAAGTGGTTTGCTTCAAACAGCAAAAATGATGGTGAGTTACGTTCAAGATTAGGTAATAAGAGATTGGCACTTGCTCTTCCATCATACGAACTCTAATGAAGCAAGATGTCATGTTGTGACCTCCCCTATGGAGAGACCCACATGGGAAGGAACTGGGTGGGGGGGTCTCTGACCAATACCCAGTGAGGTACTGAGGCCCCCAGTTCAACAGCAGTTGGGAAAGTAACTCTATCAAAAAGTATGTGAATGAGTTTGAAAGTGACTGCTTCCTCAATCAATTCTTCAGATGAAACCATGGCTCCAGTCACCACCCTGATTCAGTCATGTCTTATGAGGAATACTGAAGCAGAGGACTTATTCCGCCAAGCTGTGCCTGGATTTAGGACCCACAGACCATGAGATAATAAATATTTGTTGTTTTAAGCTGCTCAATTTTGGGATAATTCGTTACACAGCAGTAGGTAACTAATACTAGCATGATCATTAAAAAAACCAATACGGGGGCTTCCCTGGTGGCGCAGTGGTTGAGAATCCGCCTGCCGATGCAGGGGACACGGGTTCGTGCCCCGGTCTGGGAAGATCCCACATGCCGCGGAGCGGCTGGGCCCGTGAGCCATGGCCGCTGAGACTGAGCGTCCGGAGCCTGTGCTCCACAACGGGAGAGGCCACAACAGTGAGGCCCGCATACCACAAAAAAAAAAAAACCAAACAAACAAAAAAAAACGAATACGATGGTGGAAAAAAATCCAAATATGTCCTTAATAATCACAGTATATGTTACTAAAGCAAGCTAATTCACTGGGAGAGTGAATATATATCTTTTAAAATATATATAATTATATATATAATTTAAAAGATATATCTATCAATAGAGAGAGAGAGAGAGAGAGAGAATCACATTGAAAATGTGATTTAGACACACTGAAAAAAACAAAAGTATTGAAAATAAAGGCAGGAATCAGATCCATCATTATATGCAGAAAATTCTAAACCAAAGAAAACTATATATGATATTCTTATCAGATATTATATTAGAAAAAATGCATTTAAATCAATATGGACTGTAAATAATAACAAAAGGAGAAATCCACTAAAATGTTAAAATAAGCAAGCGAATACCAACATCATATATGAAGTATGTAAAGTAATAATGAATCAATGCAACATGTGGGAGATTTTAATACACTGAGAATGCAAGAAATCAGTCCCTGAAAACATTGCATGGGAACTGGCACTAAGAACCAGACCACAGTTCTCTTCTGTTAAACAACTGCACAGGGCTTCCCTGGTGGCGCAGTGGTTGAGAATCCACCTGCCGATGCAGGGGACACGGGTTCGTGCCCCGGTCTGGGAAGATCTCACATGCCGCGGAGCGGCTGGGTCCGTGAACCGTGGCCGCTGAGCCTGCGCGTCCGGAGCCTGTGCTCCGCAACGGGAGAGGCCACAAGAGTGACAGGCCCGCCTAGCACAAAAAAAAAAAACAACTGCACAGAGCATTGACACCACACAAAATCTCTGTGATCACAATGGACTGAGACAAAAGCAAAACCATTTTGTAATCATATTTGAGCACAAAACAACAATGTACCAAACACAAAACTGAGCAAACATGCCCTTCTCCTGGCTAATATGAATGTCCTTTGTTTCTTTACCGATTAGTGTTTCATTCCAGTCCATCCTTCCTGCCTTCCACATAAAATGTTTAAGATATCCAATCATAAAGGGGCTTCTCTGGTGGTGCAGTGGTTAAGAATCCATCTGCCAATGCAGGGGACACAGGTTTGAGCCCTGGTCCAAGAAGATCCCACATGCTGCGGAGCAACTAAGCCCATGAGCCACAGCTACTGAGCCCGATTGCCACAACTACTGAAACCCAAGCGCCTAGAGCCTGTACTCCACAATGAAAAGCTACTGCAATGAGAAGTCCTCACACTGCAACGAAAAGTAGCCCCTGCTCGCCACAACTAAAGAAAGCCCACGTGCAGCAACGAAGACCCAATGCAGCCCAAAATAAAATAAATTAAAAAAATAAGATATTGAATCATAGAACTGCCTCCACTTTTAATATCACATAACCCAGAGCAGTCCTAAAACTCTTCTCCAAATCACCTAACACAAGCTCAAAGCCTATAGCAAGATCTGCCTCTCGCCTTTAAAACTGAGACACCCACAGTTTCCCACTGTATGTTCTCTCCCTCGTTGAAATGAGCCAATAAATCCTAGTTCATTTGACTATAGGTGTTTTCCTGGTGGCTTTGGATGGAGGGTAACAACAACATCTTTCAAAATTTAACACTTGAGGCTGACATTATTATCATCAATGATATATTTTTAAGCAATTTAACATTAAGCAAAATGTAGAGAAAGATATATTTAAAAATAGGAAAAACACAAAATAAATAAGAATTAAGACATCTGAACTTCCTAATAAGAACAGCAAAGTTTTACATGGAGAATTATTTAAAAGTATATAAACAGTATAATAAATATGACACTTTACCTGAGAAAAGACAGAAAGTGTCCACAAGAAGCGTCACAGCTTGTGATATTTTTGTGAAGTGATGTAGGAGTGTTATATGAAATAAGATGGAAATTTCTAACACCAGATGTAGATGGGTGTGTCTCATACTACACACAATGAACTGAGGAAGCTAGTAGATGTTACAGGAGTGTGAACATGTGCTTTTTATGTGTTTTGATGCTGTTGGGTTCAGCCAGGGAGTTTTCTAGTTTACCTAGTGTTCCTCAAAGATGAAATCATGAATAAGCAAGCATAAAACTCACATTTTACGTAAATTGTTCCCTAATATATCAGTCATATTTGAACAAGTCTGTGTTTTAAAAACAAGAATTAAGGCAAAACTGCCTATAATACCTTTCTATATGGACTTCAGAATCATAAGTTTTGAAAGCTAATGAAAATATTTGTCTTTTGTCTCATCTTCTCATTTTGCTTCCTTGTATGACTCATTCTACAACAGAAGAGTAATTCTGATCTTTTCAAATTTTATTTAAGCTCTGGTGATATAAGAGATCTGGGATTAGCAATAAAGCACTTTTGTTACCAGTTATTTCTCCCTTGAACCTTCTACTTTGCTCCTGAATACATGATTTCACCTTATATTCAGTTCTACTAATTGGTTTCTTTCCACATATTTTGAACCACACACAAAATCCCAATGACACTAAGCCTCAGTGTAGGCAAGAAACACCTCCAGGGAGATTATATAATATTGTTTTGTGGAGGAAAATGAGGATATTGCCTTTGAATGAGGCGGATGAGCATTTCCACTACATAGAAAACAGAAAGCTAACTGCAAGATAATTCAATTCACCCATCACACACTAAAGATGGAATTTATCTTAAAATGGAACTGTTATTTAAGTATTTCAGGAAAGAAGTGTTACAGTTCAACTCAAGTCAAAGTATATCATTATCATCATCATAATAAATAATCCATGTAGATTTTACTGAGATTAAGATTTGTTTTAAATAAGCAGAAGAAGACTAAAGACTGGAAATAAATGTTCCAAAATGTTGCCATTGATTCATATAAATATAATTTTTTGAAAATTTTCTAACTTAATTTTGGCTTCTTGGTTCATTTATCTCTATCTTATCTTGCTTAAAAATTAAAATACTTAATTTAAAGTTCATAACTGTCCACTGAGTACAATTTTGCCTAATCACTGTCTTGGTTCACTGGCTCTCTGCCGGCGTCCCATGGTCAGGGCTCTGCAGTTGCACCCTGGACCCTGTCTCCATTTGTTATGGAATCAATCGGGTTAAAGTTAAGGTCAGAGTTCTCTGTTATTAACATGGATAGTTTATTATAAGATATGATTGTAGTCCTGGTCAAACTGCATACCACCCACTCATTCCTTGAATAATAAGCATAAAAAATGTGCATTACTAATAATGTTGGAATATTAAGGATACATTCTATGTTCCTTGATTCTTTATATATATATATATATATATATCAAAATATATATAAATATATATATACATTTTTAAATGTGTTTACAGACTAGATAATAAGATATGGACTTTGGAAGTAGATTCTCAAGTGTTAGACGTTGCTTTTCTGAGCAAATCATGTAACCTCTCTATGCCTCATTTCCTTATCAACAAACAGAGGTTTCTGTGAGGATTAAATTGTTTGATTCATATAAAGTGTTTAGAACAATGTTTGACACTAATTCAGCCCTCAGCAAATACTAGTTATTGATTTACAAGATAATTTTTAAAAGCATTACTTTGGGAAAGATATGCTATGTATTAATAACATGTAAATATTTACATTGGATCTTTACAACAAAAAAGAAAAATATTATGGTAAAAAATGTGGACATTGAAAAGCCCAACAGTTTTGTATATCCTCAAGCCTGGTGAAATATGTGCAGTATTTCTAAATTTTGAATAAGGAACGTGGCCTCTTTGAGAAAAAATTCTCATCCTTAATCAAAATGTTCTTATTATCGTGCTACTCGGAGAAGTCATGGGCTCTGCCTGGCTTGCATCTCTCTGTATCCACTGTCCAGAAAACACTTCCAGACACAAAACTAGGACAATCATTTGACAGACCTCATTTGCTTCACTTCTCTCAAGGACTGCTGTCATGTACTCCCTTTGTCTGACAGTTACTTTATATATGTTTTCCAGCTGTCTGTTTATGCTGGCAGGTTAAGTTCACTGACTGTAGCTCCATCAAGGCCAGAAGTAGAAATCTGAATTTGAAAACAGGAATATGAAGCAATTTAAAGAAAGCAAACAAAACTCACTCAAGATAAAAATAAAAGTATACCAAACATAAAAATGTCAGGTATATACTCAAAAGTGTGTTTATCCATCTTTCTACTCAACCTAACATCTTAAGCAGCAACTATTATTTTAAAAAAATTATAGAAAAGAATATCTTTCAGGCCCAGAGTATTTGAAAAGCAAAGATGCTCTAAGTGCATGAATCAGGAAACATTAAAATGGTACTATTTTTGGAGGATAAATTGTAAAATAAACCATTCTTTCTTCTTACATTTTTAATATAACTGTAATATCATAAAAGTTAAGCATTTATTCTGTATTATACTCTTTAATTTTCCTTTATTCTATGTGCAAATGTTTGACTTACAATTGTATTTAAATATTTTTACCTGATTTACTAATCTAATAGGATCAACTTATTTTTTAAAAAATGTGTATGATGTATTTTTAACAATGGTATAGTAATAGCAAATACTTATTAAGTCTATTTTCCATTTTGACAATTGTATTATCACTCCTCATGTCTCCTGACATAATGGGCCACAGGCATCTCATACATAAAATAAAACTGAAACTTAAAATATACCTATATTACGTTCCTGAAAAGCAAGGAAGATAAAAATAATTTTAATTTTTTAACTTACATTTTATTTGAAGTAAAATGAGTTTCAAGTTGACTTGTCTACAAGTGGTAATAAATATAAAAATTCTGAAGTAGAACAATAACAACAGGATGAGACCTGTTTAAGGTACATTTAAGACATAAAATAGGTGTCCTCAGGAAGGGATTGGAAATGAGGAAGTCCAGTGAGAGAAGCAGTAGAGTGTGGCAGTTAAAATCATAGGCTTAGGTGTCACATAAAGCTAGGCTACAATTTCAGCTTTGCCACTTAACAACTGTGAGATCTGTTACCAATTTTGAGAAATTGACTCTTTGTCATTATTAAATGAGATAATGTTTCCAAAGCATCTAATGATTCCTAGATCATAGTGAATGCTAAATAAAAGGTATAAATTACATTTGCAACAGTGATGATTATGATGATATGATGATGGTGATGGTGATTAGAAAATAACTAGAAAGCTTTCAGCTTAGGATACCTTGTGATGTGGGAGGGAACAAAAATAGTCTGGAATTTTAGAGATATGATTACTTAACATCTGTAGGACAACTGGACTAATCAGAGGGAAGATTAAGGCTGGAGGTAAAAATTTAAGGTCACCATTGAATAAATAATATCTGGAGTTATCACTCAAGGCAAGTGTGCTATAAATGAGATTTTTCAAATGACAAACAAAGAAATTCGAGAATAATTACATTTAAAGAGGGGAAAGAGTCCTCAAGGAGTCAGAAAAAAGAAAACAGTATTATCAAGGCATCCAGAAAAAATAATTTTTTGATTAAAAGAAGATCAACATGCGAAGTGGTAAGGACATCTCAAGAGAGTGAAGACAGAGAAAATCTTTGGATTTGGTAATTAAGAAATCCCATTAATTCTCTTAGGAGTCACTTTGGTTGCGTGGGGATGAAAAAAGATAAGGTGATGCTGTTGAGAACAAAATAAAAGCTAATAAAGAGAAGACAGCAAACACATTAATCTTGAAAACACCCTTTCTATTAGCCCATTTTACATGTGAGAGAAACAGAAGCAGGAGAGATTAATATGCTTACCCAGGATCTTAGTTCATGAGTAGTGGAACCAATATTAACATCAGCTATTTTCAGAACAGTTAAAATCACTACCCTCATTAATATATTTATTTGAAATTAATTTTAACAAAATTAATTTCTCCTGGATTTTGGACAATGTTTTGATCTATTGTGCTAGACATTAACTCTAGTAGAAAATGAATGGCTTTCAAGGAGAGAAATTGTTCTCAAAGCCTATCAAAATCTCAGACTCTGGTAAATAATTAGGTCAGAAGATTGTTATACTGAGGGTGACTCTTCAGAGAAAAAAAATGTTTTGTAAACAGGAAACTCAACATCATTAGCCAAAAAGAACTGTTTCTATAATTCTTAACATTATGTCAGTTTTGTATTTGCCCCTTGACATGCCTAGTACAATTAAACTGGACCTATTTTCTTTTTGGGGTGTGGACTCATAAAAGAAATTACTTCCAGCCCCGTTTATCCTTGAATTTCCTCCAGCCCAGAAAGTGGTTGTTTATCCAACCACAGTAATTATGATGATAGGGTAATTTCCTTAGAATTGATACAAGTAATTATATGATTAAATCTCACAGATGGTTTGGAGGAGGCATTCATTGGCTAAACTGTTTTGGATAAATCTAATTCATCAGGCATGGGCAAGACCAAACAATCAGTAATCTCCAAAGCAAAAAAGTTCTAGAATATGACTTACCTGTAAGATTCTTTCATTCTCTAGGGCCATAATTAAATGTGTAGGCATCCCGTATTGTTCATGCTGGAGAGAAATGAGGGAAGATGATGTGATGGAGGTGGGGAACTATTTTCTCAAAAAGTTTTAGAGAGAACAGATTAGATGTGGATACATATTATTATCTTTGACATACTTAGGTCTTTTGCATCCTTAAAAGGACAAGCAGAACCTAGGAATTAATACTTCAGTGTCTAAGAGAGTACACAATATTAGTCAATTGATGATATGTTTAAAATTAAGAAATATTAATGGTAATTTACACATATACAGAATGGTATGTCAAACAAACTTTTTCCATGTACATATGATCTTATTAAAACCTACCAATTAGAATAACAAGATCCATTCCTCCCAAAGACATCAGTCCTAAATAAATGAACAGGCATATTTTCTTAAGCCATCGAAGGAAGAATTCACTCTCTCAATTCATCCAACAAATCTAGTAGAGTGCCAATACTTTATGCCAAGCACTATCTTAAGCAGTAAGGATTCAGTAGTGAATAAAATAGAAAAATTGTCTGCTAAAGAACTTATAGTTTTCAGATTGAGAAAGGAGAAAAACATGTAAATACTAGAACATCAGATGGAGATAAATGTTATGGGGAAAAAATAAAGCAGGGTAAGGGGCATAGAAAGTATAAAAAGGGGGTGAAATGGGTGAGGTCAGTGAAGTTGTTTTTCAACATGCATGTGAATTAGTCATCTAGATGAGCGGGAAAGTGAATGGAGAGGAGAATGTGGGATTTGTGTCTGAAAAGCCTTATGAACTCGAAGTTAAGAATCATAAATTTAAAGTATAACTAATCATCATACTTTTTATTTTTCAACTGTGTTCCTCCCTACAATAGAGAGCAAGGTGTAGTTCAGCCACGGATAGTAATATGCTATGTGTGTTCAACTAAGAGAGGCAGGGCCAAAGGATTTAAAAACATATGCAAAGGAATGATTACAATTATAGACTATGGACTCTAAGCAAGAGAAGGATGGAAAGTGAAGACCTAAAGGGGGTGAGGGTCAGTGAGAAGATGGCAAAATCAATCACATATAGATCTCAACAAAATTAAAGAATTATTATTGTCAGAATCCTAGAAGAAGTAAACTTGAAACAGAAAAAGTTAAGGTCCTTAATATTTTGAATATGGATTGAGCACAATTATTGGTTATAACACAGCCTTCAATATGAAGTTGAAAGTTTACATGAGATGAAAGACAAGATTTTTATAGTAGAAATTGTCAAGACATGGAGAGGTATTCTGGTACTGAATGTATTGTCTAAATGGATATTGAAATCACCAAGAATGATGAGGTAATACTGGACAGAGTTAGATACAGAAGTTAAAGTCTTCACAAAATGATCTCACAATGATGAGCTCTGTAGATAGACTAAAATACAAATGAAAACCAGTCTGTATACACTGATGTGTATATGATGGGAAAGGACTTCAAAGCAGTGGGTTTTTACAGAGAATGATCTTGTAATGACAATGAGGGGCTGAGACAATTCTCTACTTAAGCCCAGAGCTGATTTATAAGAAGTAAATCAGTCACTATTTGAGAGAGCTATGGGGAATCGGTGTTATTAGGGGGAATAGGTTAGGTTTTATCTAGGGTGAGAAGTGTAAAAAAGTCCAGGGAAGAAGGTGAGGGCATAAGGAATTCTGTTATTGATTGATTATGAAATTCAGAAGATAAGTTCATGGTTTGGTGAGAGGTGATGAGAGGAGTCACGTGATGGGTGTACACACTTACTTGGGAATGAAGTATGGGTGACGGCTTGGAAGTCTTATTCTTGTTGGAAGACTTCTTGATTACCAACAACAGTAATAAAAAGAATGGGGAGGTGTCAATCCTAATGATCATGGGGGCAGGTTGTGGTAGTGAGGTTGTTTAAGTTGGGCGCGGGAGGTGATGGAAGTATGACGGTTTGAGAGTCTTGTCAGGAATATGCAGTATCTCCATCTTTAGCTGTGATGGCGGTGGGAGGAGCATTCTTACAAAGAGTAGAGTACAGGAAACTCCTGTCTTAGGAAACTATTCCAGAGTACAGAATACAACTTCATTATATGACTTGTTTACTCACATACCAAAGAGACCAGAAAATAGCACAGATCACAACGAACTAAAAGCTTATGACCAAGATTATCCTAAAATTCCAAGACTTGTTCAACACTAGAATATTTTTTCAATGTAAATTATTAAGTTAATCTAAAGGAGGAATGTTGTTATGTTTTCTCAATGAAAGGTGGGAAGCATTAGTAAAATTTAATATTCATTCATGATTTTTAAAACTAGAAACAAGGAAATTTGATTAAAATAATAAAGGTTAGCTATCAGAAACCTATGCCAAATAGTATACTTGGTGTTAAAGTAATAGAAGCATTCCCATTAAAGTAGAAATAATGCAATTATTCCTAAGCCAATACAAGCATTCATCATTGTATTAGAGATGCAAATCAATGCAAAAACACAAGAAAAATAGAGTACCTTTTAATACATTTTAATACGGGAAATAAAATCGTGCAATATTCCTATTTGTGGATGATATGATTTTCTACATAAAATATTCAAAAGAATCAATTGCCAAACCAATAGATTTATTAAAATAGAGAGATACAGAACTACAGATGAAGAATAAAATAATAAAACACATTTTTATACAGAGTAATGACCAATTAGGAAATACAATTATATTAAATTTCATATTTGAAATGGCAGAAAATGTTTTTTTGGTATCAAGTGCATATGTGCAAGAAATATATGTTCAAGAAATATATGTCACATAAAAGAGGAACTAAAAAACCTTACTGAAGAACAAAAATAAAAGCCTGAATAACTAAAAAGTTATGCTCATTGATGGATGTGCTCGATATTTTAACGATATCATTTCATCTTAAATTAAACAGTAAATCTAGAAAAGCTTAGATAATTTTATTAAATAAAAGGAATAAAATTGTAAAATATGTAAGTATATTATAAAATTTAATGATTAAAAGAATATGGGGATTTCCAGTGTAGCTCAAAGATATGGAGCAATAGAAAGAATATTTCTCTCACACTTACAAAATGTCTGGATAAAAGGCCAATTAACAAATTTTCTTGAACCCATCAGAAGTCTGCTGTTGAAGGGTGAACAACCAGTCCCAAATCTAGAGAGACACAGGTTTCTCCAAGGGGAAACAGGACCTAAACATTTGCTTATCTAAGACAGGTTTTGGTTTTTTCCTTCTTGAGATTTGTTAGTTTGATTTCTATGTAAAGTAATCCCTTTCCCTTGGCTGACTTTTCTCATGATCATGGGCTATTTTCCTTTGCCATTTTATATCTAGTAAATTTTGAAGGATGCTTGCTTCCTTTTTTAATGAATAGTAGGCTTTATTTTGTTAGTCAGTTAAGTTGCTTGTGGTTCAGTTTGATTCTTTCAGGGATTGTGATAATCTTTGTTGAAGTAGGTGTATGGTAACTATACTCTAGGGATGATTTAGCTCCACTATTACAGCTTGTCATTCTGGCATCTCCACTGAATTTACTGAGTGACCAGTGAGACTCTCCATAGTGGCTGGTTAGAACTCAAAGTCAAGTCAACCCTGAAATCCACTCAACTCACAGCTCCCTAGGGGCTCTTTTGTCAGGTTTTGTTGAATTTCAACCCATGCATGCACATCTTTGTGTTTAGCAAAAACTCAAGACTTACTCTTCACCCAACTTCACTGAGTTTGAACCTATATATGCCCACTTTTGTATTTAGCAAAGACCCAAATCTCTCCAAATAACCTCTTGCAGATCTTTGGAGCTCTTTTGTGCTGCAGGGCTCCCTCACATCTGGAACCCTGCCTCCTATTTCCAATAATCTCAGTGTCACTAACTCCAATTTCTGTCTTCTGGACTCAGTGAGACTATTCTACTCTGCTTGATACTTTCCTTGCCTCAGTCTCCAGAGTGTGTTTCCAGAAATAAAGTCAGGGGATGTAATAAAGTTCAGCTAGTTTTTTTCCCTCTCTCTCAGGGATCACAGTCCTGCAATCCCTATTTTCCAATATCTACCATTATCGTTTCATATATTTTGTCCAGTTTTCTTATTTTTTCATAGAAGGAAACAAGAGCAAAGTCCCTGTTAATAATGATAACCAGTCCCTATTATCCAATCATGGTAGAAAGCAGAAATTTCTTCTTTAAAAAAACTGGAAATCACTTTTAAATTTTAAGACTTCTGCTGTGATTAAAAATTGATCTTGGCAAACAAATGTCTTGCAACACAGAGATTGGGAGATGCCAAGTCAGAGCTATCGTGCTCCAATTAAATACTTCTTTGTGTTTTTAAGTTTGTGTTTTTAAGTTAAGCTTTTATAAGTAGTGCTTTAATTCCAAGTACTGACTCTGTGACAGAAAGGTCATTTCACCATGGCAGATGGTAATCAGAGATATTTTCTGACAGGGAATCACTTGCTAATGTTTAAGTCTCAACTTATATAGACAATTGTTTTCTTGTCTTTGGATTCTGGAATAAACTGTGTCAGATTTGCATTTTTCTTTTCCGATGGCTGCAGAGCTATAGATAATCAGAAAATTTGTTCCCACCTTCTTTAATGTCACTTCATTTGGGTTGTATTCACATGTGTCTAGTGCTTTTTATCTCACTTTTACAGACTTTAATTAAGATATGAAATGAGAAAAAATATCTTCTAGATTTTGTGTTTCTTTTCCTTGCAGTTGTCCTTTCTTAAGTTTACTTGGAATCATATTCTAGTGTTACAAGATAATTTTCTGTAATTTCTTGAATAGTTAAAATATCAAAAAGCAGAAATACAGCTACAATCTTTATGGAATAGAAGAGGCAAAATTATGAAATCCTAAAATTAATTATTTTTTTATAATATGCTTTTGACTTGAGAATAAATTCTATCTTTAAAAAAATTTTTTAGGCTTTTCATGCCTTTCATTCCAGAAATTTAATTTGTTTTCCCTATGTAGAGTCTTTGAGTGTGCCCTGGTTTTTATGTAAGCATATTCTCAGGATGATGATCTTTCTTAATGCTGTAAAAGTACAAACACAATCCTTGAGATTTCGTATTGCCTTTTTGGAAAATAAAAAGAGAAAGTAATGGCATTACACAATTAATATCCTGATATAAGTGTTTTTAACATCACCATACATATGAGTGAAAAAAAATGTTTGATAGATATCACTATTTTTTATAAGTATGATATCTACAGAAATCAGTTTTTCTTGACACTGTGTCATATTTAGCAGCAAAAATAATTCTGAGTTTGTGTAACAAATTAGGTTTCAGAGGGTTTATCTGCTGTTCCTGACTAAATGTAACATTTAAAACTGCCTTGTTCAGCTACAATTTCTACTTTCAGAATCTTTACCTTCTTCCCACCACCCTTGTCCCTAAAGAAACAAAAAAGACAAGAAGAGCATCCCATGTCTCTGAAAGACAACAGTTATGATGAGATGTTTCCAGCATTTGCATGCAGTGTCACTTATTGTCTAATTAAGAGCACACAGAGCATGTGTAGCAGATTGCATTATCGGCCCCAATCCTTGATGCCCTTCCTCACTTTATAAGACCAGAGTAGATTTCCCTATTCCTAGACTTTGAGCTCAGTCATATTACCTGCATTTAGACAAAGGAATGGGGAAGAATTGCTGGCATTCCAGTTCTAAAGAGTCTTCCTGGGCTTCCCTGGTGGCACAGTGGTTAAGAATCCACCTGCCTGGGCTTCCCTGGTGGCGCAGTGGTTGAGAATCCACCTGCCGATGCAGGGGACACGGGTTCGTGCCCCGGTCTGGGAAGATCCCACATGCCGCGGAGCGGCTGGGCCCGTGAGCCATGGCCGCTGAGCCTGCGCGTCCGGAGCCTGTGCTCCGCAACGGGAGAGGCCACAACAGTGAGAGGCCCGCGTACTACAAAAAAACAAAACAAAACAAAAACAATCCACCTGCCAATGCAGGGGACATGGGTTCGAGCCCTGGTCCGGAAGATCCCACATGCCGCGGAGCAACTAAGCCCGTGCGCCACAACTACTGAGCCTGCGCCCTAGAGCCCGCGAGCCACAATTACTGAAGCCCACGTGCCTAGAGCGTGTGCTCCGTAGCAAGAGAAGACACCGCAATGAGAAGCCCGTGCACCGCAACGAAGAGTAGCCCCCTCTCGCGGCAACTAGAGAAAGCCCATGCGCAGCAATGAAGACCCAATGCAGCCAAAAGAATAAATAAATTTATAAAATAAATAAATTAATAAAGAAAGAATCTTCCAATGTTTCTGCCTGCACTCTCATGCCTCCATTACCACCACACAAAGAGTTTCTCTCAGGCATCTGCTGCCACTGAATCGCACTGCAACAATCAAGCAGGGGTTTGCATTCCTGCTTCTGAGCTTCGGAAACCACCGCCAATGGTGTGGAAACCCATGGTCACTGCTGGAGTCTCTGGAGATACAAAGGAGAGCATAATAAGGTGGGACTGAAGCTGAGAGCCAGGAGAATGAATGAAATAGAATTTCTGCACTATGAAGTTCTTCTACAAGGAATTTTACAGAAGGGTCATGTAGCATCCAACCACTTAAATTCATCCATTGAAAACCTCCACCACTTTGTATAAATTCCTCAGATACCCTGCAAATCACCTTCATCCCCAAAGTGTTTCTTTGATCGGCAAATGACAGCTCAATGACAACTCTCTCCTAACCCTCCACTTGACCTCTGGTTTATGTTTGCCTTCTTTCTTCCAAGATCAACAATGAATCAACAATATGTTTATAATACTAGGAAGTAATCTGTCTCAGTCCAGAAAATATCAGATATCTTATTTATTGTTGCCTATTACTGTTTTACTTCTTCCTAGTTTGACACGTTGTCTACTGACTAAAAGAAAATAGTACCAGAATAGACTGAATGTTAGAAATTAAATTCTCTTTGATCTGGTTTCCTAATAGTGTGACTTGAATAGAATATAATTGTGAGAGTTGTCTCCGCCATAAGTGTCATTATCATTTGTCTGGATGGCAAAAGACTCAAGTAATGTATGTAATATTTTAGATTGAAATTTAGCAGACTTTCCCTTTGTAAGGTGTAAAGCTAGCTATCACCATTTTCAAGTTGTTTTGATGGAAATTTAATCAATTGAATCTATCAAAGATAATTTTTTTAAAATTGCATCTTAACCTTCAGCTATTCTACAATATTGAGCATTAATGATTAAATGACCTTGTTCCAAACCAGTGTTTCTGAGGGGGAATTTAATGGAAATTATTATAAGAAGAAATATCTCAGTGTTGGAAAGTAGTATCTTTAATGCCAGGCTTGAAATGACTCATGTTCCTTCTTTTCCTTTTGGACCTAGTCTGCACAGAATTCAAGGGAAAAGAAAACTTATTTGCTTCCCCAGAGAGAGGCAGGCAGAGCTACAGTTACCCAGGGTAATAGTCAGTATCTAAAGGGAAATGATCCAGAGACAGAGAGCTTTCTTACACCTCAAGTCCTAGCCAGTACTCCACCCCTCCCTCAGAAGATTCTATCCTCTATTCACTTTCATTAGTAGAGAAGAGGTGGAGGTGCTTAAAAGCACCAGGAGCCTTCCCCTACTCAATTGCCAAAACAGCAAGAGCTGCAGGAGATAATGATTCACAGGGATCCCTCACCATTGAGTTCATTACATAGCTTTTCCCCAGTCCTGAACAGGTCTCTATGTGCAGGTGAGAAAGTTTTATATTAAAATATTCAAGAAAGATACTGTATTTAATAAGTAGGGGGTAATTTATTTGATTATGTGTTCAAGTTGTAGGAATAATACATCAATAAAGATCCTTGCAAAGAACAGCATATTTTCACTTGGTACAAAATATAAAAATTATCTTCATGTTCTTCTGAGTCATTACCCTGAATCCTACTCAGCTATTATTTTGCAGTGCACGTTAAAGTTTCTGAACAACTTGCATTACAAATGCATTCATTTATCACTCTTCCAGCCTGTATAGTTCCCCAGCTAAGGAAAGTAATTGGGCCACATTACTGTGAAAAAATGATGTGTCAGATTTTCTGGTTAAAATGAAACCATTTCTCATCTTTATGAATATGATCAATCATTGTATTCTTATTTTTTATCTAATTTAGGGAGAATTTTTAATAATTTTACCTTCATGAGACTTGTGATCTTTTTAAAATGTGGTATTTAGCGATGATTTTGGTTTAAGTTTGCTTTTTAATGTTATTTCTTTTAAAATGTGCATTCCCCAAATGGAGGTTAGAAAATGGCTATATGATATTGTCACATATGTGGTTCTGTTAAGGGCAGATCACATTTGTCATTTTCCATATTCATATGGAAATTCCTATTCAAGTTGTGTAATAATGACATTAATAGTTAACATTTATTAAAATTATTAAATACTATACAATCTGTGACTTGTTTTAAATGGAACAATTTATATAATGCTGACAACCACCTCATGAGGTAGGCATTAATATCATCTACAGTTATCAGATGGAAAACAAACTCGGGGAAAAATTTAATGATTTTTCCCAACTTTTTACAGCTAGTGTCAGAGACTGGACTTTAATCCATGCATTTTCTAGCCAGAATCTATGTTCATAGTTTCTATAGGTTTAGAAAGAAAATTATATCTATCCTTGGGAGCCAATAAATGAGTGGAGGAAACACCAGATTTCAGAGCTAAAACCAGAAAATGGTCAATATTTGCTGAAAGCTGCTTTTCGAGGACCAAGACAATGTTTTCCAAATTGATGTTGAGAGATATTTTTAAAACACACACTTGCTTTTAACAGTACTATCTCTAACTATCGTCATATATGCTGATTGTTCTTTACTATTTAATGAAAAGATATGTTGATGCTTTCACCATGGTGACATGGTTAAAATGGGGATGTGTTAAAAAAATTCAGGAATTTTCCCAGAGTAGAAATAGTTGTGAATATGAGAACAAAATTGATGCAAAGACTATGTTGATCAAGTTACATAAAAATAATATGTAAACAAGAAGAAAAACAAGAGTCTGTATTTAGGTCAGAAGGTCAGTGGCCAGTTCCCGGATCTGTTCCAACCTAGTCAGTCACCTTAAACAAATTATTTCACCTCTCAGCATCTTTGATTTTCTTAATTTAAAAATAAAAGGGCTGGTAATGATGATTCCTAAGGTTCCTTTCACTTTAAATAATATACAACCAAACTTCAACTACTTAAAATTAGTTCTTTAGATATAAATTTGTCATCTATTCTGCAGGATGTATAGATACCTAGTGACAAGAAACTGCACATCTGATTAACAAAAAGTCTATATTAATTTAATAAAAGACTCTAATTCCTAAATAAAAATTGACCTAGGAAGTAAATGTTCCCAAAGCAATATGAATTCATTTGTAATAAGTAGTTCCATTTGATGGAAATGACTTTAACAGTGATTGGAGGAAATGTGGCTTTCCGAGAAAGTCTTTATAATAAAGATTGCTTTCCCAGTGTACAGTAAAATATTACAATCTAAATGGCAATGATATGTCTTTCCAGGAGTTACTTCCATTTCTTTCTCTCATTTATTCTTGCATTCCATGTTGTTGCTTCCAATTCAGATGTTCTTTTAGCATGGCACAGTGGCGCTGCAGCCAGAAAACCTGAACCTCTCTGCCTGGTGTCATTACACTTCTCACCTTCTTAGTTTTCTTGGTTCTTAAAGGAGTTTGATACTTAACCTGCCTAATTTAGTGTGGAGGTAAGAAATACATGACCTGAAGCATAAGAAGTTTTTTTGTTTGTTTGTTTTCTTCACAGTGGGTCTATTTTACTTCTTCCTTCCCTTCCCTGGAAGTAGTAGTATGGAGATTGCCATTTATACTAAAACTTCCCCCAAATTACTGCATTAGAAGCACAATTTAATTGCTACATTCATTTTAATCATGGATTTTTCTTATTTGGCTCCAATACTTAATCAAACTTAGGGAAGCACAAATAAGCAATATCACAACCAATATTGCTAAGGAGTAAAAACTTATCCTAATATAAAAATTCGAAAACATATATTCTAATTATTTTTTGCTAACCCTATTGTTTAAAATGGGACATAGTTACATTTTTTATTTTTTGTGTTATTACTCAGCCACAAAAAATAAAACAAAATAGGGCTTCCCTGGTAGCGCACTGGTTGAAAATCTGCCTGCTGATGCAGGAGACACGGGTTCGTGCCCTGGTCCGGGAAGATCCCACAAGCCGCGGAGCAACTAAGCCCGTGAGCCATGGCCGCTAGGCCTGCGCGTCCGGAGCCTGTGCTCCGCAACGGGAGAGGCCACAACAGTGAGAGGCCAGCATACCGCAAACAAACAAACAAACAAACAAAAATAAAACAAAATAATGCCATTTGCAGCAACATGGATAGACCTAGAGATTGTCAAACTGAGTGAAGGAAGTCAGACAGAGAAAGACAAATATCATATGATATCACTTATTTATGTGGAATCTAAAAAATTCATACAAATGAACTTATTTACAAAACAGAAATAGAATCACAGATGTAGAAAACAAACTTATGGTTACCAAAGGGGAAGGGGGGAGGGATAAATTGGGATATTGGGATTGACATATACATTCTACTATATATAAAATAGATAACTAAGAACCTACTGTATAACACAGGGCACTCTACTCAATACTCTGTAATGCTGTATATGGGAAAAGAATCTAAAAAAGAGTGGATAGATGTATATATATAACTGATTCACCTTGCTGTGCAGCAGAAACTAACACAACATTGTAGATCAACCATACTCCAATAAAAATGAATTACAAAAAGAAAGAAAATATGAAAAAAAACAGAGCAAAAAGAAGTATTATAAAAATCAAGTGTCAAAGTGTTCATTTGTTCATTTATTCCTTTATTCAACCATTAAAAAACATTTTTTAGTACCTACTATTTACAAGATATTGTGCCAAAGAAGAACAATACAATTCCTGATCATGGTGATCTCTCCACTGAATCAGGAAGACTAACTTCAATTAAAATTCATTGTGATAACATGTGAAAATAGAAACAGGTAAAATACCCAGCATAAACAAAAAATTGTGTTTAAGTCCATTTGTGGTAGAGAGGAGGTAGTTAGGGAGAGCTTTCTTAAAAAGTCAATTCTGAGTTAGACTTTGAAATAAAATTTCCCCAAGAGACAGGGAAGAAAAGATCTCTGTGGAAGGGCAATGACTTTGATATAGCAGAAATTCAGGGAGATGCAATCTCCGTCTCATTGTTGAAATTTCTGGGTCGATGGGAAGTGACAGAGGATGAAAGTGTGGAGAGTTTTTGCGACGCGGGTGTTGAAGACTCAATCTGGATGCATGTGTGCAATGATCTGACACGTGTTTTAGAAAGGTCACTGTGAAGGGAAGATGGAATATATGTAACAGATGATTTTCATTTTTCAGTTCTTTATTCTTCCATTGTTTAATTTCACCTAATTTTTTATCAGCTTCCTTTTACTCATTATCTTTGGTGTCTCAATCTATCTTAACTATTTCCTACCTTTTAAAAGTGTGCATCCCAAGCAAAAACTTATCAGTTCATAGAAGAGAATGTCTAAACCCATTTTTTTTCTTTCTATCAGAAAGAAAGATATACTAACCTTCAATTCCATTCATTAAATATTTATTTACTTTTATTGTCTTCAATAAACTTATCTGGGTGCTGGGGTTATTAAATGAGAACACTCATTCTGTCCTTCAAAGAGAATGGGGATTTAGAAGAAGGGTAAATATAAGTAGTCAACTCGAGAAAGCACTGTGGATCTGATGCAGGGGAAGTTCAGGGCATAGGCATGCTTGGAAATAGAGGTTGGGCTGCTAAGCAGATAGGTAAGTGGGTGAGAGGGTGTAGACAGGAGAGGAAGGACAGACACCCCAAACACCGGGAACAGATTACACAATAGTATGAGTAAGCATCACATGCCCACCTTTACAGTTTGATATGTTTTCCTTGGACTTCAAAGATAGAGATTTGATTGGAATTCCTAGAACTGGCTTTATTCATTCTTTTAAAAATTAAAGTACTAGTAGTGTCTATTACTTAGTATTTAACTGCTGTCAGACTGCATTCTTCACCCATTCCCCATTGCAAGCAAGAGTAGTAATTTACACTATGTGAGATCAGGGGATTAAAAGTAGATCTTCTGCCCACACTAAATATACCTCATCCTCTCCCTTCTAAAGCAAGCATGCATATCTCTACACTGATGAGCAGCTTTTGGCGATTTTACAGGGTAAAACTAAATGCTTTCTGCATGTAACTTTCTAATTATATTTCTAGAATCTAGACCACATCCAGTATTTGATTGAGAAATGTGAGCAAACAGGATAAACTAGTAATTTGAGTTTCCTTGTATTTTTTTTTGGTTTGTTTATTTGATAATGTTTTCATTTTGTCTTTATTTTTAAGCAGTTTTATTGAAATATAATTCACACCCAATACAACTTACTCATTTAAAGTATGTATTCAATTTAATTGTTTTTAGTATGTTCACAGATATGTGCAACCAATACCACCATCAATCTTAGGACATTTTCATCACCTAAAAAGAAACCCCGTATATTTTAGCTATCACCACCCTACCCTCTCTACCCCTAAGGAGCCACTAATCTATTTTCTGTCTCTATAGATTTCCATATTCTGTACTTTCACATGAATGAATCATATAATATGTGGAATTTTGTGACTGTTTCAAGCTTCATCCAAGTTATAGCATGTATCAGAACTGCATTTCTTTTTAGGGATGAGTAATATACCATTGAATGGATATACCATATTTGTTTATTCAATCACCCACTGATTGACATTTGTGTTGTCTCCACTTTTTAACTATAATGAATAATACTGCTATAAACATTTGTGTACAAGTTTGGTGTGGAAATTGAGTCCTCTTGTTTTTTAATATTTCTTCATGTAGTTAATGGGACCTCTCGTCAATGGTAGGCCGTTAGCAGCCCTCTGCTTTTATTTGTGATTGTCTCTGTCTCCTATGTCATCCAAGGGGATTATCAAAGATATCCTTTTTTTCAGGCTTCTCCTCAGAGGATTTTTAGCCTATTATTTATTAATAAACATTTACATAGCACTTACTATGTGCTAGGGCACTTTAGCTTTTTAACAAATTAAATTTTAAAAGTAAAAACTAGGTATTATTTCCATTCTCATATTCTAGAGAATAAAGAATAGGCAAAAGAAAATAAGAATATTCCCAGTACCATAAAGTGTTAAGAAGTAGATTTTCTTCACTTAACCATTATGCTCAGCAGGAATTGTCTCTAGAAGGTAGTTTTTTTTTTTTCTGTAAATAATCTTCATTTTAGAAAAGTTTTAGATTTATAGAAAAATGAGTTGTCATATGCCTGCCTATGCCAGTTTCCCCTTTTATTAACATCTTGGATTAGTGTGGTATTTTTTGTTATTATTAATGAACCAATAGTATTATATTATTTTTTATTATTTATTTATTTTTATTTTTATTTTTTTATTTATTTTGTGGTACGCGGGCCTCTCACTGTGGCGGCCTCTCCCATTGCGGAGCGCAGGCTTCGGAAGCACAGGCTCAGCGGCCATGGCTCACGGGCCCAGCCGCTCTGCGGCATGTGGGATCTTCCCGGACCCGGGCACGAACCCGTGTCCCCTGCATCGGCAGGCGGACCCTCAACCACTGCGCCACCAGGGAAGCCCAATAGTATTATATTATTAACTAAAGTCCATATTAAATTTAGGCTTTCTTAGTTTTTGCCGGATGTCCATTTTATGTTCAAGGATCCCATTCAGGAATACCATGTTATATTTATTTGTCATTTCTCCTTAGGCTCTTCTTGGTTATGAGAGTTTCTGAAACTTTTCTTATTATTGACAACTTTGACAGCTTTGAGGAAAACTGGTGAAATGTTTTGTACAGCGTTACTCAATTGAGATTTGTCTGATATTTTTTTCTCATGAATAGACTGAGGTTATAGATTTTTTTGGAGGAAGGCCACAGAAGTAAAGGGTCATTTTTATCACATTATATCAAGGATACATACTATCAATATGACATCACTATTGACGTTACCCTGGACCACCTGTCTGAGGTAGTGTTTGCCAGGTTTATCCAATGTCAAGTTACTCATTTTACCCTTTCTATATTGTACTCTTTGACAGAAAGTCACTACGAGCAACCTACACTTAACGTGTGGTGAGTTATAATCCACCTCCTTGAGGATGAAATATCTACATAAATTATTTGGAATTATTTTGTATGTGAGATTTGATTCTTCTCATTCACTTATTTATTTATTCAATCATTTATTTAAAACAGCTTGGACCCATAAATTTTTCTTATAATTTGCATTATAATCTATTGCTCTTTTTATTGATTGATTGATTGATTGACTCTGTTGCTCTGATTACTCTAGCTTTGCCTATTGAGACCTCTCTCAGTGGCCTACTGAGTCTCTCCAACATATACCCATCATTGTGTGTGTGTGTGTGTGTGTGTGTGTGTGTGTGTGTGTGTGTGTGTATGTATGTATGTTCGAGCACTCATGTTCTGGCACTACAAGATGCTCTAGGCTCATCTTGTATATTTGTCCAAAACCAGAGAACATACAACACCATGAGTGAACCCCTATGTACTATTGGACTCTGGGTGATAAGATGTGTCAATGTAGGTTCAAAATTTCAAGTCCCACTCTGGTGCTAGATGTTGATGGTGAGGATGTATAGCACAATTTCTTTATCCATTCATCCATTGATGGACACTTGCATGTCTAGGCTATTGCAAATACTCCTGCAATTAACATGGAGTACATATATTTTTTCAAGGTAGTGTTTTTGTTTCCTTCAGGTAAATACCCAGAATTGAAATTGATGAATCATTGGTAGTTCTATTTTTTAATTTTTTGAGGAATCTCCATACTGTTTTCCATAGTGGTTGCACCAATTTACCTTCCCACCAACAATGCACAATGGTTCCTTTTCTTCATAAACTCACCAAAGTTTGTTATTTCTTGTCTTTTTGATAAAAGTCATACTAAAAGTTGTGATGTGATGTTTCATTGTGATTTTAATTTGCATTTCCCTAATAATTAATGATGTTGAGTAACTTTTCATGAACTGATGCTCATCTGTATGTCTTTTTTGGATCCTCTGACCATTTTTTAATCAGGTTGTTTGCTTTTTTACTACTGAGTTGTATGGTCAGTTCTTTACATATTTTGACTATTAACCCCTATCATACATATGATTTGCACATATTTTCTTCCTTTCGGTAGATTGCCTTTTTATTTTGTCAAAATGCTATGCAGAAAATTTTTAGTTTGATGAAGTTCCACTTATGTATCTTTGCCTTTGTTGCCTTTGTTTTTGGTGTCAAATCCAACAAATCGTAGCTAAAATTGATGTCAAGGAGCTTATTAACTATATTTTCTTCTAGTTTTATGGTTTCAGTTCTTACATTCGAGTCAATCCATTTTGAGTTGATTAGTGTGTGTGTGCGTGTGTGTTGTAAAATAGTGGTCCAATTTTATTCTTTTGCATGTGGCTGTCCAGTTTTCCTAGCACCATTTATTTAAGACACTATCCTTTCCCTATGTGTATTCTTGGCTTGTTTGTCATAAATTAATTGACCATATATGCATCAGTTTATTTCTGGGCTCTCTATCCCCTTCCATTGACCTATATGTCTGTTTTTATGCCAACACTATATCATTTTGATTACTATAGCTTTGTAATATAGTTTGAAATCAGGGTGTGAGATGCCTCCTTTTAACTTTTTTAAGAATAGTATTTTAACAATTTACTATGCAATGTAACCCAATCTTTCTCATATACAAACCCATATATACTTCTTCAGCTTAGTTACAAGAAAAAGTTTGTTGATTACTATGCATGTATTTATTCCATTCCTATTGACAATTAGGCAACATATCACATTACCTGTTTTGATTTATTTTCCAAGAAATTCAGAGTCAAGAGAAGTTCCTAACTGTGCCAATTATTTCATCATAACTGCCTGGAAATGCCTAATCTTGCTGATTCTTTTTTCATGATTATTTTCTCTATCTTATGACTATATATATATCTACAGAGAGAGAGAGAGAGAGTCCATCTTATGTTTCATTTTGTATGATATCCCAAAACCTTTTCAAAGCATGTGGGGAAAATAAATGATTATACTCTTGTGACCAGTATTTTGGAACAGTTTCCTTGCACTCATTTATAATCTCTCTCAGATAAAAATTTACCATATTTAGTATATCACAAGTTAAACAGCTCTGATTAAAGTATGCAAAGCAGGCTTCATAATGAACGTCACAGGACTAGTTTTTCTAATGGTTATTTCTTACTTTTCATTTTCAATATCAAAATGTGTTCTCTCTCCAATTTATTATCAAAAACTTCTGAAGAAGGAGGCCTTAGACTATCGACCAGCATGAAGTATGTAGGTAATGAGGCTGTCCTTTAAATTGATCCCCCCAAGATTTATCTTCTCATTAGTTGTTTTCCTCCAATTAGAGTGCATATGGATGATGGGAGTTTCCAAGTTATAATTTCCAAGTTATCGTTAACACTAGAAAGAAACAAAACGTCTTTAGATACTCTTGCTGATCAATCATCACAGTACTATTAAGGACATATTTTCCATAATGATACTTCATTATGAGACTGAGAATGATGAAATAAAAAATGTGTAAGAAGTCTAAAATTATGAATTGCAGCAAATGTTTCCAACAAATGCAGTTGTACTGTAGAATGATTACTTTTTTTTATACTTTTGAGTTATAAAGGCCCTAGAGTATTAAAAAAATAAATGAAAATTGAAGGAAATTGCTCTTCAGACAGAAAGGACTACAGTGTGCTTTATGCCCTAGGTGTAATCCTGGTAGTGTATTCAAATAGGTAGCCCATGTAATGGAGGTGATGTGAGCCTTATTCCTAGGCAAAAGAGAAGACATAACTTTTAGAGGCTAATATTTTTAAATTAGTTCACTGATTCCATGTATAAAATGAGGATGATTTTTGGCATTACTCAAGTATGGTTTCACAGTATTTTTTGTACCAGCAGCTACTCTAAATTTCCAACTCCCTTTCTTGTGAAACAACAAAAATTAAAATACCTTGGAGTTTTGGGACAGAGTGTTCAGTCTATTTCAGGGTTCTGCAAGATGATGCATGAAAATGCAGAAAGAGAAAATAGAAGTTCCCAATAAAATCTTACCCTAAAGTTTTTTGTTTTTGTTTTTGTTTTTGTTTTAAACTAGGCTTAACTTCCTCCCCGCTCCAAAGTATGGCTACTTACCCTTAAATGGAATGCACATAGTAACTAAATTTGGAGTCTAGCGACTTCAGGTAGACCACCAAATTTCTCTGAGCACGATTTGTTTTCCCACTTACAAAAGATGTGAAGTTGGTTTGGTTATCAATCTCAATAAGTCAAGATGAAGATGACATATGGTTATAGATGCAAGATAATGATAATGAGTTACTATTATTTCTCTTACCTTGAAAAATCTGAAAGCATGTGCCTTCTTGGAATATAGTAATAATAATTTATTTGTGGATAATTTTGAGACTTTATAGTCTTTTCTTATGTATCTCAATTTATTTTTATGAAAAATCTGCAAGGTAAGTAAAATAAGCAAGCTTTTTTCCAGATATGAAAAAACATATTTTAAAGTAAAGTGTCTAGAGATATGGAGCTTGATATTTGTTCTATTGCCAAGCTAAATGTTGTGAGGAAAATTTTCCCAGGTCAACATTTCCTCTTCAACTATAAAAAGGCAGTGCTAGGACTTCCCTGGTGACCCAGTGGTTAAGAATCTACCTGCCAATGCAGGAGACATGGGTTTGAGCCCTGGTCCGGGAAGATCCCTCATGCCGTGGAGCAACTAAGCCCGTTCACCACAACTACTGAGCCTGCTCTCTGGAGCCCATGAGCCACAACTACTGAGCCTGCATGCTGCAACTACTGATGTTCGCAAAGCCTAGAGCCCGTGCTCCACAACGAGAAGCCACCACAATGAGAAGCCCGTGCACCACAACGAAGAGTAGCCCCTGCTCACCGCAACTAGAGAAAGCCCTATCGCAACAAGGAAGACCCAAAGCAGCTAAAAATAAAATATAAATAAATAAATAAATTTATTTTAAAAAAGAAGGTAGTGCTAGATAAAGTTTTCTAGAGTTTCTCTAATTCTGACTTATGTGACTATGATATAAATAAAAGCAGTCTGTCTTTTACATTTATCTGAATAAGTAAAATTTATCAGTGCAAGTTTTACATAGCTACCTTTTCTCTAGCTAATTAGAGTAGAGGAGTTGGGTTTTCTTTGTGGTTAATATTCATTTAGTAAAAGCATGTATGGCCATACCAGCTGTATACATATTTTTAAATGTTCCTGATGGTCAATTAATAGCTACTTCACAGGACACACCCACTTCTGCCCCCCAAACATCTCATTCATCACTGCTCTCAATATTCTGATGATTCTGTATCTCCCTGTCATTCCACTAGCACCTCCCATCATTCACACGGTTACCTCCTAACAAAGCAATATACCTCCAGGATCTTGCATCATTATGATTGGTTGGTACCATGCCCTTGGATAATTATGTTGAGTATCACATAAGACTATGTAAAGTATACTACTTGTGTTAGTGTTCTATGAAAAATATCAATTTTGAACTAAATTATTAAAATATATGGAGTTTAATCTACTGAAAAGATTTTCATAATTATTTGTTAAATGGAATTAATGAACATATTTTAGAAAGCATGTTTTTGATACTTAAAATTTATTTGAAAATTGATTTCAGTAATATGTTAAGTACAAGTTAAATTGATATAATAACAAATCTTACTTTTTTAAGTTATGTATGGCTTTTGGTATTATTTTTTTACAATTATTATCAGTCATATTTATGAGTTGCTTACCATGTTTCAGACACACACTCAACAGTTTTCATACATTTTCATATTAACTTCTTACTTCAGCCATGTAAAAAAATGCCATTTTTATTAGTGGTTTATATATAATGAAAACTAAGATCCAGAGAAATTGAATAACTTATCTAGATATAAAGCTTGGATGTGTAGAGTTTAGATTCAACACCAGGGAATCAGATTCCAGAGTCCATTGCTACTAAACTACTATGTTATTGAGTTCCTCTCTCACACAATACCCTTTTGTTGTAAAAATTTGAATACATTCATAGGGTTTAATTTCAGAAAATGCAGAAGTTTTATTCAGATTGCTTTATCCATTTACCAAACCTATGGACATAGAATTATTTGTAGCATTGCCTCATTGTCTTTGTAGTGTACATGGGATCAGTATTGCTTACCCCTCTTTCATTTCCGATAATGGTACTTTATGTCTTCTCTCTTTTTTTCCTGGTTAGAGGTTTATCAGTTTGATTGATCTTTTCAAAGAACTAGCTTTTTTTCATTCATTTTGTCATTTGTTTTCTTGTCTTAATTTAAATTTATTTCTGTCCTAATATTTATTTATTCTTTATCTTTACCTATTTCTGCTTGTTTGAGGCATAAATTACTCTTTTATCTCTACAGTTGACACTTGAACAATACTGGGGTTTGGGGGGCCAACCCCGGGCAGTAGGGCCTCCATATATGCAGCTACTCCATATCCACAGTTCTGCATCCTTAGTTTCAACCAACTGTAGTACTGTAGAAGGTATTTAATGAATAAAAATACTCATATAAGTGGTTCAGACCCATGTCGTTCAATAGTCAACTGTAGCTTGCTGAGGAAGCTTAGGCTGCTGATTTCAGATCTTGCTTATTTTCCAGTTATGCATTTGATGCTACAAATTTCCTTCTAAGCACTGATTTGGCTGCATGCCACAAATTTTCATAAATTTTATTATATTTGTGTGGTACAAAATATATTTTTAAATTCCTGTTGAAGCTTCTTCTTTGACCCATGTGTTATTTTGAAACATGGTATTTAACCTCCAAATAGTTTAAGATTTGCCATCTACTTTTCTGTTATTTGCTTATTTATTGTATTTTTACCTAATCACTAATGCCATTTAGTACTTTTGGGGGGGCCTTTTTGGGTTATTTTTTATTATTGATTTGTAGGAGCTCATGTATAATATTTTGGAAATAAAACCTATGTCAGATACATGTTTTGTGATCATCAGTGTGAGACTTGATTCTTTATTTCCTTAATAATGTCTAATGATGAAAGAATTTTTTATTTTGATGAAATCCAATTAGTCATTTATTTGGGGGATTAGGTTTTTTTTTTTTTTTTGCGGTATGCGGGCCTCTCACTGCTGTGGCCTCTCCCGTTGCGGAGCACAGGCTCCGGACGCGCAGGCCTAGCGGCCATGGCTCACGGGCTTAGTTGCTCCGCGGCATGTGGGATCTTCCCGGACCAGGGCACGAACCCGTGACCCCTGCATCGGCAGGCGGATTCTCAACCACTGCGCCACCAGGGAAGCCTGGATTAGTATTTTTTAATGAGTAATTTTGACCTATTCCAATTTTGTAATTGGAGTTTGTATTGAAATGATTTTATAGTTAACACATGCTACAAATGCAGTTATAAGAAGTAACACAAAGAGGTCTCTTGTACTCTTTGACCAGGTGCCTTCAATGGTAACATTTTGAAAAGCTGTAGTATAATAGCACATTTAGGTTTTTGGCATTCATACAATTCACCAATCTTGTTCAGATTTCTCATTTCACTTGTACCCATTTGTGCATGTGTATGTGCACATGTGCATACATTTTATCACATGCATAGTTCATGTATTCACAACCTTAGTGAAAATACTGAACAATTCCACCAGTACAAAAGTCCTTTATGTTGTCTTTTTATAACCACATCTACCTCCCATTTGCCCTCCTCGCCTCCTCTTAATCCTTGGAAACCAGAAATATGCCCTTTTCTAAAATTTTATCATTACAAAATGTTATATTAGTGCAGTGTTACAGCATGTGACCTTTTATGATTGACTTTTTCACTCAGCATAATTCCCTAAAGACTTATCTGAGTTTTTTCATCTATTAATAGTTCCTTTTATTGCTGAATAACATTTCATGTTACATATATATCAAAGTTCATTTAACCATTCATTTGTTGAAGAACATCTGGACTGATTCCAGTTTCTGGCTACTAAAAATAAAATCACTATGAACATTTGCATACAGGTCTTGGGGGGAACATGAGTTTTAGTTTCTCATAGAAAAATACCTAAGGATGCAATTGCTAGGTTGTATGGTAGTTACATGTTTAATTTGATAAGCTGCCAAACTTTTTTCCAGAGTGGCTGTATAATTTTATATTCCCACCAGCGATGTATCAATGATTCAGTTTCTCCACACTTCACCAACATTTGGTGTTGTCATTATTTTCTATTTTGATCCTTTATGCAATTGATCTTTATTGTTTATAAATCTGCTTCTGCTAATGGTTTGCTATGGATTTTTTTTCTATTTTTTGCAAGTCTCTTTTTTTAATTGGATCCCATTCTTTGTGATTTTTACATTGTTAGGAAGCAGACATAATGAATAATATTCTCTGAACAGAGAAGGAACTTTGAGACTGATAGACAAAACAGGCAACTCTATACAGTGCAATTATGAAGTTTATTGTAGGTAAGTTACTTATAGGCAGGATCCGGCAGACTATGATCCAGAGGCATTTGCAGCTACAATTCACACCACCCAAAGGGCTTCAGGGAAATTTAAAGGAGCCAAAGCTAAAAATAGAATCTGACTACCAAGTGAAAAGCACATCCACACCAACTGGAATCAGGGTTTTTTCCTCTGCTTGGGGGTTCTCATGACAATTAACCATCTACATCAGCAAAAGGCATTCCTCCAGTTATCATATCAGATGAAGGCAAGGGTAAAAGTTGATAGGGAACTTATTTGACTTGGGAGCATTCCTTATGAGTAGGCTAAAGCTCAGTCATGCAGGAAGGGGGTGTGCAGTGAGATTAGGACTTTGGACTTAATATGGAACTGACAAAATGGAGTCAGTGTGGTTCGGCCACAGAATTGTTGAATATTGAATTTTGTTGTGTTCCTATAGTGTTTGAATTTGTCCTGGCATGCAGCTAAGTTATGTGGAATCAGTTTGCTCTCTTTGAGACTTGCCTTCAAGCTTCTTCATGATGGATCCTGAACAGCATTTAGTCTAAGGCTAATTCAGACCCTTTTTGATGTCTTTTCACTAATCCCTTATGTTGACAAAGTCTTTCTCTTCAGGCTGGTGGGAACATAAGCTATTTATCATATTGAGTGAGTCCTGGGAAGTATTTGGTCTATTGCTTCTTGGTCGTTCTTTTGCTAACCTTTGGTATTTTCCTCTCACACAATTACATATCTACACTCAATCAAAGACTCAAGACTCCTCTGCTTATCCATAGGGCTCATTATCTGTTCAGCTCTCTTTTTTCTGGTACCGTAAATCAAATTACTGCTTTCTTGACATCCTTGAGTTCCCATTTTTATCTCTTTAACTAGACAACCAGGCTCTGTTTGACTTTTATTTCCCTGACCTACAACCAGGCAACTACCTCCAGGTAGAAAACTGGGACAATTGTAAGCATTACTATGTTTTTTCCCTTCTCTTGAAGGCCTCAGTCCTATGAAGCCTTATTGTTCAATGTCTGAAAATTGTTGCTTTGTACATATTATCTGATTTCTTAACTGAATAAGCCATGAAGCAAATCTGATACTGTCTACCTGAATTGGAAGGACAGTAGTATTAATTTTGGTGGAGTTTAAAATATTACTTTAACATTTTATGATTACTTCTTTCTGTGTCCTAAAAATGTTTTTCTTACTCTTAAGAAAATATTCACCTACATTTTCCTCTAAAAGCTTCTTTTAGCTTTTGTATTTAGATTAATGCCTCATCTGCAAATAATTTTTGTGTGTGGGATGGCACTGAACTAACTTTCTTGTTGCCTGTCGATATACATTTAGTCCAGCACCATGTATTAAAAAGAAATTCATTTTCCTCATTGTGCTGCTTTCAGGCCTTTGTTGAAATTAAGTAATCTTATAAGTGTGGGTCTATTCCTGTACTCTGTGTTTGTTTTATTTATTAATTTGTTGATATTTATGCCAATACAACAGCTTTATAGTAAGTCTTGGATTTTATATAGTGTACATCCTACAATCTTGTTATTCTTTTTGATATTGCTTTGTATATTCAAGATTATTTGCATATGAATATAAATTTTATAACTCACATGTCAATTTTTCACACAATTAAGTCTTTGGTTATAATTGGAAGTCCATTAAATCTTTAGACTAATTAGGAGAGAATTGAAAACTGAATGATATTAGTCATGCAAAGCATAAAAATTTCTTTCAGGCATATTCTGTAGTTTTCAATGCAGAGGTCATGCACATATTTTGATAAAGTTGTTCCTAATAATTTTATGGTTTCTTGATGTCATTTTTAATGGAATTTTAAAATGTTGCTTTCCAATTATTTGTGTTGTTTAATTTCCAGGTATATATAATTTTATTAGCTTTTAAAATTTTCATTGATTACTAATTCAACAGATAGACACTTTAAAAAATTTATTAGTGAAGCCATCCATCTTGCCTGGTCATTTCTTGGGGGTCGTTTTTAATGACAGAGTCAATGTTTTTAACAGATAACTTCATATAACTATTTTTTTCTCTGTCAGCTTTCATTAGTTGTGTTTTTCTATAAATATTTTCATGTAGGATCTTCAGGATGTTCTTTTTTTCATTTATAAACTCTCTTGTTGATTTTTCTTTATACATATTCTATTTTACTAACTTAACTTCTTCTTGTTATCTTGTTATTAATTTCTTCCATCTATTTCTTCGCATTTAATTTTCTGTTATTTTTCTAACTACTTGAGATGATGTTTAGATGGCTGATTTTATGCCATGCTTTTCTAACGTATTCATTTAACACTATAAATTTCTAAGTATAGCTTGAGCTGAGTAACAACTTTCGATACGTAAAATGTTCATTATTGTTTAGTACAAAATATTTTACTATTTTCTTTGTGACTTCCTTGTTCCATAGTGTATTTTGAAGTATATTGTTCAACTTCCAAACTTTTAAGTATTTTATAATTATCTTGTCTTTGTTAGCTTATGATTAGAATATATTCTATATTATTTCAATCCTTTAACATTTGTTAAAACATTTTATGAGCCAAAATATGTTAAATTTTAATAAATATTTTATATCCACTTGAAAATATTCTGTACGTTGAGTGCCGTGTTCTAAAGCTATTAATTCTATTTTGTAATTTGTTTGTTTGAATTTTACTTATACTTAGTGAGTCTTTGATTTTTATAATTTCAATACATTAAAATCTCACAAAATATTTGTGGATTTATTTATTTTTCTGTTTAAAATTTTACGTTTATAATTTACATATTTTGAGTGTGTTAGAGATCACAAAGTTTTTCTGTAAAGGATGAGATAGTAATTTTTTTTTTTTTTTTTGTGATACGCGGGCCTCCCACTGTTGTGGCCTCTCCCGTTGCAGAGCACAGGCTCCAGACGCGCAAGCTCAGCGGCCATGGCTCACGGGCCTAGCTGCTCCGTGGCATGTGGGATCTTCCTGGACCGGAGCACGAACCCGTGTCCCCTGCATCAGCAGGCAGACTCTTAACCACTGCGCCACCAGGGAAGCCCTAAGCATTCCTTTTTAATTCAAGTGTACTCATTGCAATTTTTCTATTTTTTTGTTTATATGAAAACATTTCAGTCTCACCTTCATCTAGGTGAATACTAGGTTAATAGCAATTTTATTTTATAATGTTAAGTATATCATTCAATTTTCATCTGGATTTCATTGTGGTTTTCATTCAGTTATGTTTCATTATATTAACAGTTTCAGCTTATTAAGGGTAATATCTCACACTTTTGCCTTCAAGTAATACAAACCGACACAAATGAGATTTTAAAAATAGAATGTTTTGGCCCACATGTTTGCGGAGGAGTCAGTGATACAGGACTGGATCCAGGGCACGGTTGATGTCATAGGGGCTCACCTTCTCTTCATATCTCAGTTTTGATT
Source organism: Kogia breviceps (assembly GCF_026419965.1). NCBI lineage: Eukaryota > Metazoa > Chordata > Mammalia > Artiodactyla > Physeteridae > Kogia > Kogia breviceps. Next base: position 79,096,508 of record NC_081322.1, read on the forward strand.
CTTTCTGTGCTTTGCCACATGTTTTTCTTAATATAGCACAAGAGAGAAGTATGCTCAGAAATATCCCAGGTTATATCTTCATAGAGTCAGTAATAGATAACGTGTCCTTTCTTTTGCTAAGACCCTGGAGGATTTGGATCAACTTTATTTGTGTTTCAATGCCATCCATGAGCCAATCATTATGGCCAGAGTGATGGGGTAATATTATAGTTAGATAGGTCTGGGTTACATATTTATTGAATATTTATGTTTTGGAAGGAAATGGTATGGTGTTACCAGGGAAAAGAAAGAAATAAAGAAAGAAAGAAAGAAAGAAAGAAAGGAAGGAAGGAAGGAAGGAAGGAAGGAAGGAAGGAAGGAAGGAAGGAAGGAAGGAAGGAAGGGAGGAAGAAAGAAAGTGACTTACTAGGCATCCAAAAACAATAATACAGCATATTATTTAATTTATTTCTTTGTTTTACTAAATAGTATGCCAGCTATTTCAGAAAAGACTGATAGAATAATATACCAGTACAAGTTGGGTAGCTTCTGTGTTTCTTAAATAAATCACTTGCATTTGAATACTCACCTTAAGGTCTATTTCTGGAACCTAAGAGAGTTAGTAACAAAAGTGCTTCAGGGAAATGACCTCTATGAATGGCAGTGGATATTAGATCATTCACTCTCCAAATAACAATAAATATCCCTATTACTTGTAACATAATATATCATTGCAATTGCTAAGACTTTCACCTGCATTGCAACTTCTCTGGCATTTAAGAGGTACTAGGGGAAATAACAAGTATTAAGACTGTGGAATTAGTTGGTTGTTGTGAGATGCAATTTATGCATTGAAAAGGAAAAATGATAAACCCATACCAATTTCCAAATTGAGAAACTGTGAAAATCAGAATGCCTTCATGGCAGGATTTATAAGACCCCCATCTCCTGCAGTGGAAGGCCAACAGACTTCAGACCTAGTTGCAAGAGTAGCAAAATTTGAAAGAACAAATTTCTAGCCTCAACAAATCTCCCACAGAAAATTTTGGCCTTGAAAGGGAAGGAAGAAGACTTTGAGATTTGAGATAGGAAGGCCTGGGTAGATAAATTCAAGAACATCAAGCCTCCAAATTCTCTTTTACCCTGTGTGCCTGAAGAAGTGTGCTCAATCCCTGGGCAGAAGCTAGTATTCCTCCTTTCTGAAAGACTATGCAAGACTGAGGTAAAGGATGCAAGCCAATGACTGACCATCTTAATGCTCCAGAGTCCTTTCCCAATAACTGTTGGTGTCACTAGGAAATTAAATAGGTTTAAGGCGTTTCATGTCACAATTAGGCAAATAGTGTCCCTGATAATGAACAAAAGGGATTACTTACTGAATGATCTGAGCAATGACTATTGACAGAAACTAGGAGTAGCTATTGAAGATGCTGAAACAGCGTGTTGGAATATAAAGTTGGATGAGTTCAATTTTGTTTTATGGGGGCTTGTTCCCACTACCCAGGTTTAGTGCCCTCACCAAGGACCCCTAGAGCTTATATTAATATCCTGTTGTGATTGTTCTTGGAAACTTTTTTTAAAAAAATTGTGGCTCATATCAAAGTGGAGATAATGTCAAAATACATGAAGATAAAGCTAAAGGAGAAGTAAATGGAGAAATAGATATATCCACAATTATAACTGGGCTATCAGTACTCATCTCTCAGTGACTGATAGAACAAATTAAAAGAAAATCAATAAAGATATAGAACAGTTGAATGGAATTATCAACCAAATTAACCTAATAGACATTTATACACACTCCATTAAAAACAGAAGTATATTCTTTCTTTTCAAGTGCACATAAAACACTCATCTAAATAGATCATATTGTAAACTATATAAATAATTCTCAGTAAATGTAAACACTTTGAAATCCTTGAGAATATGTTCTCTGACAACAAAGGAAGTAAATTAGATATCAACCACCAAAAGATATTAGGAAAATCCACAATCATTTGAAAATTAAACAACACATTTCTAAATAACTCTCTCGTCAAATAAGAAACAAGATTAATTATAAAGTATTTTGAACTGAGTGAAAATGAAAACAGCATATCTAAATATGCTACGCATATGCTACGCATATGCTATGCATATGCTACGCAGCTAAATTAGTGCTTCAAAATTTATATTGTTAAATTCTTATATTAGAAAAGAATAAAAGTCTAATATCAATGATATGTTTCCTTCTTACTGCCCATGCACTGTCCAGATGGCCTCCAAACACTTGTATTGGTCTGTGCACTCATTTCTCAGCTTCTGTATTTTACTGTTCTAACGCTTCACACTTGGCAGACTTCTCAGAAGACTGCCCTTAGGCTCCTGGGTAGGCTTTCACCCTCTGTATAGAGTTAGAAATTCCTAGGAGTAGAGGCTTCCCTCGATGTGAAAATACGAAAGCCTAGCTCCCTTTCTTTGAGGTCTGATTTGTGCTCTATGGCTCCTTTTTGCATTAACCTGATGCTGGAATTCTCCTATAACTGTGACCTTGTTTGGCTAATTCTCCTTCCCTGTCCTGCTCTTCCTTTATTGATTTCTCCTCTAAGCAAATCTATAATTACTTGCTTTCAAAGGAATGCTTGTTTCAGGGTCTGCTTTGGGAAAGCTCACATTTGTAGTAACAAATTTTTGTTAATGAAAGTTCCTGATTACATATAATGTATTATTCCTGTTTTCATGTTAATGGAGAGTGAAAATCGGGTCATAAAAATGCATGTCTCATTCAAGGTTTATTATATTGAGGCAAAAAAAAAAAGCACTCTCTTTTATCTTTATAATCACTTAAGTTTGAAAAGAGTGTTGCATTAAAAGATTGAGTTCGTTTTACATACAGTGATATAAATTAATGCTCAAGTTACATAAGTAAGGGAAAAATCAAGGTGCACAATAATATTATAGTAGGCAATTTTTTAAAGTTATAATATTCATATAATATGCATTGTGTGTATACATGCATAGAATCATAGAATGTATCTGAAGGTCTAAAACAAAATGTGGTAACATTTTTGCCTCTTGGGGGAGTAAATCAAGGACAGAGACAGTGCAGGAGTGATAGGGACATTTACTTATGTTGTGAACGAAAATAAGTTTATATATATGTATATATACTGGGCATTTATATGTATTACTATTGAATGATGAACGTATGAATAAGTGAGTGATGCTTTAGTAAGTTGTATCTCCAACTTGTTAAGGATAAGATCTTAATTTGATATTTCCTTATATTTATTTTAAAGATGTGCAGAATGCATCTGTTCTCTAATAAATATATCATTGAGGGAGGGTTTTCTTATCTACAAATTTTAAATGACACTTTATTTTACATTTTTCCCAGAACAGAACAAAATCTGAGTATGCATATTTCACTAGGAATTATTTTATTTGCTGGTCAAAAATATCTATGAGAAAAACAGAGAGAGAGAGAGAGAGAGAGAGAGAGAGAGAGAGAGAGAAGGCTTATACCTCCAGATACACTGTCATTTAAGGTGAAGCAGGTGGCAATTGACATAGAGAGGAGAACCTGAGAAGGAAAAATTAAGAAAAATTACTTTAAGCCCTGTGAAGCCTTCAAATCACTTCATGCAGTGCTAAATATTAGAGACCTCATACATAACCGAACATTTGCGCTGAAGGGTATGCAGTTTTACTTCTGATGCAATACATCAGACTGTTTGAACAGTCAAGAGATATGCAAATTGGTATAGCTTGTCACAAATACCTACTATCTGCCCAGTGGAGCATCTCAACTTTGAAATGGGAGAGATTCACTGATCAAACCCTAACTATACTAACACATTTAGTTCACCACTCTGAAAAACTAAGTTTTAACTTTGGAACAATGAAGAAAATATCAATGGAGTGAGCACGAGTCATGGGAAAATGGCAGGGAAGGGACTTTTATCATTCGTTCAAAAAGGAATTTTAGGTTCCCTACAATCAATCATACAAAGCACGAAACGGGCACCTGAAAAGAGCAAGATCAGTAAGATACAGGAACCATTTGAATGAATTTTACAGTTTACAACTTTCCAGAAGTACAAGAACCCATGAAAGTAAGGAATAACAGAGCTAGTAGCGGGGGAGTCACCATCTCAGATTCTTCTTTAGTCATCCTGAGGCAGGGCACCTACGGGGCGAGTGTCCTGCTTTGGAACAATGAGTAGGACACTATGGGGAACAAAACGTTAAGTCACTTTTTTCTTTTTGAATATCGCACACAAATAAGTAAGCAACTTTTTTTTTCCTTCTTAAGAATATACTTAAAAAAAAAAAAAAAAAAATTAAAAAAAAATAAAAAAAAATAAAAAAAAATAAAAAAAAAAAAAAGAATATACTTAATTCATTCCGTCTACACCAGTATGTTAGGGGAAAATTGTGATAAATTAAACTACTGAATCCACATCTCTATCCCTCTGCTAAATAGAATGCCTAGAGCATCTTAACATATTCATGACCTCAAAAATATCATCAGCATAGAATTCAACCTGCTCATGATGAAAATTATCCATGACCTGATCACCTTATTATGATTATGTGTTTTAGTTAGTACACTGACAGAGCACCCACCTGTTTTCATCTTCCAATGCAGAGCTACTGTGCTTTGGCAACAATTCTTCCCCTGTTTAGGTAACGCCCTGGAGTGTACATTCAGACATAGATTAGTCTTCTGGTACTTTAAGCTGAAGGCCTGATTTTCACTTAATAAAGACAAGCAAATTGTAAAAAAAAAAAAAAACACACAGAAAATAAAATATGTACAAAACTTTCAAATGTTTCTTTTTTAAAAAAATTTCATGGTTGTGCCTAGTTTTAAACTTTACCTTGATAGGACATCCAGGCAAGTTTTCAAAAAGTGAATAAGCATTGCTTTATATCACTGTATTTTGCTCTATTTTATTTAATCTCTCTCTCTTTTTTCTGCAAAGAATCACACTTGCAAGAATTATGAGTATATGAGATTTCTTTGATTTTTTTAGTAGCTTCCTAAGCTGTACATGAGTTTTCACTACCAGTACAGGTGACATGCTATGCCAGATGTATTTTTTAACCCTTAGATCGGCTAACTCTTAAAAATAATGCTGTTCAACTAATGTGGATATTTAGAAACAAGCTGAATGAAAATCATGCAGGAAAAAAAATAATGACTTCATTAATACCAATTTAAGACCTGTTCTGCTAAGTTTCTTTTTAATAGTCATTCTTTTTTTTTCACTCTAAATTTTAACAGCATCATTTTCATACTCACCTGGAGATATTTTCTCTTTTAGTTCTCACTTTCATATTGCATATGCAAAAATATATATCTCAAACAAACAAATTGCAAAGCAACAAATTTCTATAGAAAAAAACAAAACATGAATTCCATTATGTAAATCAACATTTTTGAATCCTGGTGTAAAGTCCATACCAAATATTTTATTTGAAGCATTTGAAAGTTAGTTTCACAAAATTTTTTAGGATTATAGAAAGATATTCAATATTGCCTAGGAAGGACAAAATGACCTCATATTCATTATGATTGTGAGTAAAATGGAACACTATATTGTCTTTTAACCTTAAATTTCTTCTGATATATCAGAAAAGTTAAAAATTTGTATTTCCATTTATCTTAACACAGGAGAGTAATAGCAGTTAAGAAGATGCTATTGCCTGCAATGAAAAGAAAACACCAAATCAAACTCACTTTGTTCCTTCGTAGAATTCCAGCTTGGATGTAGTCAATGATCTGATGTTATTCACAAGAATCCAGTGGTTTTCCATCTCTTGCCTCTGGTGTCCTCATCATTGGCTCCAACCTCTGGCTTCACTCACAACCATAGAATATGCATACATCCTTCACATTAGTCAGCTCACCCAATTTAGGACTTGTACAGTCCTTCCAAGTAAGCAATATTGTAAATTTGGGATACATCATTCCCATGAATGTTCTTACATTATTACTACATGAGTAATTACCAGCAAATAACATAAAATATTGCTGAGCATTTTAAAATTTTATTTAATTTGTAACTAGCTCTAACTATAAACCTGATTTTGAAACCTGCATTTTTGTATCTCTTCTGTATGTTTCATAGATTTATCAAAGTAGATGTCTATAAATCTAGTTTTCCTTAAATTCCCATATAGCAGCTGATTCTATTAAATATATTTAATATTCTCTATTAGATAATTAATATAAAATTAATTATTCTCCTATAAATAGATAGTTCAGGAGTTGCCTTTATTTTTGGTACCATAAACAATCCTATAATGAATGTTCTCAGGTATGTCTCACTGGACACAGGTATGACTATTTTCCTAGGGTAGATACCTAGCAGTTGAACTGCTGAGTCACTTGGTAGGTAATGCCTACCTTGGTAAGTAATGCCCTTTCCCGAATGAACTTACCAACTTAGACCCTTACTAACTATTCATTAGAATCTGTATTAAACTATATACTTTCAAACTCTTGATTTTGTGAGACCTTATTAAAATTGGACAGTCTGATGGGTATGATAAAAATACCTACTTTTATTTGTATTTTCTGTAATAATAATGACATTGAATGACCTTTTTTGGTATTTTAATGGTCATTTATATAGATTTGCTCTTCTCTGTGTTACTTTTCTATGTATTTCGTTCATTTTTCTGCTGAATTGTCTTTTCTTGTTTCTTTATTGGAGTTCTTTTACATTATGGTGTTAATCCTTTCTTTTACAATATCTTCTACCAGGCTGTGCTCATTCTCCCTCTTTATTTATGGTGCTGTCGTAGAGATGATTTTAGTCTCATTGTATTTAGTCATATCAATCTTTGCCTACGATTTTGGTTCTGCTGTTTCTCTAAGCAATTCTACAATAACCAAAGTTGATAGAGATATTTTATAATGTTTACAGTTCAGCTTTCTGCATTCATGTTGCTTTAATTCATTTGATATAAGGTAATTAATTTGTATGAATAGTTTTTTGATGCCCATCGTCAAGGAGCCCAAGGCTTTCCCAAATGTTACGTAAAGCCATCTCTGCTACTTATAAAGTTCCTAAATATGCAAGTTGTTTTTTGAGCCTGATATTTTTTCATTGACCTATTTCTTGTCTCTTGGTCAAAGCCTACTGTATCATTGCTTAATATAATTCTTGATATCTGATAGTATGAGTACTCTGCACTTTGATTTTTTTTCCTATAAAAGTTCTTGGTCCTCAAGTCCTAAATTATAAATTTTAGAATCAGTCTTTCAAACTCCATGAAAAATTTGTTAGAATTTTTATTGTGTTATAGAAAACGTGATAGAAAATGTATATCTTTATGCTTTTAAATCTTCCTATTCATTAATATAGCATGTCTATCCATTACTGAGGTCTTCTTTAAAATCTTCTAAAATGTAAAAAAATATATTTTTCCCCATAAACTTTATGGGAAAAAATTTTCCCATAAAGCTCATGAATATCTTTTGTGAGATTTCTTCTTAGGTATTTTAGAGTTGTTATTGCTGTTGGAAATGGCATATTTCTATTACTTTTACTGTTGGTATTCATGAATGAGATTGATTTTGTTTATATACGAAAATTCCTGAGATCTCATTAATTCCAACAATTTGGTTATTGTTATGAGTTTTTATAATTCTAATAACCAATATTTGTAAACAATAAGTTTTAAAATTTCTTCTAATTATTTTAACTTTTAAATATTTTTTGATATTATTTTGTTGCCTGTATATATCAATAGATAAAAGCCATAAGCGTAGATTTGTTTTTATTATTCCTAATTTTAGAGGAAACGTTTTTTTAGTTTCACAATTCGTTGTGACATTTCAGCAAAAGTTTTGGGAAGTACCCTTAACCTATCAAATTAAGGAAATTCCATTCTATTGCTCATTTGCTAAGGTGTTGATTCTTATATACTTACTGAGTTATATATTTAATAACATATTGTTATCCATCCATTGAAGCTGACCACATATTTCTTCCCTCTTAAAATTGTATTATTGAGGCGAATTAGATGATATTAACCAACCAGCGTTCATTTCTTGGACTAGTTCACCTTAATCATGGTGGGTGTGCATGCGCTGTGTGTGTGTGTTGTGTATATTCATATATAATTTTATTTTATTTGCCAAAATTTCAAGTAAGATTGTGCATCATGTTCAAAAGGAGACTAGTCACTACTTCTCTATTCTCATATTGTATCTAACTGATTTTGAGTATGACGTTTATATTAACTTTATAAAATAAAATAAAAAAGGACAATTTTCACTTTTACTCTTCTCTGACTTACTTAAGACTGAGATTATCTCTTCTTTTTATGCAATGTTTTAGACATTTGTGGGGATTTTCTAAACTATTGGTATAAATTATTTAATGGTTAACTGGTATGTTACGGTTTTCTATTTCTTTCTCACTCAGTTTTGATATGTTACATGTTTTTATTCAAAGTCCATTTCATATACATTTCCAATTGTATTGGCCTGAGATTTTTCATATGATTCTCTTCGGATTTTTATAGAATTTTATAGGATTCTGTTCTATATTTGTAATCAAGTACAGTACCATTGCTGAATTTGTGTTTTTTGATCAATTTTCCAGAGTTTTATCTACTTCATTAGTCTTTTCAAAGAATCAGTTTTGGGGCTGATTTATACTTTCTATTATAGCTTGGTTTTCAATTTCAAATCTATGCATACCAGCATTATAATTTTCTTTATTCATCTTCCTAGAGATGTATTCCATTGTTCTTTTTCTAATTTCTTAAGTCATATATATATCTTATTAATTTCACTGAAAAAAATAGTGTATTTAAGTCAAATACAATCTTACCTACATCTCTATATTTATTATTTACATTTTGATGCTCTCTTTGACCAACTAGCTTTTTATAAGTATGGCTAATTATAAGCACTTTAGAAATTCCTGATCTTTAGGTTATTGTTTTGTAATTTCTTCCTACCTTAATTTATTTTAGGTCACAGAATAAGCTCTGAGTGGTTACAAAACCCAAATAGTTACTACATTATGTCTTTTGACTCAGTACACATTTACATTTTGCAAATGCTCCATGTGTGTTTGAGAAGTAGATGTTTACTCAATAATACATGTATGTAAAATTGAATATAGTCATGAGGTAAAGTTTGTTCATTGTGTTTTGCAAACTTTCTGGATCTTGATTAAATTTGTTTGCTTAATGTATCAGAAAGTTTTGTTATAAAATACTCAATAATTCATCAATAACTCATAATATTGACAATTTTTAATCAATTCAGGCAATCACATTAGGTACACACATGTTTATGATTATATCTTTCTGGTGAATTGTTGTTTCCCTACTCTTTACTTAAACACCTTTATGCCAAAAGTTTCATTTTTTCCAGTCTAATTTGTTACTAATGTGGCTCAACCAGCTTTGTTTATTTTTCTATTATTACTTTCCTCTATTCTGACTTCTAATGATTATTAAGTTTTCTTAATTTTATTTATTTTTTATGGGCATCTGGAGACTATTCTTTTATAGATTACTCTTAGTATTAATACTCCATGAGAAATTCACATTATAAATTATATAAGCCTTTTTACTTCCTTTATTAATCAGTATCTCTCCACTAGTCTTGAACAGACCCTAATTTAAATACTCTTAACTCAAATAGATATCATTCTATTTTAATTAATTACATTGTTTTTGAAGTATTTTTTCAACTTATCTCAAAGTATGTGTTATAGCTTCAAATTAGAAAAATAAATATTCCTTAGGTTGTAATGGCACTTTGTAATATTTAGGAACAAAAAAATCAGGGATTCTCTGGGGAAGAAACCCACTTTTAAAATAATGAGTACAATAAATAAAGGCAAAAATATGTATTTTCATCATCTTTTCTATCATCAATCAAACATGTTATTGAAAGACAAATAGTCAGGGACTCCTTAAATCTAATCCCACGTAAGCATGAACAGATCAGATGGAAGCATTCCATATTATTTTAGTTATTTAGCACTTATTCTGTTTCTATGACCATCTGCAGAACTAACAGACAAAGAAAAACTCAATGAAACCTCTTGAACTAGAAAGCTATATTGTTAAAATTTAAAGAACAAATAAATGTACTTTTCTGCTCTCCAAAGCAAAATTTCTCTAGGTAAAAAGAGAGAAGTGAATTATAAAGAATGTCTTTCTTAAAGATTAATAGCATATAACCCATAGGAAGAGATAAGAACTAAAAAACTATGAAGTCAACCATCATTGTCATTGTTACTTCTTCCTTTTGGACATCAAGTGATGTGAAGTTACTCTATTTGTCTACACTGCTCTGCAGCACTGTTCCCTGCTCATATACTCTGAATGGAATCACTTCTGTTCAAACATATCTATCCTCTAAAAACTTACTCATTTCATCAGTTTAATGTCTGCCATTTGTCCTAATTAACGACAATAAGATGTTACTATTTTTGCAAATCATTGTACCTTGGTACTTAGCAGTCCCTTAATGTTTCTGAATCCTAAATTATCGATCACAACTTGAATATGATGGCCACTGGATAAATTGGTTGTTATAAATTGGATTAAATTGTTGGGAAAGAAAATTCTTAATTATATTTTAATAATTTGAGATAGCATGGTAGGCTGTTCAGAGAGAGCATTTTTTTTTAACATGATCACGTTTTAATTGAGATAAAATGTGAAAGTCATCAATTACTCTTCCTGCTTGTAATGGTTTTTATGAAAACTATTGCGTTATTGAACTGTGGTATTATCTTATCATGGACCAAAAGCCAAATGTGATGGGTTAACAATAGGTTATCTGACATCCCTCTTTATTCAGGACAGGCTGAGTAAACCCAGCACTCCAGAACAATCATTTATGCCTCCTTTCATTCTTAAACATTTCCCAAATTGGACGATAGGTTACATGACCACTCCAGTTAACAAATACTCGTGATTAATAATTCATAGGATTTAGATGCGTGATGAATGGTGTAATTTAATTCAAATTTATTGTTCCAAATATGACGAAGGATGTATCACAAAATAAATTCTCATATCTAAACCTTTGGTCAAGTGCACAGGGTATGACATATCTGCCTAATTTATAAATGAAGTTTGTGAAACCACACTTTGGTTCACATTTAACAAAAGAAAACTTCTTTTCTAGTCCAAGTCAAAGGGTAGCATGAAATTATATATCTAAATATTTTATTTAAATATGTGGGGTATTTATTACCACCACTTACGAGTGAGACAGTTACTGGGTTGCAAGTCACAGAAAAGAAAATGGAAAAGGCAGTCGAAGTTTGCCTGAGACAATATGGCTGTCAGAATGTCTCTCACTCTACCCAGGCCCAAGCTATGGGGACACTAAGAAAAGCCCCTACAGCCCGTCTCTGCAAGGTCAGCAAATTTCTCCAAACTCCATTTCCATTCTCTTTCTCTGCTCTGACATCAGTTCTAATGCTATATGCCTGAATTTGCTTTTAGCTTCCAATTTTATTTCATTTCATGCCATTTCATCCCCAATACTCTGTATCTTGACAGTCTATTCTGCCCAACTACAGCATCCATCCACAGTCCTCAGAAAATGAGTCCAGGTTAATTATCTAGGCTCTAGCTTACCTGGAAGGTTTGTATAGCTTATAGTCCAGACAAGGGACTCAGAGAGCAGTTCAGCTGGTCCACTGTGCCCAACCATCTTGAACTGAATCATGCCTTCATACCGGTGTGCAGAAAATATTGAAAGCCATGGCTTATGTATTTTCCACATTGGGTAATAGGTGAACAAAGCTAGAATAGTAATATAAGGTATCTTCCTATTAGAACTGGTTCAGCAGAACCTGTAGACACCTTGTGATGATGAGCACACTTACCTATTTAAAGCATATTGTCATGGCGATGAGGAGACCATTACTGCGTCGAATTACGATGATAGCTTTACTTGCTATTCTGAGCCAGCAGCGGTTACAATTTGTTAGGTCAGCTTTTGTTGTGAATGAACTGAAATATAGTTTTATTCCCCTGTAGTATACGCTGACCTGATCAGAGGCGAGAAGGAAAAGAATCTCAAAGTGTAAGGATTGGTTCAGATGCCTACCAAGATTCTGAGAGTAACTACAAGGAAAACTCTTTGTGGTGAAGGTTCTAAGACTTGGGATCGTTTCCAGATAAGGATCCACAAGCCACTCATGGACTTGCTCAGTCCTTCTGAGATTGTCAAGCAGGTCGCTTCCATCAGTATTGAGCCAGGAGTCGAGCTTGAAATCACTGTTGCAGATACTTAAATCAACATTTTTAATAAATTGATAATCAGTTGTTAAAAAAATAAATAAGTAAAAAAAAATAAAGCATACTGTCAGCAGTCATTCTTGTCAGAGCCAAAATTGCACTGGGAAAAGTTAAACAAGTAAGAAATAAGCCTTATTTAAAACTATTGCAAGAGGAGACAAAGACCAGAATATAGTCTGAACTCAACTCAGCCGAAACAAAAGGCAAGAGTGTTATAAAATGTTGGAGTGAACAGAAGATTATGGGCCATCTGTGTTTGCTGAGCCTCGAAGGCCAAGAAAATTGGCTCACTTATTTTTGTGTTATAAGCAGAAATGTTATTAACAGAAGGCCTTGGAATCATTCCCAAATTAGGAACGTGGTATGTGTTCACTGAGCTGAATTAAATGGAATGGCAGTATAGTCCAGACAAAAATACAGTTACACAAGACCCCAGAATCCCAACATTAAACATTTCTCACTCAACACCAGTCAAGTCAGCCCCTTATCCTGTACAGATATATGCTAAGCAGTGACTCTGCAATCCAGATTTTTATCACTCTATGATGCCACCAGCCTCAGCACAGCCTCCAGGGTCATTGTAACAGGAGAGAAAGGAATGTAGGAAAGGCAGGATTTCATATGGACAGGTATATGTCACTTCCACTTCTCTTTTCTTTACCAGAGCCTAGGTGGTCCCAGCTGAACTGCAAAAGTGTCTCAAAAATGTGGTCTTGCCCAGAAGAAGAAAATGAATATTCAGCATCTTGAGACCATAGCATTTTTGTTTTTAATTTTTAAATTAAAAAAAAGTTTTGGCTGTGTTGGGTCTTCATTGCTGCACTCGGGCTTTTTCCAGTTGCAGCGAGCGGGGGCTACTCTTTGTTGCGGTGCACAGGCTTCTCATTGTGGTAGCTTCTCTTATTGCTGAGCACAGGCTTCAGGCGTAGGGGCTTCAGTAGTTGCGGCACGAGGGCTCAGCAGTTGTGGCGCACGGGCTTAGTTGCTCCGCGGGATCTTCCTGGACCTGGGATTGAAGTTGTGTCCCCTGAACTGGCAGGCGGATTCTCAACCACTGTGCCACCAGGGAAGTCCCACAGCATGTTTTAGAATTAAGTCAGCATTCAAGCCTGTACTGGGACTCTGTCGACCTGTCTGGGTCCACATTAAAGCAGTGGTTCCCCAAATGAGAAACTATCCCCATGAGATTGAGAAATGGAATATTGCCTGATGTATCCGTAAACAAAAGATGTCACCGTCATCAGTGATTGCAGCTACCACCAATGGTGAGCTGGTGAGCCCTGAGGAAACACAGGAAGGAAAAGAATACCTGCCATCTAGCAGCCTGCAGACTGCAGCCACTTCCCAGGGTGAGCCCTGAGGAAACTCAGGCTATAAAACCACAGGATACTGGCCCCAGATAGCTGAGGTGCATATCAAAGAAATGATTTCAGTGAGCTCAGACTCTTGAATTTTCCCATATATAGAAAAGCTCTAAATTCCTTAACTTGAGATATCTGGTTTTCTTTAATTAACAGTAATTTTTGACTTTCAGACTACCTGCTCTGTTGTGCAAAACTATATATCCTGGCTCCCTGCTCGCTTCCTCAGAGCAGTTCTCTCAGGTTTACTTGAGCTGTTGCCTGCTGGGCTTGTAGTGCTAAAAATTTCCGCCGAATAAAACATAACTCACAACTTTCAGGTTGCAAGGTTTTTTTCAGTAGACAAGATTCCCTTATTCCCTTAGAAGTAAAACGTTTTCACGGTCAAATGAGTTTTGAGAACACTGCAGACTCTATTTCTATATGAATTTACCATGTGCTTTTACATATCAAACTTTGAGAAGTCATACGGTAAGAAGAAAAAAGAAAAAAAAACTTTTCTAATTTTGTTTATCCCAATTTTTAGAAGATTATTTTTCCTTATTTTTTATGAATCATCACATCTGAGTTAACTATCAACATTAGAGTTAACTATTGCTCTGTGGAACATAGCCTGATAGTGAAACAGGAGGGAAGGGGGCAGGGCACAAAATTTAAAAGAATGACATAGCCCAAGGACACGACATAAACTGATTAGAAACAAATAGGCCCAAGAAGGCGGACGAGTCAACTTCCACTAGATCTTGAGCCTCAGTATACCCTCACTGCAACACATCAGTAAACTAAATGACACACCCACGGGTGCCATGACAGTTCCAAGGCCAACCATAAAGGTCAAAAAGTGTGTGGTGGCCCAATTCCTGGAAATCCTCACCCCTTCCCCAAAATAGCTGGAATACTTCTCCCACTCATTAGCCTATGAAATTACCCACCCCTATAAAAACTTACTACCCCGTACCCTGGGGCCCTCTCGCCTTCCAAGATGACCCACACTCTGTCTGTGGAGTGTGTTTCTCTCTAAATAAATCCACTTCTTACCTATCGCTTTGTCTCTCACTGACTTCTTTCTGCCATGAGACATCAAGAACCTGAGCTTCATTAAGTCCTGAGACCAGATGCGAGATCTCAGTTAAAAGACTGGGTTTGGGCTTCCCTGGTGGCGCAGTGGTTGAGAGTCCGCCTGCCGATGCAGGGGACGCGGGTTCGTGCCCCGGTCCGGGAAGATCCCACATGCCGCGGAGAGGCTGGGCCCGTGAGCCATGGCCGCTGAGCCTGCGCGTCCGGAGCCTGTGCTCCGCAACGCGAGAGGCCACAACAGTGAGAGGCCCGCGTAAGGCCAAAAAAAAAAAAAGACTGTGGGTTCAAGTCCCAATCTAAGTTGCAAAGTTTCAGCAGTAGCTTTCCAGCAGTTGTGATTTAATCCTGCCTGAATCACAGACGATAAAAATAAATTTCAAACAACCAAGTAACCTCATCTTATGGCTCAATCTAGACAATTTTTAAAAAATTCTCATTTTCTGTATTTATTATTTCCAATCTCTTAAATATTTTTATTATGACTACTGCTAATAAAAGTAATAATACTGTTATGAAAAACAGTTATTCATTTTAAAAGAAAACAGTTTTCAGGCTCTATTGATCCTGAGTTGAAAAATCAAGTCTTTAGGGCTTCCCTGGTGGCGCAGTGGTTGAGAATCCGCCTGCCGATGCAGGGGATGTGGGTTCGTGCCCCGGTCTGGGAAGATCCCACATGCCGCGGAGCGGCTGGGCCCGTGAGCCATGGCCGCTGAGCCTGCGCGTCCGGAGCCTGTGCCCCGCAACGGGAGAGGCCACAACAGTGAGAGGCCCGCGTACCACAAAAAAAAAAAAAAAAAAAGAAAAATCAAGTCTTTAAAGTTTCCACAGGAAAACATAGCTGTAGGCACTTTTAATTGGCAATTTAATGTACAGGTAACTGGGAGAATTCATTTACATTTCCATCTCTAGTACTTACATGCTGTTCCTTAAGTGTATAGCTTTAGTGCCAAGAAAATCTTTCCCATCCATGAAGTGAACTGCTAACAATTGCTCATTCTTTGCAGTGAGCACTGGGGATTGCCAAGAGAAAGCAACAAACTACAGTCCTTTAAATCACAAAGCAAGTTTTGTAATAGCCAATCTTGTTTCTTCAGATTGTCAGCGCGAGTTCGAATGCCCGCCGCACAGTGAGACCAAACAAACCGAAGCGTTGGAGCTTGTAGCAGAGAAAGGCTTATTACAGGGCCATGCAAGGAGACAGGTGGCTCAAGCTCTAATAAACCGCAAGCTCCCTGAAGGGTTTTGGCAAAGCATTTTTAAAAGCCAAGTGAGGGAGGTGTGTCGCTGTGTTTGTGATCAACTTGTGCACAGGTCTCTGATTGGTTGATGGTGAGGTAACACGGTGGTGTTCCAGGGATGAACATTATGAGTCCTTAGGATCCAGGAGGCCTGGTGCTGTGTGCTAAGGGTCATCAAGTAGTTAACACCTTCCATTTGGTGGTGGTGGGGGTGGGGGGTTCACATCTGTAAAACAGCTAGGAAATGGGCATCAGATACTGTTATCTAAGTACTTCAGAGAGGAGCTCAAGCAGAGAATATGGGGAAGGCATGTCCTGGGAAGACCCCAGAGGGTCCTGCTCAGTTACAAAATATCTTTCTTTAAAAAAATCCTATTTCTGATTGACTCCTAGTGATCGAGTAGTGACATGTATCTGTAATTTTTTGACATTTAGGTTTGTTCTCTTCTTGAGGAACTTGTGTAGCGTAATCCCTGCTGAGATTTGATTTTCCCAATACCTAATAAAGATTGTACTTTCCTTGGAAAAGTCTTTTTCTGCCAAAAAAAGTCTACTTCTTTTAAACCACAACATATTTAAATTTTCTTAATCCTAGATTTTAATGATTCATAGAAGCATTTTTTACTTTTCGTTTATGTTTTTCTTTTTTACAAAAAAAAAAAGCTTTGTTGCCATAATTTTCATGCCATAAAATTTATTTGTTTTAAGTGTACAATTCAATAATACTTACTAAAGTTATAGAGTTGTGCAACAATCACCACAAGTTAATTTCAGGACATTTCCATTATCCCCAAAAAGAAACTTCCTGCTCATTCCATTCCTCATCTCCACTCCTACCACCAGGCAGGCATTCATCTACTCTTTGTCTCTATGGATTTGCCTTTTCTGTACCTTTCATATAAATGGAATGATGCAATATGTGGCCCTTTTTGTCCAGGTTCTTTACTGAACGTGTTTTTGTGTTTCATCCATTCATGACATGTGTGAGTACACTTCATTCCTTTTTATTGATGAGTAGAATTCCATTGTATAAATGTGCCACATTTTGTCATATTCTCAATTGATGGACACTTAGAGTGTTTCCACTTTCTAAAAATATTAGATTTACTGAGGTATACTTGACAAATAAAATTATAAGACATTTAAAGGGTACATCCTGGTGATTTTTTATGTGTATACACTTTAAAATGCTCCCCCAGCTAGTTAATTAACAGATCCATGACCTCACATATTTATCTTTGCATGTGTGGGTGCGTTTGAAAACAAGTATTATACAATATGGTGTTATCAATTACAATCACCATGTTTACATTATATCCTCAGCTCTTACTCACTTTATAGCTGAAAATTTGTACCCTTTGACCAACCTCTCCCTATTTTCCCCACCCCCAGCCCCTGACCACCACTTTTCCACATACAATACTTATCTTTCTGTTTTCCTGTTCGATTTATTTTACTTAACATAATACCCTCAAGGTCTATTCATGTTATCACAAATGGTGAAATTTCCTTCTTTCTTATGGCTGAATAATATTTTCCATTGCATATGTGTGTGTGTGTATAGATCACTTTTTTATCCATTAATCTATTGATGAACACTTAGGTGGTTTCCATATCTTGACTATTGTTACTAATACTACCATGAACATAGGAGTGCAGGTATCTCTTCAATATCCTGTTTTCATTTTTGGGGGGATATATATTCAGAAGTCGGATTGTTGGATCATATGTAGTTCTATTTTTAGTTTTCTAAGAATCTTCCTCAAAACATTTTTTACCTCTTAAAAGTATTTTTGACAATAAAAATAATAAGTAACTGCTGTGTGCCAACCACTACGATATGAACATTGAATACATTATCACAGAAAGAGATGTGGCTTATTATTTACATATTTTTTCTAACTTAAGACTCTGGGGACTGGACCAGATAAATGTTAAACATCATTAAACGTTCAGATTTTCCTCTCTTATTATGTTTATCTATTTTCATGAGTTGATCTTTGCTCCTAAATCTAGGACTCCTACAATCTTATCCATCTCCGTAAATGACACAATCCTGCTATTTGCTCTGACCCAAAACTTTGGTGTTCTCTTGGAGTCCGCATTCATTTATTAGGCAATCCTGGTGACTCTATTTTTAGAGTACAACCACTTATCATTTTCACTGCTACCACCTTGGCCCAAGCCACCATTACCTCTAGCTGAGATTATTGTAATAATCTCCTCTCCTAGCCCACATCCCTTTTTATGCCATTGCCCCTCTTCAGAATATTCTCAACAAAGAAGTGAGGATGACCTTCTATGTCAGATCATATTACTTCTCTCCTCAAGACCACCCAATGCCTCTTCTATTTCCTCTCTTACCACACTGTCCTCATAGCTATCATTCAAGGCCTGCTCTACATCAGCACCTTTGCACTTACCATTTCAACTTATTACATTGTCATTCTCATTAGTGCATTGTAATTCTCTTCCCCAGATACTGGCAGAGCTTACTCCCTCACCTCTTTCAGAGCTTCAGTCAGATGCCATCTTTGTATTGCAGACTTCCATAACCATCCTAACTAAAATGACAACTGCTCTTCCTCAATCCACTCTCCTTTCTCCCCTTCTTTGCTGTTTTTCTTCCACAGGATTTATCACAATCTAATACACAATATATTTGGATAGTTTATTATCCTAATGCTTGCACCCTCATTAGAATATAAGCTCCAGGATGGAAGGAATTTTGTCAGCTTTTTCCTTGCTGTATCTTTGCAGCTGTTTGTTTAGTAAATTAATGAATGAACCCCTGTGTATCCTTAGATATTTCTTCCCAGTGTGAATTCCCAAGTTGTGGTTCTTAACCAACCAAGACAATGTTTGGGGTTTAAACAGGTGATTTGTGCATCTGGATGGCTTGGCACTAGAGGATGACCATCTCCCCAGTATATTCAACATTTTTTTTTTTTTTTCTTGAGAGTCTCAGGTTTCTTATGTGTACAGAATCCCTATAACACCCACACATATGCTTGAACATATACATGCACACATACCACACATGCATGGGCACATACATATGGGCACATATACACACTCCTGATATAGATTCTAAGTATTCTTTATATATGCAAGACGTTTGTAAATTTTCATTGAATGTGAGCTCTAAGCTATAGTCCTGGAGTGCCCGAAAGAACTCCAATTTTTGCTTCTTTTTCCTCTTCTTTTTGTCCATGTCATTCTCTTACTGAATCTATTAAGAATGTTCACCCAGTATTTAATGCTTCCCCAGATACTGAATCAAGCCTGGAAGTAACAAGGCATATATCAATAGCCTATGTTAAATTTTCTGAAGTTAATTTATAACCCTTCAGGTTCTGGATCCATTGACCTTTGGAAGAAACATAAATCTTTGTATCTGTAGTGCCATTTTTACAGACCTTCAAATGGGTGGTAACATAAAACCACATAATGTAAAAATAAATGTTTTCTCTAATTAAAGCTTTAGGGGGAAATCCTCTTATATTGAATGAAGGCCCCCATTACTTGGAGTGAAAAAATATCCATCAGCAGTAAAAAAAGAGATTTTTATAAAATCCAAGTGACTCTATAAACTCAATAATCATTTCAAATAGTGATTATTTAAATCGAATACTGTTATTATGTTTACATATGTTATTTATTAGGTGTCACAACAATTTAAGAAATGCATACTTTATTCTATGCTTCTTTAAACTTTATTAAATGTGAAATCAGTAGTGAACATCTATGAACATCAGTATAGAAAATAATACATCTTTCAAAACTATCTCCAAAAATTTAATAAATTTGCTCTGAAATTAGGTAAAGAAGAACTCAACTTCTCTCCATGGTGCTAGTAGCAGAAACAAATCAACAAAGACCTTAAAATAAAAATATCAGCTAGAAATATAGATTAGTACAGAATATCATGTCCTTAATAAAGGAAAATTGAGTGGCTTATAGGAATAGGGTAGATGTAAAGATAATAAAAAATTAAGAACATAAAATTATTATCCTTCTACAATCATTTTTGGCTAGGCATCATATGAAAGGAAAGAAAAACTGACATGGCAAAGCTGTATATATGTTGACAGAGAGAAAGACAACAAAACATGTAAAGCACGTTAGAGTTGAGTTTACCACAAACAAACTAGACAGAATATTATCTCTATATATTCAAGATACAGGGCACTGAACAGCTACAAAGTTAAAAGATAATCAGCATTCAGGAGGAATCAGTAGACCTCAAAGCAGTGGTATTTGAAGCAGTGGGAAGACATTTTACCATGGCTTCCAGTATTTCTCTTAAATACTTTGTTTGCATGGATTTTAAAACTAAAGACTTGCAACCATACTCAGTGTAATTTCACTGATTATCACTAAACAATTTACGATCCTACTTTTTAAAATATTTAACAAATGTTTGGAAACTCATCTTCATGTTGTGCTCATCCTTTGGACCAGTGCAAGTGTCTACTCTGCTATTTTGCAATGTGATTTTTTTTTTTACTTTGTTTATAGACACAAGAATTTTAGACAAAATTATTTAAACTTTAATACAATCTTTTAAAAATTTTTATTGGAGTATAGTTGATTTACAATGTTGTGTTACTTTCTGCTGTACAGCAAAGTGAATCAGTTATACATAAACATATATCCACTCCTTTTAAAATTCTTTTTGCATATAGGTCATTACAGAATATGGAGTAGAGTTCCCTGTGCTATACAGTAGGTCCTTATTAGTTATCTGTTTTATATATAGCTGTGTGTATATGTCCATGTAAAGAACAATTAGGCCAATTTAATTCTTCGTTCAGGTTTCCAAAGAGCAGTGGAACCAAACGGTAGACACTGGATTGGTTGCCTTGAATAGTTCAGAGTCCCCTGCTCTTCTGTGTTCCTCTACTATCCCGGTAGAAAAATTGGAAGACTCACTTGTCCAGATAGTGTTGCAGCTAAGAGTGGCCACGGGATCCAGTTTGAGCCAATGAAATATAAGAGGCAGCTGCGAGGAAAGGGTTGGGGGTTAGGAGAGTTTTTTTCATGATCTAGACTTAGTTAGAAGGCCACTATAGTTTTTGTACTTTATGCCATTTTCCTTCTCTCTTTTTTCATAACTTGTGTGTGAATGGGATTACACATTTAATTAATTCACATAACTTGTATGTGAATGGGATTACTGAGGAAGCAGCAGCTATCTTAATCACCCTGAAGAAAATATAAATATGACTATTAGATATTTTGGAGCAGGAAGATAAAAGGAGGATGAGTCATTTTAGCACTGCTATGCAAACCCCAGCTTAGTCTAAACTTCAACTTCTGTTGCATAAAAAAACATTTAATCAGTTATGTTGAATTTAAACAGGTTTTTAGTTGCTTGCTATGGAACTAATTTCTGATCAATAGCTTACAGTTTTTTTTCCATTTTCGTTTGAAGTTTATAAAATTATATTCTGGATAAATTCTTTTCCAAATATACTTTGCAATAAAATATTTATCATTTTATTTAATGACATCTGATTTTAGCAAATATAGCTTCTCCTATTTAGAGTTTGCTTTTATGAACTTATTTTTACGTAGTTCAATTTTCCTAGGTCAAAGTTTGAATTGTGCAGTTTTCAGCATAATCTGTTTAATTTTCCCCTTATTTTGCTCAATTGTTTGCAGTGTTAGTCATTTTTGGTTTTTATCAAATTGGCTATTTTGAATATTGATATTTCTTATGGTCACAATAAGAGGGTTAAATAATACTCATAATGCATTTTCAGAAGTTAGTTGCAATCCAGCTATGAAAACTAGATGTAATTATTTTCTTTCATCCTTTAATCAGTTGCTAATAATTTCATGTGTAATAACTACTACATGAACAACATAAATAAAGAATACATCTCATTTTACCAATGAATGTACTTCTTAAACAGAACTCATGGGAACAATCAATTTTTTACAGTCTCTTATAAAAGTGAAAATAATTTTAGTCATGGGAGAGAAAGTAAGCAAAGCAGGAAGCACTTTATTACCATAAATACAAAGAAAATTATAAAACAGTAGAAAATGGGACACAGAAAATATATTGTGTTCAAAAAGCTTTTGAAAAATATGCTCTTTTTCTTTTAATTCCAAGATTTTGATTATCACAAACTGTTTGGAAATATTAGCAACCTATTATCTTTCTCACATTTTGGTAAAAATGATGTAAATGTTGAATCATGACTTCTGCTTTCAAAATATTACTTTAAGAATGCACTGGCCACCACTACATGAAACAATATGGATGAATCTCACATGTAAAATATTGAGAAAATATCAGACATAATAAGGATTTGCCTGTCAGTCCAGTGGTTAAGACTCTTCGCTTTCACTGCAAGGGGCATGGGTTCAATCCCTGCTTGGGGAACTCAGATCCCACATGCTGCACGGTGCAGCCAAAAGAATTTTTAAAAAATAATTCAGTAGAATACATCTGTTAGGACATAATTTTTATGAAGTTCAGTAATAAGCAAATAATCCATGGCTACAGAAGTCAAAATAATAGTTATTACTGGAAGAAGATATCAAGGGGAAAGTATAGGAGGACTTTTGGGGTACTAGCATGGTCTACATCTTGATCTGCATTGTTGACACATGAACCAACCTGTGAAATATTCACCAAACTCTACTATGTTTAGTGCACTTTACTGTTTGCAAGTTATATGTCTGTTTAAAAAATAAAAGAAAAAAAATGTTGGATCACCATTTTAAAACTTATTTTGCTCATATACCTCCCCTTCTCTGCAGAATTTTATTCAAGTTTAAACTTTCAATTTCATTTCAGAATTAAGGCTTTCTCATATTCATGTCAGTATCTAAACATTCTAATGACACACATGGAAAATTAAAGTCGCTGGCCTTAAATAGCTAATCCAGATCAGGTGATAAAACTTTCTTTTAGAATTTTTAGTCCATGTTCTGTAATACTCATGTTTTTATAATGTAAAAATAAGAATTTTGCACCAAATAAGAAGCCATCTGTTTAAAGGAGTCAGGAATCAATTCAAGATATGTGTGTGTGTGTGTATATATATATATATATATATATATATATATATATATATATATACACATATATACATATACAATGAAATGGTATATGGTTCTTTTAAAAGCACATGAGAACAAACTAATTTCAGGAGAGGAAACAGAGATAAATAGCACAGAGTGTAGAAACTTCAACAAATGCAGAAAGAAGTCTTACTTGAAAAGAAAATAAGAAATTAGCTAAAACTGATGGAGCAGAGATCTAAAATATGGACCAGGCAAACACATGCTTAGGAGAAAGAAAAGGTAAAAGTAAACATTTAGTGAAGAGAATTTAACAGTTAATAATAATCTCATTATTATTTATTTCTATTAATCCTCATTTTAATTGTGATGTTTTCTATTTTGAAAGTACCAATTAGGAGTATAGTGGTTTCTTTTCTCTCAAAACCAATATTTCTTTAAGGAAAATTGGAAAACAATATTTTTCATTCCCTTTACCTCTAGACGGCGCCTCCGAACTGATAAAATGTGGACTGAGTAGGTTAGTCGAGACCCCCAAGTGTCGGTCCCTTCACCTCCTCCACCTCCAAGACCAGAGCTTAAAGCTCAATGCAATGAATGAAAGACAGGGTTCTAGTAAGAAGACCCAGAGTAATAACCATATGCCATTATTACTATGTAAATTTGGTCAAGTCAATTCAACCTCTCTGAGTCTCATTTATTTAAAATCTGTGAAATGGAGAGAATGGCAGTGGCGTTTGGTAGATGACATATGGTAATGATTTGAGCACTTTTCAAGAGTTAGATTTCCATCCAAATGTAAAATATTACCAGAGAGAGACAGGATCACAGGGGATAAAATAGGAATTGGTTTTAAGATTAGTGACTATTGGAATAAGTAAAATATATATGAAAATCTGGAGGACAAATATAGTCAAAGAGAGCACTAAATAAAAATAAAGAAAAATTACAGTATGTGGTATATCCATACTGTAATGGATATACCCTGTATAGCAACTGTAACCCTGTACTTCTCCCAGGGTTCTATACTCACAGTAAGATCAACATCTATGCAACCCAAATCGGTCAGCATTGTTCACCAATTGACAGTAAAATAATAAATATGTGGTGATATCTATTTTTTGGAATTTTAAAATTATGCTATGATTTAAATCTTCTTTATGAAGAAAATGAATTATAAATATACAGAATATTGTTTCAAAATTCTTCACATAATAATGCTTATTTCTACCAAACTACTGAAGTGAAGTTTTAAAGAACTCTTTCGCCTTAGTCCAATATTGTACATTGTTAAAAGATACTGACATCACTTTGTGTATATATTTTGGATGAATTTTGATGATTTCTACATGTGTAAAATACAATGGAAAACTTGTGCGATGCATGTGTCTTTCTGTTTGATTTGATCACATTTTTCCTAAAATTATTTTAATATATTTTAATTATATCCATTAAAATAAAAATGGGTACTATTTACTTGTGCCACCTCTTCCCTGTTTGCAAACTAGATTATTTAGACAGAGAGAAAGTTAGAATTTCTTGAGAGGAATTGTTTCTGACAAATCTATGTAGCACTTGATATGTGGGACTCCAGGTGCTCCTAAATTGACTTTCCATTAAAAATAATTTTTTTCAGAAGCATGAAAACTGACCAAATCATTTCTAATTCTCAAGTACTGTTTCATTTATGTTTGTGAAAAGAGACTCTGCCAGCTTTTCCTCCATTAGCATCAAGATACCATTCATTGATCTACCATTAGTGTTTACACTTAATGAGTATCTTTGAGATTTCATCATTTCATTTTCTAAATAGTTTCAGAAGTATTTGGCTAGACTATTCTAAGAAGAAACTCCTGCTGTTACTGAAATATTTTTATTCTGGTTGGCATTTATTTTATTTATGATTTCTGTCCATTATATTTTACTCCTCAGATGAAAAAACATGAACATTTATACTACATAAGCAAAGCAAAAGCAAAGTTCAACTATCTAGGGAAAATTTGTCAACAGGTGCAAATATCAATTCATAGATGAATTGTATCCACAGTAAAATATCCATTCCATAATGATATTACTATTACTCTACAAATTTGTTTTTTAATGGACTTACTTGTCAAAATAAAATGTAGGAAAGCATTTATGTCATTAGCCTCCAATATTTTTGTTTTTGATTTTCTTCCTGATCTTTTCAATATAAATGTTTTGACAATGCTAACTTGGATTTTAGATTGTATTTAGGCCAATGTATTAACTCCACTGGGATATACAAAGGAAACCACAGTTCTAGTTGTGGAAGTAAAGACTAATGTACTTCAAGGCACATCAAAGATTTGCTGAGCAGAGATGATAGTTTTGGAAAGACAAAGACCCCTTTCTAGTCCTTCCGCAATCCCCCAACACACACAGTGTGTGTTTAACTGGAAGGCTTATTGTCTGCTACATCTTCAGTCGGAGATCTTCAAGGAGATTGACTTACTGATGTTTCCCTACATCCGTCACTTTTATTTTCATCTCTTGGTTCATGCTATTTCTCTCCATTTAGTATGCTCAACCTGTCTCTCTCTCTCTCTCTTTTTTCTGGTTTACTATAAGTAAAAGAATGCTATTTTCTCCCCATGCCTTAGCCCCAGTTCATGGAGAATGGGGGAACTCCCATATAAGGAGAAGTGAAGGAAGAAAGGGATTTAGGCATTCCTGAGTGATTAGCAAAATATCATCAAACTACCTCCAAAAAATTCATCTAATGTTTTAGTCCTTTTGGGCCACCATAACAAAATGCCAGGGAATGAGTCTCTTATAAAGAACAGAAATTTATTTCTCACGGTTCTGGAGTCTGGGAAGTCCAAGGTTAGGGTCCAGGAAAATTTGGTGTCTGGTGAGTACCTGCTTCCTAGATAGCCATCTTTCTGCTATGTCTTCAGATGTTGGAAGGAGCAAGAGAGATTTCTCAGACCTCTTTCGTAAAGGCACTAATTCTATTCATGAGAGTTCTTCTCTCATGACCTAATCACCTTACAAAGTCCCACCTCTTAATACCATCACATTGAGCATTAGGTTTTTCAATCTATGAATTTTGGGACAACCCAAACATTCAGGACATAGCCTCCAGTATATACCGTGACATATTTTCAATTATGTATTATACGTCAAGGTTTTTTTCTTACTCTTTTTATCATGTAGAGATTGCAGAAGAATCAATATTTATTTGTAATCACAAAAGTTTATACTAAATATGTTTAAAATAAATTCTCAATAATACAATTTAAATTATCTTCAAGAGTGTTTATGATGTCAGCATCCATGAAGTTGTAGTGTTTCATGTCATTTCCTTATTTACTTTGTTTACAAGCAGATTTGAAATCCATCCTTTTGTTCTTCTATCTTCTCGTCACTTTTATTTCTTCCAATTTGTAATACTCTTTCTTCTTTATTAATTTCGTCTCAGTTTGAGTACTGACCTTTCAGAATTCACTCAGGAAATCTAATCTAAGCCTTTTCCTATTAAAATACTGATCTTGCTTTTCTCCATTTTCTCTCAATTGTGGGCATTTTTCTCTTTGCCTTCTTCAAACTAATAAACAAGTTTAAATCTCTCTCTTTTTTTAAAAAAATTGTTTCCCTTTTATCTTCAAATTAGACAACTTTCTTTCTTTTCTGTCTGTCATTAAGTACTCAGTTGTAAATAATGGCTACACTTAAAATGTCATTTCTAATGGAATTAGCTCTTCCAAAAAGTTGTTAATTTAGAGACAAGATTCAATCAGGAACAGATACCTGTTTCTCTATTTGGTTGATAAATTAAGACTATAAGAAACTACTGAAAATACTAATTTATTGTCTTCAGTTATCTTACAGCTTTGACTAGAATAACAAATGAATTAATAGAAGTTAATTATGGACAAATCATGGATATGAAACCCTAAAAACGTTGACTACATATATTCTCTACTATATTATTATTATTTGAATTTAGTCATTGCTATTATTTTTCTTCCTTAGAATAGCCGTGAGTTTGTGTTTGTGTGTGTCTGTAGTGAGCATGTGAGTGTCTGTAATTGTGCATGAGAACAAGTAAAACCATAAGTGAAATTATGAGAAGTACTGAGTATACTATAAGCTCATCTTACAATCTGTTGAGTTTGAACTCGTTTTACTACAAAACAGAGAATGAATATGTAGAGAGATGAGGTTTTTGCTTGCTCAGTACTATACTTGCAGGTGATTTTTGATTAAAGAAATTGATTTTGGTGGATCATTGGTATTTTTTCAAGCACAAGAAACTGGACACAAACTTTCCCAGAAGCTTCTGAGAGAGATAAGAGTTCAACCACTCCCATCAGATTGGCAGAAGCACTCGTATACTGGAGGAGTGTCCATGATCACGTCCCACCAACCAGTGTAACCATAGATCATCAGAGATGGACAGGATCTTAGAACTGGACCACCCCAGGACCCTCATTTTGCAAATGGGAATGTGAGGCAGATTCATATTCGAAAATCTCAAAATCTTTGAATGTTAAGCCTATAAGAATATTGCATTAAAGAAAATTCAGGTTAGTGTAGGGAATTCTTGAGGCTCTGGTGCAGAGCAAATTGAGGATAGTTTTTCTCTTTTACATTTCCACTAATTTATTGTCCTACCGCACAGCAACTCCCACCATATCATGGCTTAAAAGTACAAAGCAAATGCCAAAGCCTGAAATGTGATGTTTCTTTGCCCTATCCTCTGAGAATGTAGTTCCATTGCTTGACCCTAAGCCTCTGAACAAATTTATTTCCCATCTGACTGCTTCCAGCCAGCGGCCCTAATGCATCCCAGAAGGTTTTCCTTCTAACGATCACAGGCTGAGATGGCCAAACACCTTCTGATACTTATCAGTCTCCTTGTATAAGGAAATGAGCTCTTAAGATTGGAGTCTGGAATTAATTAGAAGTAGGAGGCAGGTCTGCAAGATAGATGATTGTAACACACCAAAAATAGAATAGACCAAAATTTTTAAAAGGTGTAATCAGCACTGTGAAGTGCTGATTACACCATCCTTTAATTCTTGGTTGTTTACATCAGAGCTGACAATTTTGATCCTCCTTTAACAAATGCTTTCTGTGGTGGTTATTCTCAACATTCATCCCAAGTTTTCAAACATTGTTCATCTGTTCTAGAATTATCTCTCTGATGTTTACACCACTTCTTCAATGAGCTTTCTGGGAAGAAATGTTTCCTTTGTTTTTCTTCAAAAATGCTAAAAATGTACTACCCACTCTTTCTTCCTTTCTTATAGAAGTGCTGGCTGAGGGATAGTAAATTCACTGGGGTGGGGCAGGGAGTGTACAGTAAGAAAGCTGGATTAATGAATTCTGCATTAAATATGCAATACTGTGCATTAATACCTTGGCTGTTAATCTTAGAATCAGCTTTCAAGAAGTTCTTCTAAGTTTATATGAAAAGAAATCAGATCAAAGATCATCATAGAGAGTTATATAAAAACAAGCAATTGCCTATAGGAATTTCATAAACCACAGGTATTTATTTTACTAAGAATAAAAATGTAAGAGAAAGAAATTGATAAAAAGTGGTCAGTAGGGCTTCCCTGGTGGCGCAGTGGTTGAGAATCCGCCTGCCGATGCAGGAGACACGGGTTCGTGCCCTGGTCCGGGAAGATCCCACATGCCGCAGAGCAACTAAGCCCGTGAGCCATGGCCGCTAGGCCTGTGCGTCCGGAGCCTGTGCTCCACAACGGGAGAGGCCACAACAGTGAGAGGCCCGCATACTGCAAAAAAAAAAAAAAAAAAAAAAAAAAAAAAAGTGGTCAGTAAATATATTTAGGAGAAAAGAAATTTCAAAGCCAGAAATAATTCTTCTAAGCCAACCAGGATTTAAAAATTTATGTCTTATCTCCTGCCTCTCTCACCAAAACAGAAAACAAACAAATTAAAAAAACAACACACACACAAAAAAACATTCTTTCCATATCCCACATGGATTTTCAATCCTGAAACACACAGGCCTTTCATTTGTATACCTTCATGTCTTTTGTGCAAGCTGTTTCTTGACCTGGAGTGAATGCCCTTCTCAATACTTTTATTCCTGTTAAATTCTCATTTATTTTCCAAAGCTCAGCTCAGCTGCTCAGATGCTTTCTTCCTGTTTGATTCTTTACCAGATCTTCACTAAGAAGGTAAAATCATTTTTTCCCCTAGCACTTTCCTCTAATCACTATTACAGCACATAAAGCATTAGAACGTACTAATTTAGTAGTAAGACTCTATTCACAACTTTTATGAGAGCTCAGTAAATTCATGGATGACGTTTTATCTATCTTTGAAACTTCTTTGCAGAATTCATCAAGAAAGCAACACATACTTTCTTCAAATGAATGAACAAAGAAAGGAAGAAAAGGAGTGACAAATGTACACATTATTTTCTTCATTGCTCTTCACTTCTACCTTTTGTTCCCTATTCTGTGAGGAAGTTGTCTAAATGTGAGAAGAGAGACCAAGCATAGATGATTGGGAGTGTGGAACACCTCAGCTGGAAGGTGATTCATTCAACCTCTTCATTTTATAGTTGAGAAAAAAAGCACAGGATTAATAAGTATAAATAAGAATCCTCCTAGTGGTCTACTCAGCTATTTAATAGCTAGTTCTTTATTTTTATTTATTTTTTTATTTTCAATTTTTATTTATTTTTTATTATTTATTTATTTATTTTTGGCCATGTGGCATGCGGGATCTTAGTCCCCCAACTAGAGATTGAACCCGCGCCCCTTGCAGTAGAAACGTGGAGTCTTAACCACTGGACCACCAGGGAATTCCCTATAATGGCTAGTTTTTTTAACCCAAGATGATTCATTCATCCAAAAAATATTACTTAAGTACTTACATGATGAGCTCACTGGCTGGGAATTGGAGATATGATGACAAATAAGATCAAGCTCTTCTAATTAAAAAATTTACAGTCTGAGGACCAGTGGTGGGATAAAAGACCACAGTGTCCCAGAACTTAGCACAGCACAGGCAAGAACACTGAAGGATCATGTTACGCAGAGCGTCCGTGAGGAAGAAAACTTTCCTCTATGCTTCTATGTTCTTCTGGTTGGTCTAAGAATTAAGTTGACGTGAGATAGATTAAGAGAAGAAATCAAATTTAATTTCACAAGTAGAGGAACCCTTCATAGACACGAGGGTTAGGGACCCCTCCAATATATGAGAAGTTCAGAGAAAGAAAGGTAAGATGCGTTTTAGATGCCATCCTGAGCTAAGGAATGGGATAGAGACCTGGGGTTCTCAAGGATAGGAGGCTAATTCATAGGACAACAAAAAGAAGAACAGGTGTTGGGTAATTAGATGTTTTCCCTGCCATATAAATGGAGCCACTTAGATAAAATTTATTTCTGGTAATAACTCTTTGTCTAGGGAAAAAGCCTCAATTTAAATTCTTCTAGGTATTTAAGGGAGGACAGTAGTTCTTCTCTTCATAGAGACCTTAGAATTCAGTAGACTAATAGCCTAATTACTATCATTTAGGGCCTGTTGAGTGAATTTTGTAAAGGCTTTGATATGGACAATTACATATCCCACTGAAGGCACAAATATGGCTGCTGAATGGTCATACCACAGAAATACAGATCTCTTGACCCATCTGGCTTCTATCAATTTGCTTGGGCCAGATCTGAACTGGCAAGTAAATGACCTGAGTCCAAGAGAATCATAGGATATATCTTTCTATCCATCCTAGCAGAGGCCAACGCTATTAATTGGTACTGCAAATCCATTGACTTCCATTAGGAGCGACCCAGTAATACCCGTGTCCTCTGACCCAGACTGTCTGGTACAAGTCGCCGTCTCTAATGATATATTGACATTGTTCACAAGGCACCCAGCCCAATTTCCTAGTGTTATTAGGCTGATTAGTATGATTTAATTGTTCCCAACATAAGGGGCTTTCAAACTTAAATGACCATACCTGGCATTAACCATATAAATCCATTCCATAATTGGGGGAGGTTTTCTCCTAATAAGTGGAAGCTTATGGATTTTGACTGAAACTCAACTCATTGTTCTGATTGAGCTTGAGTAAACAAACGTTAAAGAAAATTAATATTTCTGGACAAGGTCATAGCAGCTATTATTGATCAGTCAAGTAAGGGATCCCATCTAATAATATCAACAGTGGCCTGAACAGAACTATAACATCTTTCTTGTAAAATCAATTTTCTGAGAGCTATCCAATCAGAGCCTTGAAGAGGAGAAAGCCACCAAAGTAAAATGGAAGTACTGGATGTAAGTATTTGGCCACAGACCCAATAACTGGATTGATTCCTAAAATCTGCATAGGATGTGCCCATAATAGAAACATGTTTGACTCATATGAAGAAGTCCAAGAAATTAAAAAAACACTATAAATGATCATCTGGGTCAAGTTAAGAATCTTGGGACAGCTGTCTACTTCTAATATCGTGTTCTTCTCGTCCTGGTATTGGTGAGTTTTCTCCTCCATTTGAGCATCCCTTGAAGGTGATTTTGAGGTCCACCATCCTCTACACAGACCAGTCTGGAGCAGTGGACCTTTTTAAGTGGGAAATATGAACCTAAGAGTCAATTCCTTTTAGTTTTGCTGTGTGGGGGTACCCGATAAGAGCCTTTCCATCTAGGCTAAAGTGAATCCTTTAAATGATTTCTTTATCTCCTAGTAGTAGGTCATGGGACATCTGATCTTTATTCAAAGATAGATTACTGTGATAAGCTTCAGAAACTAGCTCAGAATGTCATTTTAATAACTCATTTTAACAGTTGCAATAATGTAACATATTTCCTTTTAACAATACGGGTTCATATAACCCCTCATCTAATCTCATTGGCCTTTCTGTAATAATTACAAAGGGAGAAAATGATGTTTGCCAAAAGGGGTAGATCTGAGGTTGAGGAGGACCAATGGAAAGGCCTTGGGCCAGGGCAAGGAATAAGCATCTATAATCTTAGCCAACTGGGTTTTAATTGTTCCATTTGTTCTTTCTGCTAACCCAGAAGACTGGGGCTAATAAGCACAATGGAAATGCTTCACAATTGGCCAAATCTTACAAATTTCTTTGATAATTTGTCCGGTAAAATAAGTTCCTGTATCACTCTGTATTTCTGAGGGAACTCCCCAATCGGGGATCACCCTTTCTCAAATCAGTTTTCCTATTTATTGTGCAGTGGTCTTTCTGCACGGGAATACCTCAACCCAATGTGAAAACGTACAAATCATAACAAGCACATATTGGTAACCTTGAGCGGGAGGCAGCCGGATAAAATTAATCTGCCAAACTTCAAAAGAACATGCAGGAAATGGAAAATTTCCTTGAAAGCTATGTAGTAGCCTTCCTGGGTTACATTTTGGGCAACGGGTGCACCTTGAATAAACCTTCCAACCTATAGTAAAAGAAGGCTTCCCCCAAATATTGTTTGCCCTTTAATACCATCCTATCTGGATTCCAGTGAGTTAACTCATGAATATATTGTAAAACAGGATATTGAGCTCCAAACAGAAGGATAGGCTTTCTTGGAGTCAAGTCTTCCTCCTTTTTGTTTCCACGTGTCCCTTCCTCTCTCTGGCACAGTTCCCTGAAATTTTTAACAAAGTGTCAGTAAGGTTATTGGGAAGCAGAAAAGAAAAAACAGCTGTTAGTTGGTTGTTTTCGTTTTGCAGAGCAGCTGCCTTGCAGGCGGTGGTCAGCTAAATAGAGTTCCCTTTTGCTTCCGCAATGTCAGGCTTTGAATGACCCCATACCTTAATAATGGCTCATGCGCTTGGCAGAGAGATTGCATCCAGTAATTCTGCCACTTGATTCCCATTTTTAATTTGCTGTCCTGAGGATGTTAAAAATCCCTTTTGCTTCCAAAGCATACCAAAACCATGGGCCACCTCAAAAGTGTTAAAGACCGTCTGTATAAATGTTAGCAGACCTTCCTTTTGCCAACTGGCAGGCTCTTGTTAGTGTTATTAATTCAGCCTGTTGGGGAAGAAACATTAAGTAAGGGACCATTTTCAAGGACTGACACTGGAGAAATAACACATAACCAGACTGACACTTTCCATGAGGTCCTCGAAGATATGAACCATTAGTGAATAATAAAAAAAAATCAGTGTTATCCACAGGGCTTTCTCAAAGATCGATTCTGGGAGATAAAAAATTGTCAGCTAAAACAATGGAGTCATGTTTTTCATCATTGACGTCTGATTCCTCCAGTAGCAAGACACTGGATTAAGCTTGTTACATTTGTGAAAAGTTATATTTGATGAGAACAAGATAATTTCATGGGACGTTAATCAACTTGCTGAATAATGTTGTGTGTGATGAGAGTTTAGTTAGGCTTCCAGAGAGTGAGGAAAAAAGATAATAAGAGAGTGACTCTTGGCTATGTCTTCTGTGGTCTGATACAGCACAGCCGTTGCAGTGACAGCCAAGAGACAAGTAGCAAGGGTCCCGGATACAGAATCTATTTATTGGCTATAATATCCTATTGGCTGGTAGTAGCCTCCATGTTGCTGAGTAAATACTCCTAGTGTGGCACCTTCGTTTTCATGAACAGAGAGGAAGAAGCATAAATCATAATTTGGATGCCCCAAGGCCAGGGCTTTGGCCAGGAGTTTTTAGATGGTCTCCATAGCTTCAGAATGTTCTATTCCCCAGCAGAGAGGTTCAGATTAATCTTGTTTAAGTAAATTGTATAACGACTGAGCTACTAAAGAATAGTTTGGAATCTAATTCCTACAGGAGCCTGCAAAGCCTAAAAATCACCTTAATTACCTCTTTATCTTCAGGACATGGAAGGCTAAAATGCCTTTCACTCTATCCAGATCAGTTAAAAGTCCTTCTTTGGATAGGCTATGACTTAAATATTTTACATTAGTCTTGCCTAATTGTAATTTCTCTTTTGACAGTTTATGTCCTTTTAAAGTTAGCTTCTAAAGTAAATACAGGATGTCTTGCTGGCTGTTTATCAAGGAATTTGAGCACAGCAGCAAATCATCTACATATTGTATCAAAACTGACTTCTGGGGAAAATTTAGATCATTTAGGTCTGCCTTTAATATCTGGGGGAGGCAAGTAGGGCTTTCATAATAGCCCTGTAGCATTGCAGTCCAGTACATTGCCATTCAAGCTAAGTGGAGATAAAAAGATATTGATCATCAGGATGTACAGGGATACTAAACAATACACTACAGAGATCTTTCACAGAGAAGTCACTGTTTTTCAAAATACATGACAGTAAGTTATGGGAGTTTAGCACTACAGAATGGCATGGAATAATAATAGCATTAATAGATCTCAAGTCCTGTACACACCTCCAACCTTTGCCATTAGGTTTTTTTAACTGGCAAAAATGGTAGTGTTACAAGAGCCGGTGCAAGGCACCATAAACCCTTTCTCAATGTAAGCTGATATTAAAGTTTTATTCCTTCTATGACCTCCTACCTCAATGGATATTGATGAATGTTGGGCAGGAATTTATTCTGATCTACAGTCATTTTAAAGGGAGATGAGGAATGTATTCTTCCAATGTTGGTAGAATCGGGAGCTAACTAGTATATGGTACTAACTAGTAACTTGTCTTGTTCAGTATCACCCCCATGATGGATCACAACCATTACATGAGGAAGGAAGTCTGATTGATCTTTCAGATCTAGAAACATTTCTTCCTTAGGAGAAAGGAAATTTGGGCTTCATAAGCTTCTAATAGATCTTTACCTATCAGGTGAACAGGAGCAGTTTCTACTAGGAAGAAATGAGTGCCTTCCTTTGAGTTGCCCTAAGTAGAATTTTAAAGGCAATGATTTAAGATACTTAATAGGTGCACTAGAAGGGGGCCTTTAATTTTAGTAGGGTTCAAAACTAAAAATGTGGTCCTTTTATCTATTAGGGCTTTACTTGTTTTTCCTTGTATAATCTTCTCTACTTCTTCCAGGGTGTTAGAGAGGAAAAGGGGAAAGACCCCCAGTGTTCCCTTGAAGCAGCCCTATCTATTCTTGTTTAACTTGAAATTCTAGTCTAAAATCCAGTTTCTCTTCTAGATCCCTCTTATTCTACAATTCTTTCTTTGATGTCAGGGCTTTCTACAGTAAAAGCAAAATCTAGATTTTTTTCTGTCTGTCGCGAATTAAATGGAGGTTGGTTAACTCTCAACTGACATTGATTACTTAATTGGCAAAATTGAAGGTTCAAAATTGTTACTGATATATTATTTTTATTTTAATGGTTTTGAAAAGTTGGTTGGCCAGCCTGATAAAGACATTTGTATGTAATTCGGACCAACCTAAATTGTGTCTTTTGATTGGTGTAGACAGTTCCTCATCTAAGCATTCTAAAAAGGCAAAGTTAAGTACAAGATCATTTTGGTGATTAGAGAACAATTCACATGTCATACTGGAATATTGATTTAAAGTTCTTCAAACCTTTCATAATAATCCAGAATTGATTCACATGGTCTTTGCTGGCACTACTAAATCTTTGTCTAGACTAAAACTTTTGGAAAAAGTTCTGGGATAAGTACAGACTTTTACTTGCTAATCTTTGCACTAGTTCAAGAATGTATATATATATATATATATATATATATATATATATATATATATATATTTTCAGATTCTTTTCCATTATAGGTTATTACAAGATATTGAATATAGTTCCTTGCTATACAGTAGGTCCTTATTGTTTATCTATTTTATATATAGTGATGTATATCTGTTAATCCCAAACTCCCAGTTTATCCGTACTTCCCTTTCCCTTTTGGTAACCATAAGTTGGTTTTCTATATCTGTGAGTCTATTTCTGTTTTGTAAGTAAGTTCATTTGTATCATTTCTTTGATTTTACATATAAGTGATATAATATGATATTTGTGTTTCTCTGCCTGATTTACTTCATTTAGCATAATAATCTGTAGGACCATCCATGTTGCTGCAAATAGCATTACCTCATTCTTTTTTATGGCTGAGTAATATTCCATTATATGTATATATCACATCTTCTTTATCCATTAATCTGTTGATGGAGATTTAGGTTGCTTTCATGTCTTGGCTAGAAGCTTTTTAAAAAATTCTGATATCGTTTCAAGCAATTCTTGTCAGTTTCCTACAAGCATGTTACTTGATCATTTCCTCTTTTTGATGCTTCTAGATGACAAGTAAAGTAAGCATTCCTGTCAGTCTGTTTGAGGTTACAGCTGGCTTTTTCTAGCTGTGCATGAAAAAGTATTAACTTTGGAATGTCAAAAATCCCAGTTTGGCCATTTTAGGTTGAGATATCCTTTAATATAATTTCCCCAGTTAAGTAAGTACTTGCAAGAATAAGCTCTGTACATACTGTCCATGAATCTGGCTGGGTTGTTAGTAGGAGGCTGGCTTTCTAATGCCCCTTGTTTCTCTGATTTGTAAACTCTATTTCCCCATTTTTAAAGTTGAATTTGTCAGAGATAAAATATAGTAATGAAATTTCGTGGTGAACTGATGTGCTACTAGTGAGCTTAACTTCTGTAGGTGTCGCCCTAAAGTTGTTTCAGCTCTTTTATATGTCTCGATTTCTGTCTCCAGCATGCTAAAACTGCATGGGTGCTCAGAACACTGAAACACCATCTTTTATATGTGGCCCATGGATGAGCACGTTTCTAATTAATTAGATGACTTCCCTATGGGACCACTGCATAGTATGAAGACTCTGCCTCCACCATTCCCATAAATTTCTCAGTTGCCTGAGAGAGCTGTAACCGATTGGGAGACTTGTCCCATTTCTTTGGAGCAAGTGCTCATGTGATATCTTTACTTTTATCCTGACAAAGTCTTTTAAGGTAGACAAACTGAGGAAAGATGTCACATCAGTCCCCTACCAGATCACCCAGTCCAAGCCACTTTACTATCTTTCAGCTGAGCAAAATCATTCTGGCATTTCTCAGTTGGGGGTAACCTCAGTGTCTTTCAACTGAGCAAATATAGGTGCCTCTTCTTGAGCCTAAGTTCATGGATAATCTATCCCTCATAGCGTGGAGTTTAAAAACCTCTGAATAAAGTCAGGATCTTCAAAAAATTGTGGGAGATACGGCACCAGAAATTCATCGGGACTCACCGAGGAGGTGCACAGGCATGAACTGCTTTTTTCTAGCATCTTTCTAATTATAAACTAAATGATCTCTGATGTAGTTCTAACAGAAATGACTGACATTTAATTTGTTTATGCTTATTTTGTATATGCCTTCTGCTGTTTCGGAAATACATGAAATTAAACATGATATTGAAGCTTTATGCAATTGTTTCTCCAAGGTAAAATGAGAATACTAAAGCAATAAAATATAAAGTATTTTAAGCATAGAATAAAGGTTGTATCAAAAGTGCTTAATTAAGCAACTGGCATGCAATAGGCACTCCATAAATATTAACTAACTCTACATTTTCATTGATATTTCTCCTCTCTCTCTCTTTCTCTCTCTCTCTCTCTCTCTATATATATATATATAAAATATATATCCTTTTTCTTTCCTTCCAGTATTATTGAGATATAGTTGACATAAAGCACTGTATAAGTTTAAGATGTACAGCATAATAATTTGACTAATATACATCATGAAATGATTATCACAGTAATAATGTTAGCAAATGTCTTTCATCTCATATAGATACATTATTAAAGAAATAGAAAAAAATTTTTTTCTCATGATAATAACTCCCAGGATTTATTCTGTTAACAACTTTCATAGATAACACAAAGCAGTGTTAATTATATTTATCGTGTTGTACATCACATCCCTAGTACTTATTTATCTTATAATTAGAAGTTTGTACCTTTTGACCACTTTCATCCAGTTCCCCTTCTCCCTTCTTCTGCCTCTGGTAACCACAAATCTGATCTCTTTTTCTATAAATTTGTTTGTTTGTTTTGAAGTATAACTGATGTACCACATTATGTTAGTTCCCGTTACATGACAGAGTGATTTGGTATTTCTATACTTTTCAAAATGATCACCATGATAAATATAGTTATGATAAGTCACCATACAAAGATATTATTGATACATAGTCATTTACTACATTACTCACTGTTACTGTTTTTGACATCATATTTTACATCTTTTTGTTTTGTGTACCTCTGAACTACTTATTGTGGATATAAATAATTTTACTACTTTTGTCTTTTAACCTCCCTACTAGCTTTATACGTGGCTGATTTACTACCTTTACTGTAAATCTGTCTTTACCAATGAGATTTTTCCTTTGTAACTTGCATGTTTCTAGTTGTGGTCTTTTCTTTTCACTTAGAGAAGTGCCTTTAACATTTGTTGTAAAGCTAGTTTAGTGGTGCTAAATTCTTTAGCTTTTGCTTGTCTGTAAAACTTTTGATCTCTCCATCAAAACTTGCCAGGTAGAGTATTTGTGGTTGTAGATTTTTCCCTTCCATCACTTTAAATGTACCATGCCACTCCTTTCTGGACTGCAGAATTTCTGTTAAAAAGTCAGCTGATAGCCTTATGGGAGTTCCCTTGTAGTAACTTGTTGCTTTTCCCTTGCTGCTTTTAATAGTCTCTCTTTATATTTAATTTTTGCCATTTTAATCACAGTGTGTCTTGGTGTGGTCCTCTTTGGGTTTATCCTGTTTGGGACTCTCTGTGCTTCCTGGACCTGGATGTTTGTTTCCTTTCCCAGGCTAGGGAAGTTTACAGCTATTATGTCTTCAAGTATGTTCTCTGCCCCTTTCTCTCTGTTTTCTCTTTCTGGGACCCCTATAATACAAGTGCTAGGATGCTCAATGTTGTCCCAGAGGGGCTTAAACTGTCCTCATTTATTTTTATTCTTTTGGGTTTTTTTGCTTCAGCTTAATGATTTCCACTACTCTGTCCTCCAGGTCAGTGATCTGTTCCTCTGTATCATTTAATCTACCATTGATTCCTTC
This sequence comes from Kogia breviceps, assembly GCF_026419965.1. Taxonomy (NCBI): domain Eukaryota; kingdom Metazoa; phylum Chordata; class Mammalia; order Artiodactyla; family Physeteridae; genus Kogia; species Kogia breviceps. The sequence goes on from NC_081322.1 coordinate 79,135,405, forward strand.
TAGTGTATTTTTTGTTGCAGTTATTGTATCCTTCATCTCTGTTTGGGTCTTCTTTGTTAAAAATGCCTAACTTCTCACTCTGTTCATCCAATCTTCTGCCAAATTCTTTGAATGTCCTTACAGTCATTACCTTGAACCCTCTATTGGGTAGATTGCCTATCTCCACTGCACTTAATTCTTCTTCTGGGTTTTGTTCCTTCATTTTGAACATATTCCTCTGCTGCATCATTTTGCTTAAGTTGCTATTTTTATTTCTATGTATCTATCTTGTAGGTTGGTTATGTTTACCAATCTTGGGGAAGTGACATTTTGCAGGAGACATTCTATGCAGCCCAACAGCACACTCCCCTCTGGTCACCAGAGCTATATGGGCTCTGTGGGCTGTGTGAGTCCTTCTGTTTTGGAAGGCTGACTGCAGTGAGTGGTCTGGTAGGCATGGCTGGACCCTGGTCTGGTTGGTTGCCAGGCCCTGCCTTGTATGGAGGCTGCTGGCTGCTGGTTGACAGGGCCAGGTCCCAAGGCTGCTGGCTATAGAGTCCCAGGTGGTCCCAGAGTTAGTTCTGGCCTACTTGTGTGTGAGAGATGTTGGATCCCTGCCAGGCTAGCTATTTAGCCTGAGGTGTCCCAGCACTGGTGCTGAAAGTCTGGTGGGCAGGGCCAGGTCCTGGCTCTAAAAGGCTGGAGGGAGGATCCGAAAATAGCACTTGCCAGCACCAAGGTCCACATGGTTGAATGAGCTCCTAAACATGGCTCTCTCCAGCATATATGTTCCCAGGGTGAACTCCAGTTGCCTTTTGCCTGTCTGGGAGGCTCTCCAAGATCAGCAAGTGGGTCTGACTCAGGCTTCTTTCAAATTACTGCTCCTGCCCTGGGTCTCAGAGCATGTGAGATTATGTGGGCACTGTTTTAGAGGGGAGTCTACTTCCCACAGCCCACTGGCTCTCCTGAAAGTAAGCCTGACTGGCCTTCAAAGCCAAACATTATGGGAGCTTATCTTCCCAGTGCAAGATGAGGAAGCCCAATGTGAGACTTGGATCATCACTCCTTGGGGAGAACCTCTGCAACTGTAATTATCCTCCCATTTGTGAGTCACCCACCTGGGGGGATGGGTCTTGGCTATACCATAGCTCTACCCTCCTACCCATCCCCTTGTTGTTTCTTCTTTATAGCTGTAGGTGTAGATCTTCTCTGCTAGTCTTCTGATTTTTTCTCCTCAGCAGTTGTTCTGTAAATAGCTGTAGTTTTGCTGTGCCCATGGGAGGAGGTGAGCTGAGGGTCTTCCCACTCCACCATCTTCTCTATATATTCTTGATATTGACTATTATATATCTACAATTGGTATTGAAAAATACATTATATATGCATATATATTTTAAAATCTTTAGGGTTATATAGTAGAATATCTAAACTGGTAGTCAATTTGAATAAAATTATTTTAAGAAGACTAAATATTTTTCATTTATTTTAAGATTACTATTGTTTAAAATGCCTGCTCCCAGGCATTCATTTATTTGCTCGCTCATTCAATTCATGTTTACCAGATACTTACTACCTGTCTAATATTGTGATAGATGCTGTAAAGAATGCACAGATTAATTGGACAGGGTTTCTTCATCCAAGCAATTTAAAGTATAAGATATGTGAGATATGTGTTTTATACAAAATATGTAAATAACTCTAAGATGGAAAACAAAAACTGTTATGAACTTAAAATATTACAAGAAAACAAAATGCTACAGGAGCTTGGAGGAAGCACATACATCATATGGGCAGGAGAGACCTTAGCAGCTATTACATATAAAAGAGTTCAAATTTAAGATGTACTGAAGGGTGGATTGAAATTTATAGGGTAATGAAAAAGTATGAGGTACCATCTTGTCCATCCATATTCAAAGGGAAAATTCTATTTTCTGACATTTTAACTTAAATAGATGAATTAAGTGGGTCTTTTTCTCCTGCATTTTAGCAACTCAAATTCAAGGAGAATAAAATCTAAGTAGATAACACTTTTATGTCGAGCAAGGTTGAAGTTCAATTTAGAATTTCTGAGGGCATCTACGATATGAGATGTGGGTTATCCACCTATCAATACGGAGAGGTGTGTCTCTCAACTTTTTAGTAGGAAATATAACTTCAGGCCAAAGGAAATACTCTATTAAATCTGTAGAAATACATTTACTGCAGGTAAAAATGATATACTTGTTTGAGCCTTCATAAATATCTATTATTTTGAAATGGGCCTGACATCTCTCTTTCACATGCTTCTCTGATAGAATCCAAACCAAAACTGAATCGATTACACATCATACTTTCTAAAGGACAGCCTCTGAAACAGAGGCTGGCCAGATGGAGGCACATACAATATGTCCTTTACCATCTCTGTGCTCAGTGCGTGGCCTCAAGAAGATGGTGCACTGTTCTCCCTATTAAGGGCTGTGTGTATAAACTGTCATTCACAGCAAGACTCTGTCCTTTTCGTTTTAAGACCTAGGCAGGGCCAGCCTGAGCATATGGCAAATTGGAATCACCATTCCAGGAGATTCTCTCCATTACAGTATGGTGAGAGAAAGAACCAAATGTTTTCTTTAACAGCTGGCTGCTAAAATACACTTCAAGTCAGCATTTTTATAATGATTAGTATTCTTATGGAATACTGCATCCGTGTCCCTTCCATCTTGGCTTTGTCATTGAGTCAAGCTTCTTATTATCTTCTTTTTATAACCCTTGCATGCAGCAAACCTACCTTATTGTTATTTTTAACAATAATATTGCAGAGCCCATTTATTAACACAACTACCCATGTTTGTTTTAAAGAGACATTACTAGTTATTAAAAAGTTTGGGGTATTATACAGATGGCAAAAACAAAATGTTGGAAGAAAAAGAACATTATAGAATGATATATACAATTTACACAATTTTAAAAACATGTACAAATATACCTTATTAATGGTTGCCTGTATGTATATGAAAGAGCATGAAAACAGGCTAAGAACAAAGCCTGTTATATTTTTGATAGTGGTTGTCAGGGGCTTGGGAATGTGGAGACAAAGGGAAATTTTGAAAATGGAGGCAAATGAAATTTCAACCTTATATAAATATGTGTAAAATTAAATTTCATTTAAAGATATGCAGCAAATATAGTATAGTACTTACAATGGTTAATTCTGGTAGAGAGTAGCTAAGTGAATACTACATTCTTTCATATATTATTCTATAACTTTGCTATGTCAGATACTATTAATTTTAGAAACAATTTAGCTGCTGGTTGTTGAGGAGTGTCCTTGGGCAGCAACAGTGTAATTTTGCTATATGTTGTTGTATTTTTTTAACTACTCAAAGCAAAATGTCTCTAAAGGCAAAGATGTTCTATAAGCTCTGTGAGAGTGATAAAATCACATGAAAGAAATGTAAAACACTTTTGGTCCGCATATGAGGGCCAGGAAATATGCTCAGACTATAAAAGAAAAAGCATATTTATCACAAACATAACCTTCCTATGATTATGCACTTTATGCCTACTCTATGGGCAAAAGCACATTTTTGTATTGATTTTACCACTAACTATCCAATTTTGTTGTGGTCTAAATAAAAAGTAGGTACAGTAGAAAAAAATATTAAAGCAACCTTGGTTGGAAAGAGGGCTACAATGGTTATTAGATGAAGGAGATCTTAACGTTTGGGACAGAATCCCTCTTCTTATTCCCCCAAATCAAAGTTGCTATGAAAAACTTAAATGCACTAGACCTCTGTGGATTATGTGTAGGCATTCTGGAATAGAGAGTCTTACCAAAAGAGAAAAATGATTGATGGGTTGGTAGCTCAGTCATCTGACTGACAGTGATGCATTTCATTGTAATTCCTGAGGGACCAAGTGTTTAAAAACTTCCATAAAAATCCAAGGAGAAAAAGTATCCCAAGACATTTTATCTTCAGACACAAAGTACTATTCCAGATTTTTTAAATGATGATGATTTGCTAAAACTGAATGAAGATAAGATATATCAGCACAGATTTACTACTCAGGAGCCACTGTGAGAATCAGAGATAGGACCATCCATCCTGCCCCTGTTATCAGTAGCAGCTGTAGCACATGGCAAACTGACATTAAAATTCAGGTCTTACATTGAGCCCAACATAAACTACACTGGAAAAAGAAAAAAAAAAAAAAAAAAAAAAGGTTTCCTTTTCTGTTGCATTCCTTTCCTCCCAGTGCCTTCTATCCTCCCTTTAAGGATCTTCATGGTTTTCTATCATCTTCTAAGTGCCAGAAAAGAGCTGAAAAATGAGTGTTGAAGACTTGATGATACATTCATCAATCTGGAATCATTTGCATTCAGAACGAGGGACTGATGTCTTCTCTCTTCTGCTCTAATAGATATCCCTGAGGCACAGATGTCTGGAAGGAGCCCAACGTGCACTGTGCACTTGATCTTCAGACCAGATTACATCCCTACACCCCAACGTAAGTCCTTTTGCCTCTCTGACTTTGGTCACGATGGTGCCTGGATGCCAAATGGCAATTTAGAGTGATGCTTAAGAGCTCAGCCTCAGGAGCACGATTGCCTGAGTTTATAAACCCAGCCCCATTATTAATTACCCAGTGATGCTGGGCAAATCATGAAATTTCTCTGTCCCCACTCTCTTAACCTCTAAATATGTGAAGATAATGATCCAAAAGTTTGTTGGGAGGATTAAATGAGTTAATATATATAAACCATTCAGCACAGTGCTTAATCATTGTTACTGATGGCAAAATGCTGCCTCAGATTCTGGGTTAAATCTGAATAAAGCAGGAAATCGTTCAGGAGATGTAATCCTAACAATAGGACAACGGTCTTGGAATAAATCCTTTATCTCCAGGCCTGGAATCTGCTTGCTCTTCCCCCCAGTACTCTTCTTACCTAGATTCAGAAGCGAACCTGCCACAGAACCCAAACCTCATTACTTTCTCCCCTCACTGCAAGTGCCTGGGTTGTTTACGTTTATCCTCCTCGTTCTACCTAAAACTGGGCTGTGCTTTGAATTTCAGCCCTGGGGCTCCAGGAATCCCTGTCTTCCCTCAGTGCCAGGGTTGGAGTCCTGCCATTGACTAGACCTTCCAAATAAATATCAACTGGTTCCCAAGTTCTCTGGTTCCTAACTGCAAGAAGGACAAACAAAAAAAAAAAATGAAAATCTAATTGTGCAAGTCTATGAATCCCTGGAGGATATATAGTTGACTATGTCAAAGATACAAATTACAAAGTCATCTACTCTGCCTGTAAATGATACTTTTCTGGCCCTTTAATTCTCTCTGCTTTTTTAACTCCTACTAATTTTTAAAATCAGAGCTTGGATTCACTTCCTCCCTGATCCTTTTTTGTGTTCCCATAGGACACTGCAAATCTTCCATTATAACTTTCATCATGGACAATGTAGGGTGATCTGTACAATACTACTTGAGCCCTGTATTCCTGGAAAACATGGTTAAAACAGTTCTCCCACACTTTGTGTTCTGGAAGGTAACTTAGAGCAAAGAACTATCTTTCCCCATAAGACTTAATTAAAACTCATGGATAGCCTTGTTTACCTAGGACAAGGCCAGACACAGTCCCTTCAGACTCTCATTCTTTGTCTCATAAATGATGAGCTCAACCATTTGTCCACCTGATCAATCAAAATAAAGTGTCCACTAACTTGATTGACTTGACCTAACTTTAATCAGACTTCTCTCCATTCCCCACGCCCCTGAACTTTGGCCCACCCTGGAGCATTGGAACCCAGAACAGTTCTTCTTTAAGGGCCCCTACCAACAGGAATAACTGCCCCTAGGGAAAAACATCCACTTTGCAATCATGGCACCTCATTCCATTTCCCCCCCACCTGGTTCCTTCTCATCTTGTTTACTGTTCCTAATAAAAGCCCTTTTCTTCCTGTCCTCTGAGATGATTTCAGCTCTCATGGTCAGAAGTCCCTCCCTATTGTAATAATTCCCCTACCCTTATTACAGTGTTCCCCTCCTGTTATTGAAATATTTCTTTTGAATAAAGGCTCTCTTTACCTGAGTCCAGATTTGGTTTTCTTTGACATCACTCTTTATTGTAATTATCTGTTTTATTTTCTGTCTCCTTCACTAGATTATAAACTCTGTGAGTGCAGGGACAATGTCTCTTCTATTCACAATTACTTCATTAGAGTCTGTCAAAATGCTGTGTCATAGGAAGTACTCAGAGATTTATCTATTATTGAACATTATTTGGCTTTGACCTCTAAGATCTAATACTTTAATTCAATGGTGTCTATTTGATTCTAAAATAAAGGATCACAATTAGGAACAGCAACCAACTAGAGAAAAGATAATTAATTTTAAAATGTCAAAAAATGGATCATGCATTATATGGTGGTGTCATATAGTACCTTGATAAACTGAAGCTGCATATAAAAAATACTTTCTCCAGCTAAAATTGAAAATAATTTTTGATTAACTACATATGAGAGTAATAGTAATTGAGCTCTCAAAAAAATCATCCTATTAAGCATATCCACCAATATGATGAAATATGAAACATTTGTTTCTCATGTAACAGAAATACTTGGATAAAAACTTTTAAAACAAAAATGATATTTTGTATGGTCAAAAAGTTTTTACCCAATAAAGATAAGGTGTATTATAAAGTATATCCTAAGTATTGGCTAAGATAATGTTCTATATTGCAAAAGCTAATGAAATGTTTTATGATTTTTTTAAAAGCATGTCCTAATTAAAGATATCATTTAGGTAAGTTCAATTATCTTAGAGAGATAGTTCAGGAAGTTCTCATCTCCTCTTACCTTGGCTATTTTCCTAAATCCTGACCCAAACTTACCTTAACACCTCTATATTTTGTACCTTCTTTGTGAAGTTTACAGCATTTTCAAATTAAATCTTGGTATTCTATCTTAGGTGCCTGCTATAATACTGATCCTCTCATCTCAGATTCAATTCCATGCCAACTTGTGATTTTCCAGGATGCAAAATCACTGTACATTTAACCTTGAATGCCAAGACATTTTGTTATATTTGGTTAAAAGTAAAACAACTTGATTATACCATATAATTCTTTAAATGTTTATAATAAATCAATGGGGATACAGATACATTTATAAAATAGTTCTGGTTTTAATAATTTGAGATGCCTTTGTTTTTATACACCTTTACATGTTGATTATTTCTCTTTAGGATTTTAAAATCTAAATACTAACATAGTAGTCATTAATCATAGATGATAGGTAAGTTTCACATGTGGTACCAGCTATGACCAAAAGGCAGGGATGTCCCAGTGTACCATGTCAAGAAGGCTTATAAGATTATGTCTGAATTTAGAGTGTAAATTGCCATGGTTGATTATTCATAGCTGTAATGTGTGTGAGAAGCAAAAGTAGCAAAGTATGTGTAATGAATTTTATACCTCTGGACTAGACTAATACCTAAATATATACTATATTTTTGCTCACAAGACAAAGATAAATCTACTTTAGGAAAGAATACTATATATATATGTAATATAATATATACAATATTAGAAGAGTATTTAAACATATATATATATATATATATATATATATATATAAAACACTTTAATCTCTGAGCAAGATTGCTTTACATTAGTCTTTGTATCACTCTCTAACAGATCAAGTCAAGGACCGCTTCCTTTCTTAACTGTTTTCCTTATCAGGATTAGAGTAAATAAATAAATATAATGTAAAACTCTTGATTTTTCTGAAATGGTAGCCTAGACATGAATACTATTCAGAATGAAAAAGAAATCTCACTGCAAAATTAATTTAGGGGCTTTGATTTTAGAGTTTTATTACTACTGAGAGTTGAAACAAGAGTTGTCTTAGGGACAATTTTTCATTAAAAACAAACATCTGACCTATTTTTGATAGTTTGGTGCAAGAGAAAGTTTGAATAACTCTAAAGAAATCAGCTCTGGAACTGGATAAAGTGCATTTTAAATAATTAGGTGATCGTATAAATGGGAAGAATTTGAAGGATACACAAAGGCCAAAAACCAAATAGATGGAAATTTCAGGGAGAAATTTCAGTTGAGGATAACTTTTTCTGAGGAGTCAAATTATTTAATATTGAATTTCCATTTTTCTGGCTCTAAGGAACAAATAGAACACTTGATAAAGCCTAATGCCCCCTCATGGGAGTGCAGATAAAAGAATACACCTGCATAAATGTGAATCTCATAAGAGTTACAGCCCTATTTTTAAGGTGAATATAAAAAATAAGGATAATCTACACACACACACACACACACACACAGCCTGTCTCTACCTTGGTGTCAAATAGAAAGCAAAAATAAAATATTTGATGAGACAATTTAATTCATAAGCCGACATTCACATGAAAATCTTTCCCTTCATAAAAGCAGTAGAAACACTGGAATAAAATTGTAAAAGTTAACTTTTTTGGACTCTGAAAATTAACCAAAATCTTACAAAAAAATTCAAGGAGAATCTACTCAAGAAAAATGACTGAATCTCTTAATCCACTAAATTAACTGAATAAAGACTTCAGTAACTGCACACAGAAAAGACTGTAGATTTTAAAGAATTAACCCATAAAAGTCACAAAACAAAGAGACAGCAGTACCAGCAAGAAACAGCAAGAATAACAAACTCTGATTGGTGAATGAATGGCTGGAGAGGAGAGTGTTCTTATTTTCATAGCTGGCATACTATGTTATTTAAAATGTCCAGTTTTCAACAAAAACATACAGGCACAGAAAGAAACAGGATATGTCCCAGACACAGGGAAAAAAAAGTAGTCAATAGAAATTGTCTCTGAGGAAGCTAGATAAGCTAGATTTTCAGCCTCCTAGAAAAAGATTTTCAATCTGCTAGCATATATGTATATGCTAGCAGATTGGAAAAATATATATATATAACTATATATTATTATAAATGTTATAAATATGTCTAAAAACTAAAGAAAATCAGGTCTAAGGAATGTATAAGAACAATATCAGTATGACAACAATATTTTATTGATATCACCAAATATCAGTAGCAGATAGAACTGGAAGAAGAAAGAATCAGTGGAACTGAAGATACATCAAATGGGATTATCCAGTCTGAGGGAAAGAATGGAGAAAAATGAAGAGAAGAGACCTCAAAAACCTGTGGGGTGCCATCAAATATATCAACATACTCATAATGAGAGTACCAGAAGGAGAGGAGACAGAGAAGGGGGCAGAAAGAATATTTGTAAATAATGTTTAAAAATCTCACCAATTTATGAAAAGCATTGATCTATACATACAAGAAACTGAACAAATTCCAAATGGGGTAAATTCAAAGAGATCCACAGATAGACACATGTGACCAAATTTTCAAAAGACAGAGAAAGGGAGACTCTAGAAAGCTTCAAGAGAGAAACAACTCATCACATGCAAGGGATTCTTGATAAGATTAACAGCTGACTTCTCATCAGAAACCATGGAGGCCAGAAGACCATGTGATGACATATTCAAAGTGCTGAGAGGAATAGCCAGTCAGCCAAGAATACTACATGCAGTAAATTTTTATTGCTCTCTTCAAGGCTCCTAACCCAATCCAGCCTTCTTCAAGTACTCCCCTTTAGAAAATAAACTCATTTTCTATTTCTACCAGAAATGAGTAACTGCATAGAAATTCCCTATGCTTCCTATTGATTCTGCATGAACATAAGTTACTGAATTTTCTCCAACGCCTATCTCTTTCCACTCCCTTAAAGAGACAGGTGTTCTCCCTCACATATAAGGTCAGTCCCTTCACTTCTGCTCTGAAATCCATACGTTCCCACCTCTTCAGAGACAACATTTCATTAAGCTTGTCTCACTCCTTTATTTTCAGCTTTTCTTTTTCTAGTGGTTTTTTCCTTTGACATATAAATATATTCAAGCTTATTCCATGAAAAATGAAGTATTTGACTCTCCTTTTCTTCCTAGATATGGCCTCAGTTTTATATATACCATACATATATACAGATATATGTATAGTATATAACTGAGTCCTGATGCCTATGTCTGTTTGTCTGACAAGCATCTCAAATTCAACATGCTCAAAATCAAATTCAGAATTTCCCCACTATCCAATCTCTACTCATTCCAATATCTATGTTCCCTGTGAATGCAAATGCACTCACCATCCACCTGGATAGTGGACAATTTCTTTGTCCTGAAGATTCTACTTCTAAATGTCAAGCAAATCTCTTCTCTTATTATTTTTTTCACAATATTATCTAAGATAAGGTCTTCAACACTCCTCACCTATATTTCTTTTATAGTCACAAAACTGTAGTCTTCATCTTCAGTGGTATCAGTTTGCTAGGGCTTCCATAACAAAGTACCACAGGCTCTGTAGCTTAAACAACAAAATTTTATTTTCTTCTAGTTGTGGAGGCTGGAAGTCTGAAATTAAGGTGTCAGCAAGGTTGGTTTATTTCTGGGAGCTCTTCCCTTGGCTTTCCTTGGGTAAGGTTGGTTTCTTCTCTAGCCTCTTCCTTTGGCTTTTCCTTGACCATCTTCTCCTTCTGTCTTCATATGGTTCTTCCATATGTCTGTGTCCAAATATCCTCTTCTTATAAGGACACCAGTTATATTGGATTCGCGACTACCCTAAAGATCTCCTTTTCAATTTACTACCTCTTTAAAGAACTTATCTCCAAATATGGTTACATTCTGAGTTGCTGGAGATTAATACTTCAACATAGGAATTTTGGAGGGATATGACTCATCCCACAACACCAGTTTTATTCACATTTAGACTGAAATAAAATGACACTAGACACTAACTCAAATTCACATGCAGAAATAAAGAGCACCAGTAGAGATAACTCTGTTAGGTGAAAATAAAAGCAAATACAAATGTTTTGTTTGCTTGTTTGTTTGTTGCCTCTTTTCTTCTGCCTGTAGAAGTGTGTAGTACAGAAAGAACTGTGAAAGTTGAATTGAATCATTAAAACAGTACTGTATTGTATAGGTAAGGAACTGGCATTTAAAAAAAGTATGGATTAACCTAGGAATTTATTTTAACAGATAAAATTCTTTCCTCCTATATCAACATGCAACTTTTTGAAACGTGTTATGTATTATATGCTGACATTATGTATCTGCCACAATTTAAAAGTGTAATGTGGATTAACAATTTCTTTCTTAATGATGATCAAAAAGAGAAATTAAGAAACAAGTTACTTATTCTCCAGTCCTTATTGATTATCAACCTGTTGCAAATAGTGATTATCAATATAATAATTAAACAAATGTCATCAACTTCATTAAGAAGATACAACTAAGCATATTTGAGTTCACAAATTTGATTGTGCTTAGGGATATGTGAATGTGCATTTTTGAAAGAGATAGAAGAGAAATTTTGTCTAAGCTCTCACAAGAGTTGGGGTCTGGGGTGGTGGGGATCTACCTTTTGCAATTGTGTGGAAGACTCCTGGAGACCTTGAAAAAAATGTGGTTTTCTGTCCACAGTCCAGAGTATGCTATAAGAAGCTAAGAAACAGACCCTCATGCATACTCAAGGAACTGCTGAGAATGTTGGCCCTTTATCTAAAACAGTGAACACATGTTAGCTAATCTCGACTTCATATAAAAGAAGGAAGCCAAAGGCTAAAAAGAAGGAATAAATTGCAAAAAAAGAGAATCCTTACTTACAGTGGATATAGGTTAAGAAATCATTGTCTAGATAGGACAATTTGGTGAAATAAAATTCTTTTTATTTCTGAGCTTTTGTCATAGTTTATCCAAATTTAATCCATAGCACTTCATAGGGATCTTAAGAAGCAAACTGTCATATTTATTTGTGAAAAGAACACACTTATGAAAATCATACCTCTCTGTAAAGGACTCACTGTTTGGGGAGGAAGGGGAGTGTCGACTTTCACTCGGTATACACATACTGATTTATAGACAGGAGAAAGAGTGAGGGGCAATAATGAGAGCGATTGTTTCATTAGTCCAGTTGAAAATTTTATCAAATACTCCACATATTTACAAGAATTAATAATGCCATTTACCACTTAAAATTTGTTTTCTAGTTTTTTTCAAAATAAAACTAGAATAATTCCTACCCAAAAGATAAAATCCATCATGATGTTAGGATGCAGATAAGAATGAATTTTGCCTCTTTGTTGAGATAATGTATTTCATTTTAAACTCAAAGTTGCAGAAAATACTTTCCTAATAAAGTCAGTTACTTAATTTTGACATCATGACTCAACTTACTTCAGGATTATTAAAGTAAAATAACATCTGTAATATGGTAATTTTTATGAAGAGTTTGGTGGCTTACAAATAGCTCAGGTTACATTTTAAATTTGATTATATTATGGTTTTATTCATAATGAAATTAATCTTCTACTAAACTGTCCCTGTTTACAAAGACCTAAGTGAACTCTCATAGTTATGCCAGCTAACACTTCCTCCACCTTTCATTTCAACACCGACACAAAATTAAAGCATATTAATAAGGCTGGTACATTTGAAAAGTGTTGTGTTTCTTGCCAGGTAGGATTACTTCTGGAGAGTTTAAATTTGCAGTTAGAATATCACTGGATAAATATACCCCAGTAGATAAAAAACTATTTACTTTTAATTTAATAGAGACAAGAAGACAAAGAATAAAAATGCACCATAGTCACCTCTTCAAAGCTGTTGGCTGGATTATTTTCAACACCAGATAAAACTGGGCATGAATCTAATCCACTAGGAAAACATAAACAAAATGTCCAGACCGTACCAATAATGCTCTAGGCAGTAGTACTTTATATTTTGGATTATGCTTAAGAGAATAAGTTCTCAAACGTGAAAGCACAGAATCTAATAAGAGTGTGGGCTTCTCTCCTGTCATTTTTAACAAAGTAGAGTTAGGAATATCACTACAGATAGGTAAAATGTTTACTTGTAAGAATATACAATATTTCTTTTCATTAGTCAATTTTAGAAGTGCTTTATAAATCTGTTATTTTGTAAGCTAGAAAATCAGTGATCAGCTGAACACGCTTTCATATAAGAACAGAGGAATTTATTGGCTCATTCCTAGATGAAAGGAAACTTCCATGTATTTCTAATAAATTAAAGCCAAATGAGATTTATCACCAACTTTTCTAATATACTTATGATTTAGAACACCTCTCTACTGTGAATGGCAGTTTCAAATTTTTATCTCTAAAAATATCAAAATTCTCACAATGTATTCTTTTGAAAGGATAAATTAATGAATTACTACTCTCAGAGGCAACATGACACTTGATTTTCTCTTCCAGATACAGAGTAAGCTGAGAATGAGCCACCTGAGTGTGAAGAGGGAAATATCCAGGTGTCCTTTCCATCCTATAATCTTCATTCCATCAAAAATTATATCTCTGCACTGTGCAACTATCTTAAGTGTGAAAAGGCTACCTAACTGTAAATTTTTCTTTTAAAAAGACTGAAGTGGTGAGAGCTGATAATTAAAAAAAAAAAAAAGATGAACCACATTTTCTAAGATTAGGCATGCATATGGATGTGATTCCACCAGGACCTGAAAGTTATTACATTGAAATTAAGATAGTGGCTTTTCCACATGTATGTGGAGAACCCGTCCAACATGCACAGCTCCCAAATCCTTGGTGTTTTTATTCCATAATATTGTCCCCTCACTTAGCTCAGCCACTTACTCCCAGGACATGTGATTACCAATAGCTGAGCCTTTTGTACAGCCTTTAATCCTAAAATATTTTCCCTGAACCTCACCTGTTTAAAGTTCTTGATTTCCCCCTTTCCAGATGAAGTTACATGATTCATATCTATATTAACTCTGGCATACACCCTTAACTTCCTTTTCCTTCTCTGTTTTGGTAATCTGGGTTATGTCAAAGCCTTTAACTTCTCTCTACTTACAGAACCTGTGTAACTGATTTCACTTTTTATTCATAATCACTAAGCTCAAGTGGATCCTAACTGTTGCTAAATTTCTCTGTTACATTTTACCATTAAAACCGAATTCACAGATATCCATAAAGCAGGTATACATATAAAATAATGTGATTGTATCCACCAATTTTTAAAATTTTTTTTAAATGTAGTAAAAACATCCCAGTGGATAAATAACATTACTTTGAATTAATGCTATACAAAAAAATAAAATTTACAATAGCCGCTTATGCAAAGTTGTTTATAGGATTTAAGTTTAACATAGAGTAGAATTTTTTTTTACATTAAAAACATTTTTTTATTGGGGTATAGTTGTTTTACAATGTTGTGCTAGCTTCTGTTGCACGGCGAAGTGAACCAGCCATATGTATACACATATCACCTCTCTTTTGGATTTCCCTCCCATCCAGGTCACCACAGAGCAGAGTAGAGTTCCCTGTGCTATACAGCAGGTCCTCACTAGTTATCTATTTCATACCCAGTGGCAAATATCTATCAATCCCAATCTCCCATTTCATCCCAACCCCCTTTCCCCCCGTGTCCACATGGTTGTTCTCTACATCTATATCTCTATTTCTGCTTTGCAAATAGGTCCATCTGTACCATTCTTCTAGATTCCACATATATGCATTAACATACGATATTTGTTTTTCTCTTTCTGGCTTACTTCACTCTGTATGACAGTCTCTAGGTTCATCCACATCTCTACAAATGACCCACTTTTGTTACTTTTTATGGCTGAGTAACATTCCATTGTATAAATGTACCACATCTTCTTTATCCATTCATGTGTTGATGGACATTTAGGTTGCTTCTATGTCCTGGCTATTGTAAATAGTGCTGCAATGAACATTGGGGTGCATGTGTCTTTTGGAATTATGGTTTTCTCAGTAATGATACTGAGAAAACCATAATTCAACCAATATGGAGAACAGTATGGAGGTTCCTTAAAAGTCTAAAAATAGAACTACCATATGACACAGCAATCCCACTACTGGGTATATACCCTGAGAAAACCATAAAGTGGAATTTAATCCTGACTCTAAAACCCTGTAAAAACATAAAATGAACATATTCAGACTATGTTAATATTCTCTGCCATAATCACCGGTATTTCAGATTCTGCCTTCATAATCCTACTACACTGTTTTTGGCAACTTACTTTACTGCTCTCTGAGATGACAATATCACTCCTTCTCCCCTTTCCTCCTCCAATACTCCTTTCCCTATCCTCACTTTCAGACGATGACATTACTTCCTCGTTGCTATGGAGAAAATCTGAGCAGTCTGGAGAAAACTTCTCTATGCTGCCTCCACCACATCTCCCATATGTTTTGTTCCAAGTTGCACCCATGCACTTTGCTTTGCTTCATGACTGTATGTACAAACCATCTATGCCTCTGTTCAAGCCCAGAGTTTCCACTTGGGCACCTGAAGTGCTTATCCTCATCTACTTAAGGACATCATTGCAGATATTCTCTCCAGCATCATCAATTTTTCTTTTCCATGCAATTATTTCCATCAACATAATAACAATAATGACACCATTTTTATACTGCTTACTATATTGCAGGCACTCCTGTACACTAACATAATCCTTATATCAATTCACTGAGAAAGATAACTTTATTGCTGTCCACTTTTTACAAATGAGAAAACAGGAGCACAAAGAAGGTGTGAAATTTGCCTTAATGAGCAGTGATAATAGGCTGTGTAGAAGTAAAATCTAACACTTGATCCTGCTTCTAGTACAACTATGTACCACAATCAGGGAAAAACATTTACTCAATGATAAACTAAAAATAAGGGAGTCATCCTGATTGGTTCTTGTTCTCACAATAATAAAATTTGAATATTTTCCGTCAACTAGACTTCCTAACAAAGATAATTTCATCATTAATTCTTGATATCCTAATATTTAAAGACATATTATATCATTTTAAAATATATGGTAATTTGAAAAAATTAGTTTGCCAACACGAGCAGATGAATGTACACTAAGTGATCTTATTAATTTTACATTTTTCTTTGTTGTGTTTTATATTTGACAAATATTTTCTTTTGAAATCTGACTCCCTTGCATTCTTTGCAAGAAAATTTTTTTCTAAGTGTACTTGTTTCTGAGTCTTCTTTGGCAGTCATTCTTATAGGTTCTATTCAGTTATAGTCCACAATTATACTGAACAGAAGTGTGTAGTTTGATGGCATACCTTGTCTGGACCTGGACGAGCTACGCCCTTGGCTCAGTTTTGTGTGGTCCCTCATGTGTGGTGACTGAGCTTTTAGGCTCTGCTCCGTAATTCTGTTTTATGATCAAGTCTGTTTCTGGTGACAACCGTGGTAAAATCTGATTTTGAATTATACAGTTTACATGTGGTAGATGTCAAAAATTGGGTCTCTCATATAGCAGCTGACAAGAAATCCAGAATCTGTTTCCCTATTAGTCTTTATTTGTGTATTTGTGTTTGTCTTAAAATTCTGTATTTCCTGACATATGACAACCAAGGATTAAAATGTTTTTGTTGTTTTTCTAACCATTGGTAGAATCTTCTCTGATTATATGATTTGTTTTTCTACCTATATACATTCTTTTATCAAGAAAAGCTTTTGAATAAAAATAAAACAAATTTCTAGCATGCAATGATCAACTTTTGTTGATTGCTATGTAATCACCTTAAATGATAAAATGATTCAAACGTAATGTCTTTTCAGGACCCTTTAAATAAGGCTAAAGAAAGGAGATTGCTACAGTTTAAAAAAAAAGTAAAGAAAAAATTTAAAAGCTTGTTCTGCTAAATTCAAAAGAAAATCACAAAATTTCTTAGAATTTCAACAAATGAAGTTTCCCAAAAGACCTAATGGGCTCAGTTTATGTCTTTGTGTCTTTAAATGTTTGACAATTTGTAACAGATACTGGTACTTCCATTCCTATTGTTTTGTAAAACTGGCTTCTCTAGTTTGTGTAACTAATAAAACTTTTTTTCTAAATGTAAACAAAATTTAGAAAAGAAATCTCTAACTGTTGTCTAAATATGAGATGAAATAACAAAACAAGTTATATGCACTCTTAAAATATTTAATGAAGCAAGACCCCTTACTTCAGGCTATGATGGGATCAGTGAAGACAAAATACCACAAACAGAATGGCTTATTAGACTAATAAAAATACATTGTTTATAGTCTAGAGGGTAGAAATTGGAGATCAAGATGTCGGCAGCATTGATTCCTTCTGAGAGCTATAAAGGGGAAATCTATTCCAAACCTCCCTCTTAGGTTCTGGTAGTTTGGGGACACTCTTTGGTGTTCATGTTTCTGCTTCATTATTCTAATATTTCCCTTTAATTTCACAAGACTGATGGATATGTGGTCTAAACCAGAAGAATTAGTCAAGAATAAAAGGCCTCCAAACTGGAAAGGAAGAACTAAAATTCTGTCAGATAAAGTGATCTTATATATAGACAACACTAAATATGCCACAAAAATACTGTCAGAACTAATAAAAAAATTAGCACAGTAGCAAGATATAAAATTAGCATACAAGAATCAGTTGCATTTCTATACATGAAACGATAGACAATCTGAAAAAATTACAAACACAATTCTATTCACACTTAAAAGTGATTAAGATGGTAAGTTTTTGTTATGAGTACTTTAACACACTAAAAACTTTTTAAAAAAGAAAAAGAATTACAGGACAATTTTTGTCTCAATCCATGAAAGTCATAAGATGCTAATATGAAATTTGAAATTACAAACATTTAAAAATATCAACCTGATATTTAATATCCAGAAAATAGACATTCTTAAAAAACAAAAGACAGGAGGAGGAAGTAAAATTATATTTTAATGTTCTTATAATATTATAAATATTATTCCCGAGTAGTATAGTATAATTTAAAATTGTTTGCAATCATTTCAAAAGTTCTTATCATAATTTATGGAGCAACAATAAAAAATTATTTTAAAAATAGTAATATAACTAAAAAGCCAAGAGTGGAGATAAAATGGAATGAGAAAAAGTAGTCAAAGAACATGAATGAAGGTAAGAAGAGAGGAAAAGACTAACAGGGCAAATAGGAACAAATACAAAATGATAGATTTGAATACAAATCTATGAAGTTACATTAAAAGTAAATGGTCTGGGCTTCCCTGATGGCGCAGTGGTTGCGAGTCCGCCTGCCGGTGCAGGGGTCACGGGTTCGTGCCCCGGTCCGGGAAGGTCCCACGTGCTGCGGAGCGGCTGGGCCCGTGAGCCATGGCCGCTGAGCCTGCGCGTCCGTGCTCTGCAGCGGGAGAGGCCACAACGGTGAGAGGCCCGCGTACCACAAAAAAAAAAAGTAAATGGGTCTATAGAGTTCAAGCAAAAAGCAATGATTATCTGATTGGATTTAAAAAAGCAAGTACTAACTTTATGAATGAGATCTACAACAGTCAAATTTAAGTTAAAGATACAGATAAATGAAAAGTAAAAAGATATTTTAAAAAGTATAACCTGGAAAAAATTAATCATAAGAACCCTGCAGATGTTATAGCAATGTCAGACAAATTAGAATTCCGAATAAGGAATATTACCAGAGATAAAAAGAGACATTGTATAATGATAAAGGTGTCATTCCTTAAGAAATATAACAATCCTAAATGTATATTCACCTAATTACAGATATCCAGAATACATGAAGCAAAAAATGATAGAACTGGAAGGGTAAGTAGATAAATCTATAACTAGAGTGCAAAATATTAACATTTCACTCTCAGTAACTGATAGAGAAAGTAGACAAAAATCATTAAGAAAATAGAAGACTAATAATACTATCAACCAACTTGACCTAATTGAAATTTATAGAACACTCCACTTAGACACAGGAGAACACAAACTCTTTTCAAGTGCAAATGGAACATTCAAAAAAATAGGTCATATTCTGGACTTTAAGCAATCCCAATAAATTTATAATAATTGAAATCATTAGAGAGTATATTTTCGGAACATAAGAGAATTAAATTAGAAACCAATAACAGAAAGATTTCTAAAATATATGCAAATACTTAGAAATTGAGTAACATATTTCTAAGTAACACATATAACACAAAAGAAACCTTAAGAGAAATTAGAAAATACTTGAACTTGAATATATATATGCATGATATATGAAATATGAAATTAGAAAATGCTTGAAATTGAATAAACTGTATATATATATACACAGTATATGAAAATTTGTGGGATAAACTAGAATAGTGCTTAGAAAGAAAACAATACATTTTAATTGTTTTATTAAAGAAGGAGAAAGTTTCAAAACCAACAATACAAGCATTCACTTTAATAAACTAGAAAAATAGTCTCAAATTACTGATAGTACAGATAAATATACAGATAAGGTAATAATAATCAATGAAGAGAAAACAGATAAGAAATATAGACAACTAAATAAACCAAATAAAGGTTACAAAATTCTTTAACAAAATAAATGCAAATTGAACCTAGAAACACAAAAATAATAATGTATCATGATCAAGTGGAGTTTATCCCAAAATACAAAGATGGTTTAACATTCCAAAATCAATACTATTCATTATATTAATATAATAAATTGAAAAAGAAACATTTGATCATGTAAGTAGATATAGAAAATAATTTGGTAAAAGTTGAACTTGATTTTTAAAGTTTAAAGATTTTTTAAAAAAATCCATTCATGATTTTAAAAATTAATAAAACTCTCAGCAAATTAGAAAGAGAAGGAATTTCTCAATGTGATAAAGAGCATCTATGAAAAACTTACAGAAAACATCATAGTGAGAAGTCAGCCATCTACAAGCCAGGAAGTGAGCCCTCACTAGAACGTGAACCCTGCTGGACCTTGATCTTGGACTTCCAGCCTCCTGAAATGGAAGAAAATAAGTTTCCATGGCTTACACCATATAGTCTGTGGTACTGTTATGCCAGTCTGAGCAGACTAAGACAAACTCTATGAGGAAAGACTAGTCTTTACAATAAATGTTGCCAAAGCAACCTGTATCTGTGTGGCAAAAAATGAACCATGACCCTTCTTTACACCGTGCAAAACATTCACTCCAAATGGACCAGCAAACTAAATTTAAAATCGAACACAATAAAACTTCTAGAAGAAAATATAAAAGAAATTCTTTAAGACCTTGGGTTGGACAATAAAATGAGAAACTAATCCAGTGGAGAACTGAACAGAAATATAAAAGGAGTTCAATTTCTTCATGGAGCAAAGCAATCCTGTCAACGCTGGACTTTCAGTTGAGAGGGAAATAAAGTTTATCATGTTAAGCCACCAATATTTTGGCCAAATTAGTTATTGAATGATTTTTAAAAAGACATAGTCCCATTCTTATCACTCATATCTCAATAGAGTCAAGACCTTTTAATTCATTACCTGAAATATTACAAGGGCCTCCTTATTTATCTTGGGAAAGTAAGTAAGCTCTGTAAACACAGACCAGGGAACTGTAACTTAGTTTGCTGCAAGAGCACTCACCAAGAAACTGATGTTTAACATGAGACCTGAAGGAACAGTAGGATTTAGCAAAATCAATACAGAAGAGTGAACAAAGATTCAGGCAGAGAAAAGAGGATGTTCAAAAACCTGGAGGCAATAAAGAAAGAATGAGATAGTCAAGGACTTGAAATAACTTTAGTACATATGCTTGAACCACTGAAGGCAGAGTGTTAGTCAGGCTGTTTGGTGCTGGTTAGGAATGAGGCTGGAAATACAAGCATCAGGCAAGAGATTCTTGGTCTTAAATGTGAGGCAGCTTTAGGGTGATGGAATGCTTTTTAGAGAAATGAGAAGTCATTTAAGAGTTTCATTCAGGAAATGATCCTTACTTCTGATTCACATTATTTTAATTACATAGGTTGACTAATTTTTTCTTGAATGCTAAATATTTCGAATTGATTGATTACTAAAATTTGTAATATTCCTTTATTCTAGAAAGCAGATAAGTTTCTTTCAGACCAACTCGATCTTTTCAAGGATTCTTTGTGCAAGACCTTGCAGCCATTCACCCACTCGTAGCACTTGAGTATTTAGCAAGAGACTCAAGGAGACCAGTATGCAAAGCTCTGGAGAATTTTCTCCACATGATTCTCATCTTCAGTGCTCCTCCCTACAAATTCCATCCCATTCAGCCTCCCTGGATGTTGATCTCTAACTCTTCTACTCAATGAGATCACCTCACCCTGTCTCGGATCCAACTTCCTGTATCACCATCTGGAAAGCACCTCCAAGTTCTCCTTGACTCCTCTAAAGACCACGGTCACTAACTGCCAGCTATGCAATGTCCACAGACAGCTGCCACATATGTTCTGTCTAATTTTCCATATGTTCATAGTGAAAGAGTAAGTCTGGCTCCATTACAGCTGTCTATGCGTGTTGCTTTGGCTTAGATTATATATGGTTTTTTGAGGTTTCAGGGAGCAATTCTCCCTCTTCCCAACCCAGTCCTCTGTATCACTACAGGAAGGAAATGACTGAAATTATCTGATAATCTCTAAGGCTTTGCAGCAAATTTCTATTTATTCAGTTTACCATTTCAGAGAAATATATGATATTTAAAAAAAATAATAAAAGTATTATACATGATCTATTATTATTCACTGTATACCAAGTTTTGTGATCAATACTTTTCATGAAATATTTTACTTATTTTTTTTACAAAATGTTTATAAATTAGGACATGACATATTTGATTTTACTCATGAAATACACACAAAATGACTCACCAGAAGTCAAATGTCTAGTAAACTGATAGGAACAAACTTTGAACTTGTCATCTCTTTCTAAGTGCCTTCTAATTTATTACAGGAATGTCTATTAAAGCAGTTAAAATAATAATGTTAGGTCTAACAAAATTACCTTTCAAGCATATTTATTCCTGTGAAAAACATTTCTCTCACTATGCTTTTCAATCAAAACTTGTTTTGAGGATTCCCTGGTGGCGCAGTGGTGGAGAGTCCGCCTGCCGATGCAGGGGATACGGGTTCGTGTCCCGGTCCGGGAAGATCCCACGTGCCGCGGAGCGGCTGGGCCCGTGAGCCATGGCCTCTGGGCCTGCGCGTCCGGAGCCTGTGCTCCGCAACGGGAGAGGCCACAACAGTGAGAGGCCCGCGCACCGCAAAAAAAAAAAAAAATTACCTAAGCATTTCTTTCTAGTGCAGTCAAAATATTTACTCTTTCCTAAGAGAAAAACTGAACTGAGAATCAATGTTCAACGTAAAAAAAAAAAAAAAAAAAACTTATAGTTCCAATTAAGACTGTCATTTGGAGCTGCTATTAAAATTATGTCAGATTTTGAAATTGTTTCTAAGAACTGATGAGAGTTTAGCATTTTATGTAGAAACATGCTGTGCTAGGAATGATTACTGTTTAGTTTTTGTTTTCCAAAAAATTTAAGAGATCTGATATTCAGAAGGAGATGAACTTAGTGGAACAAGAAACTATCAGTAGCAACATTCAAAGAAATTTTTTTCAGATTAGTTCAATAATTAATCAAACAGCAAATTGATACAGTATTGGAGAATATGCAATTGAACAATATTCATTTGTCAGTAATACCTCTTTCCTCTCAAAACCTCTGACAAGTTTATTGTCACATAACATATTCATTGGTTAAATGAAAAAATAGATATCTTTTAGTGTAGATACCATGCTTTCTGTGGAATAATTTTAGGCAGTGATACCTTCAGATTTTTATTTATCCACAGTTGATAGAGCTTAGAATTAAGGGGTTTTTTGAGCTAGATCAAGATTTGGAAAACTTTCACTTAAATGGTCAGATAGTAAATATTTTCATCTTTGCTGACAATACAATCTCTGTTTCAGCTACTCAACTCTGTCATAGTAGTGTGAAAATAGCCATGGAAAATAGGTAGTAAAATGATTGGTGTGGCTGTGTTCCAATAAATCTTTATATGCAAAACCAAGCAGCACAGCAGGACAGATTTGTCCTGTGGCCAATAGTTCACAGACGCCTGATTTAGAACCTGGTTTATTTTGTAATTTATATTTAGACCTCACAATTCTCTATTTCATAACATTGGTCAGCAGCATTTGGTGTGGGGAATCAAGTCTTTTCAAAATTAAACTCATGTGGTTAGTTCTATATTGTATTTTCCCTAGAACACAGAGAAACTGAATATATTCTTTCCTGTTTCCTGATGAAGAGAAGAGATAGGATACAGGTAGATAATTTTTTAAAATGATTATCAATATTTATATGATGCTTTGATTTAAATGGTTAGTTATATTTTAAGTTAAGCCATAGGCAAATATAAATAACTCTAATATTAATCAATTTTGGAAAGAGATATCCTTGTGGGATGAAGTACCACCTGAAGATGGTACTCTGAGAGTTCTGTATCCTTATAAAACCCTGAAAATGCCAGGAGCCACAGCAGCCCTTGGCATTTTTACCACACGGTTTACTAATGAGCTTCCTGTTCTAGAATCCATGGGTCTGAAACCTTGAACTCCAATTTGGAAGAGAACTAGTCATGAGTCAGCTTCCTCCACTGTTGCATGGACACAAAAGAGGAGACAGAGGGGGTGATTCACAATTTTCTGACTATTTAATGCAAAACATTAGTCTTCTAGAAAATACATTCTATTCAATATCCTAGAATTGGATCAATTAGATTAAAATTTTTCCTAGAATCAATTGGGAGTTAAGCAAAAGTATAAGGGAAAAATACCCCCTCTGGGAATCTATTCAATTTCTTTATTTTATTTTTTTTTATTTTTATTGGAGTGTAGTTGATTTACAATGTTATGTTAGTTTCAGGTGTACAGCAAAGTGAATCAGTTATACATATACATATATCCACTCTTTTTTAGATTCTTTTCTCATATAGGTCATTGCAGAGTATTGAGTAGAGTTCCCTGTGGTATACAGTAGGTCCTTATTAGTTATCTATTTTATATATGGTAGTGTGTATATGTCCATCCCTGTCTCCCAATTTATCCCTCCCCGCCTTACCTCCTGGGAACTGTAAGTTTGTTTTCTAATGACCACTGAAATTCCCTCATTCAGGAAGAAAGTGAGAGAGGGGATTGATTCTTTATATCCCAATGCCTCAGATACAGACCACTAAATGATCAAAGGTTTGTCTTTTCACTTGTCTCTCCTCTGTCCTCCAGCCCAAGATTCCATGTCTGGGCTATCAAATAAATGACAGGCAACCAAATTA
Source organism: Kogia breviceps (assembly GCF_026419965.1). Classification (NCBI taxonomy): domain Eukaryota; kingdom Metazoa; phylum Chordata; class Mammalia; order Artiodactyla; family Physeteridae; genus Kogia; species Kogia breviceps. Next base: position 79,159,551 of record NC_081322.1, read on the forward strand.
AGAGCACCTAGTGGATACTTCCAAGAGCTTCTGAACGAGCCGATTGATCATGAGAGGTGGTAACTCCGTGAGTAGTGTTCAAAACAAACTCACTTAGTGTGAAGAATTTACCCAACGAAAGTAAAAGCAGCGTGTGTATCTCTAGCCCATCCTCTCTCTATCTGAGGACACCCAGGGCCACCTAGCTTTTTCCATGGATATTTCTGTAAGTTTCAAATTGTCCCAGCCAGTGGTCCTGAACAACAACATTTTTCTTAGCTTCATCTTTATCTTCTTTGATAGCGCTGCACCCAAAAAGATAGAAATAGTCTCCCCAAGCTAGTGGTTTTGTAGAGTTGTTCCTTGTTGATGGATTCTGTAGTCATATTGTCTCAATTCTCCACCCCTGTGAAACTGCCTACTAGTGTAGAACTCTTCACTCCACCCAACACACACACAAATATATATGCAAATTCTTTTATTCTGCACTTGGACACAGTAATCCCTAAATCAGAGCTGTGTAGAGCCATATAGTAGCTTAAGGCAAAAGAAAATAATCAGTAATATGCATCCAGTCTTTATGAAATTTTTTTTTTTTTTTTTGGTGGTACGCAGGCCTCTCACTGTTGTGGCCTCTCCCATTGCGGAGCGCAGGCTCCGGACGCACAGGCTCAGTGGCCATGGCTCACGGGCCCAGCCGCTCCGCGGCACGTGGGATCTTCCCGGACCGGGGCACGAACCCGTGTCCCCTGCATCGGCAGGCGGATTCTCAACCACTGCGCCACCAGGGAAGCCCTACCACGGATTTTTGTATTAATTTTTTTAAAAAATTTTGAATGTATCCTATTAAAATATTATGTATCTTGATTACTCCGTTTTTTGTCTCCCCCTTACACTGAGGCCTGAGGTACCTCACTCACCTTACTCTAGTAGCCTAGGTACCAAAGAGCACCTTCTTTCACCACCAAAGTCTCACGCGGAGATTTCTGTGTGCAAACCCCTTTTTCAGATTTTTATACAAATTCTCTCCAGAGGATATAAAACCATGAGGACTGGACAGAGAAATAAAATCCTGAGATAAATTTACATTCACCCTAATCCCCCTTCCTGCTTCAATGTGAATCCTTCCACCAAAATCCTTTTCCGTCTCTTCCTCGTCATCAAGTTTCCTCTACCCTAACCAATCAAGTCAATGCAAAGTTTTTCTTTGTCTTTGAAATTATTGCAATATATTTTTATAATTCACTATGAATTCTCAGCATGTGCTTATATAAACCCATAGGGTATGAAAGACATGGAAAGAAGAGGAACAAGTTCCTGAGACTCAATGTATTTCAAGCTACCTGTCTCAACTTTGTTAATGTTGTTGACTGTAGATCACTGACGGCTCTAACAGGTCCAGCAGGACAGTGAATCCTCTCGCTTTGTTTTCCTTCGATGATTTTAGGCCATTTCCACAAAGGGCTAATGAGCCAGTCATCTCCTTTGCTTAAAGGAACTGCAGAGTGGAATAAAAAAGGACCAAAGTGGTGTTTTCATCTCTGTTGTTAATATTCACAATCAGTTTCTTACATCTAGGAAGAGAAGCACAAGTAAGACTCAGGTCCAAAGAATACTGCCTATGGAACCAGACTGGATTTAGAGGGGAATAAAAAATCAGGAAAGAATGAAAGAGGGTAAAAGACCACGTGAGTATCTATATCTAAAAGTAATAGCCACCTATTTTATACCACAGGCTGAGCAGCTTTTTTTTTTTTTTTTTTTTTTTTTTTTTTTTGCGGTATGCGGGCCTCTCACTGTTGTGGCCTCTCCCATTGCGGAGCACAGGCTCCGGACGCGCAGGCTCAGCGGCCATGGCTCACGGGCTTAGTTGCTCCGCGGCATGTGGGATCTTCCCGGACCAGGGCACGAACCCGTGTCTCCTGCATCGGCAGGCGGATTCTCAACCACTGCGCCACCAGGGAAGCCCAGCTTTTTTGTTTTTAATGTTGGAGATCTTTGTGGATCCATGCACCCAGCACTGCCTCATTCTTTTTTGTTTGTTTGTTTTGTTTTTGTTTTTGGCCACGTCATGCAGCTTGTGGGATCTTAGTTCCCCAATCAGGACTTGAACCCAGGCCCTTGTCAGTAAGAGTGCAGTGTCCTAACCACTGGACAGCCAGAGAATTCCCATAGCTGTCTATTTTTAATTACTTTTTTTTTCGGTACGCGGACCTCTCACTGCTGTGGCCTCTCCCGTTGCGGAGCACAGGCTCCGGACGTGCAGGCGCAGCGGCCATGGCTCACGGGCCCAGCGGTTCCGCGGCACGTGGGATCTTCCTGAACCGGGGCACGAACCCGCGACCCCTGCGCCACCAGGGAAGCCTTAATTACTTATTTTTAACATATCTAAAAACTTTCAGACAGGTGAGACAATTGACAGGAAATTAAATTCAAACTTTGAAGAAAATCTAAAGCTCAATTGAGAATACTCAAGAAGCTCATCTTAAAATGACAAATTGTGGCAAAATACAGATGTGCACTAAGAGAGCATGTCATAATATCAAATACACAAAGGAAATTTCAGAGACAAAGAGATATTTCAGACGGAGAATTGACTGGTGAGGCAGAAGGGTTTACTATGGAGAGTGGAGGAGATTTGGCATTGCAGGAAGAGATGATGCAAGTGTGTGCTAGTGTGCGAAATCTCTGCATATGAACTCTTTTCAGCAGGCTTTCAGAGAGCAAAGGAAGCTTTGAAGCCAAGCTTGTGTTAGATTGGAACTTAACATGTGGAGCATTCGGAGAGAGAAAAGTTCACTATAATTTGGTCAGTTATTTATAATTTGTTCAGCTGAGCACTTTAGCATATGTATTATTCGATACCTGTGTATACAATTACTCACATTTCAAAACATGAATTTCCATGCAATTGCAAATTGTTACAACATGCTCCTGCTGATTATCCTAAAAAACTCAGTTGGAGTTTAGCCAAACTTTTGTATGCAAAGTAAAGTAGAAAATTAAAGTTACTATGTGGGCAATTTAATGGAAACAAAATCATCTGAGCCATTCAGAGTACTAAGGCAACCCTATAACCCTGGCCATTCATTTTCCTTTTATTTCATCTGTATTCACCATAGATTCTCAAAACAATGAGCCTCAGGGTTTGGGATGTAGGTCAGGAGCTCTCTTACGCAGTGATACCAATTCCAAAGTTATAAAGGCGGTATTTTTCATCCTTCTCATCCTAGTGGTAATACATTAATCACTGAGGAGGTCCAAGAAGACAGGGATTATCTTAAGATTTTTCACAACTGTAGAAAGCAAATATAAATCTAAACAAAATGTGTCTGGAAATAAGCACTAGATTGCTGTTGCATGTGGATTTGAGAAGTTAGTTTGGTATACACACACAGAAATTTCTATGGAATAACTAGGGACTAACTGTGGTTTAAAAAAAAAGCTTTCTTTCCTAGCTTTCTAGCATAAAATACATATATATATATATTGGCCAGTTGAATCTGCATCAGATACCTACATGGTAAAAATAAATATAGGCACACAAAAAATTTAGCTGTTAACGGTATGAGTCAGACTGCTAATGTATCTCCACCTATCTTCTTGAAGTACTACTGAAAATCTCTCTTACCACCAAACGCCTGCTTTACTATCTTAGTTGTGTTGCTTGAAACTCCTTCTAATAGTATCCCTTTAGCTTAAATCAGTGGTTCTCAATGTTTGGTCCCTACACAACAGTATCAGCGCTACCTGGGAACTTTTTCAGAAATATATATTCTCGGGCTTCCCTGGTGGCGCAGTGGTTGAGAGTCCGCCTGCCAATGCAGGGGACACGGGTTCGTGCCCCGGTCCGGGAAGATCCCACATGCCGCGGAGTGGCTGGGCCCGTGAGCCATGGCCACTGAGCCTGCGCGTCCGGAGCCTGTGCTCCGCAACAGGAGAGGCCACAACAGTGAGAGGCCCGGGTACCACAAAAAAAAAAAAAAAAAAAAAAAAAAAAAGAAATATATATTCTCAGGTCCCACTCCAGCCCTACTAAATGAGAATTGTTGGGATTGGGGAACAACAAACTGTTTTACAGCTCTCACATGATTCTGATGCATACTCAGATTAGCTTAAACTGTTAACTTCAGTTCAACGTAAATCCATTATCTGGAAAGAATAATCCATCAAGTAATTGTAATCCATTTATACATACATAGAGTTACCATATTAAGTGCTTGAGAATAAAGTCCAAGAATAAAATCTGACTCCAGTGATGAAAGGGATAAATTAGGAAGATCTGTTGGTACCAACAGCAATTGAAAGAAAAGTGTCAGAGTGGGAATCCTAGGAAGGACCTAGGGAATTTGGGGTGCTTCAGCCTAGAGGTAACCACTAAAGGAAACAGAAAATAATTGACAAGGCATGAAACATTAATTCTTCCCACAGGATAATATTTTCAACAGTCTGTTATCATCAGTGCTGTAATTGGTTTCCCAAACAAATAAACACACAGCAGAATCAATAGCCCATCTACAAATGTATTTAACACATTTTTAAGCATATGCATATGTGCATGTTCATATATTTTTAGTCCTGGCTATGACAAAAGACTATGATAAATACTGTACATATGTTATTTTATTTAATCAAAAAACCTTATTTGAAAGGTGTCATTAATGTCTGTGAGGGACATTTACATATGAGGAAATTCAGGTTTAACACACTAAAGGAATTTTGCTCAAGGGCATATGTTAGAAATTTGAGAGGAAACAAGATCTGTCTGGCACCAAGTTTAGCCCTTAACCAATAGGCCAAAGGCAGATGATAGATGATGACAGTTAAGCTAGATAGGAGATAGATGGATAGATAGATAGATAGATAGGTGATAAATAATCAAGGAATACTTTTATCTTTTTGCAGTAGCATACCCTTTAAAACACTAAATTATTCTGTTTCAACAAGGTACCTCTTTCTGTGTACAAAGCAAAATTGTTCCTCATCAGAATTTAACTTTAGAAACTCTTAACCGTCACCCAGTGAAGGTCTCATACTCTGTCTCTCCTTCCCTCTCTCTCTGTCTCAAAAAAATTATCTCTGGTAGCACATTTACTGCTAATGCAAACACACTGTTCTGGCTGTAGTATCCTTCCAGTTCCATTTTCAATGCCATCATCATAGGTCAGTCTCTTAATATTTTTTCCTGATTTATTGTTTTAATGCAGTCTGTATTCAACTACCATATTAAGTCTCTTAAATAAACCTCGACTGTTGGAGTTATACAAAACTCCAAAGCCCACACCTTTCTTCCACTCAAACCTAATAAAATAGATAAAGGGATCTCACCCTTGTGTTTAAGACCCTCAAAGATGGGTCCTGATCTGCCTTTCTAGGCACAGACCTAAGCTATAAGAACAGTGAGTTAAATGTAATTTCTCTAAGCCTGTCCTACATTTTATTACCTATATGCCTCCTCTCCTATAATTCCCTGCTAACTATGCTGTCTCTTTCTTCTAAATCTACCCGTTGAAATAATTCAGGATTCAACTAAAATTTTAGCTCCGTCTTGAAACTGCCTCTTTTACTTCCCCCCAGATGAGATCCCTTTTGAGAACTATGGCTTTTTGTTTCCACCTTTTCTATGACATTTGTTACTTGTTCCCTCATCAAATGAAATTTGCTTGAGAACAGAAATGAAAATAGCATCCAAGTTTCACAGGTCACACTGAGATACATTTCTCAGTTCTGTCTCAACTTAACTGAGTACTGATTGATACTGGGGAAGTCAGATAACCTAGTTCTCTACTGATTCATTTAGAAAATGTGTTTTTCATAGAGTTGCTGTAATGATGAAATGAGATAGCAAATACTTCTAAATATTTGAAAACTAGGGACTTCTCTGGTGGTGTAGTGGTTAATAATTGCCTGCCAATGTAGGAGACACGGGTTCGATTCCTGGCCAGGAAGATCCCATATGCCACGGAGCAACTGTGTGCCACCACTACTGAAGCTGCGAGCTCCAGGGCCCATGCTGTGCAACAAGAGAAGCCACCGCAATGAGAAGTCCACGCACAGCAACGAAGAGTAGCCCTCGCTCGCTGCATCTAGAGAAAGTCCGCACATAGCAATGAAGACCCAACACAGCCAAAAATAAATTTTTAAAAAATTAAATATTTGAAAACTATATTCTTGAAATATACTGTTTCAACCATAACTGATATTATTACTAATTAGGATTGCCTCCCCTATGGTTCATAGAGTAAGCCTTTGCGGTAGTAATGCATTTTATATTAGTTGGGTGAAATTAGTAATTATATATTTTTGAAGTAAGATTACGAAGTAATAAACCTCTTTTTGTACACATATCAGTATGTTAATATGCAAAGAAGTGCTGTCTCTTCATGGAGCTCTGAATACAGATTCAAATTAGTCTGATACTGCACAAAACATATTAGAAATATTACTGTCAGGGACTGTTTATAAGCCACAAAATAAGTACTCTCTCTTTATAGTTATATCACCTTTTGAACTAAATCTTTTCCCAGATGGATGCCCAATCTTACTCACCAAAGTTAGCTCAGAATAATTTGTGACTGTTGGCAAAAATCAAATTCAAAATTAAATATAGATTTCCTACACTATATATGGTCAAAATAGTTTTTTTAATATTAAGATACATATATTGCCTGGATGGTATATAGACATTTATATCTATGATCTAATTTACACACGTGCAGGAAATGAAAACTGCGCTGTGACTGCTACCTGACAGGAACTGCAAGATGCCATCAATTTTAAATCACAAATGGACTTCTAAGATGTTTTAAAAAAATTTTTTTAAGTGTGTCTAAAAAAAATGAAATGCAATATTTACCATTTCTAATATCTGCAAGGAATGATATTTTACAAAGTGTTTTTATCCCTTCCTTAAATTTTTTTAAGTTTGAGTTAATTTTTGTACTGGTGCAAGGAATGGATTGAAGTGGGGGTTTTTTGTTTATTTTGTTATTTTTGGAGGATTTTTTTGCATATGGACATCCAATTGTTCAAAGATGAATTGTTGAAAACACTGTCTCCATTCCACTGAATTTTGGAAAGGCAAAGCATATTTGCACCTTGTCAAAAATCATTTGACCACATATGTATGGATCGATTCCTGGGCTGCCTACTCTGCCTCAATAATCTTTTTGTCTATATTGTTGCCAATATCACACTGTCTTGGTGACTGTAAGTTTATAATAAGTCTTATAATGTTAGCCCTCCAATTTGGCCTTTTTCAGAATTCCTTTGGCATTCCACATTCTTTTCATTTCCATATAAGTTTTAGAAATAGTTTGTCAGTTTCTACAATGAAAATCCTACTATGTTTTCATTTAGAATTGTGTTGAACGTATAGATATAGTAAGGGAGAAATTAAATCTCCTGATCCATGAACATGGTGTATCTTTCTATTTATTTGAGTTTTCTTTAATTTCTATCAGCATTGTTCTGTATTTTCATACACATCTTACACATTTTCTGTCATATTTAGTCCTAAATATTTCACATTTGTTGATGTTATTATAAATGGTATTTTTACACTGTTGATTCCTGAATGTTTGTTCCTAACATATTAGAATTAAAATACAAAATAAAATAATTTATTTTGTATAATTGAACTTATACTAACCTCACCAAACTAAACATAGTAAACTTATTAGTTTAGTTCTAGTAGCTTTTTGTATGTCATAAAATGTATTGAGAGAATAATAACATCTCCCCCCCCAAAAAAAAACAGGTTTACCTTTTCCTTTCCAATTTGCAGGGTTTTTATTACTTTTTCTTGCCTATTGCACATACTACAACCTCCAGGAAAATGTTTAATAGAAGGGGTTAGAACAGATATCCTTGCCTTGTTCTTGATCTTGGTGGGAAAGAGTCAGTCTTCCACCATTAAGAATAATGTTAGATGTAGGTTATAATATATGTTTTCTATTGGAATAACGGAACCCCCTTCTATTCCTGCTTTGCTGAAAGTTATAGGAATAAATGATAAGGGTTTTTTTCTAACGCTTTTTAAAAAATTATTTTGAGATGACCATACTTTTTTTTTTCTCTTGCAGTCTATGAGTATATTGAGTTAAATTGATTGATTTCTAATGGTACACCAAACTTGCATTTCTGGGAAGAGAAAACCCACTTAGTATTGTGTGGTACTTTTTTATATGGTTGGATTATATTTACTAAAATTTTATTAAGATTTTTGCATCTATTTTCATTGGGGATATTTGTAATTTTCTTTTTATAATGTCTTTATATGGCTTTGATCATACAATTTCCTGATGGAGTTTACTAGAATTGGCATAATTTCTTTCTTAAATGTTTGGTAGAATTCACCAGTGAAGTGATCTGAGGTTGAGGTTTACTTTGTGAAGTTTTTAAACTACAAATTCAAAGACTGTAATAAATACAGAGCTATTTGGGTTATCTATTTCTCCTTGAGTGAAGTTTTTTCGTTTGTGTCATTCAAGGAACTTGTTCATTTCATCTAAGTTGTTGAATTTATTATCATAAGGTTGTTCATAGTAATCTCTCACTATCTTTACTCTCATTGTATTATCTTACTGTGCCTCATGGTTTTCATATTTTTTTACCATCTGTAGAATTATGTAGTGATGTCACTTTTCTCATTTGTTTATTGGTAATTTGTATCTTTTCTCTTTTGTTTCTGAACAATCTGCCTAGAGGTTTATAAATCTTATTAATTTGTTCAAAGAGATAAAATTGATTTATTTTCTTTATTGGTATTTTCTTTTTCTATTTCATTGATGTTGTATATAATCTTTATTATTTTCTTCTGACTACTTTGAGTTTGACTTGCTCTTCTTTTAGAGTTTCTTAAAATAGAAGCTGAGATCATTAACTTGAAACCTTTTCTTCTTTTCTAATATAGGCTTGTTATTATTCTTGCTTTAAATTATTATCTTTGAAAGAGATTTAAATTTTTAGTTACGTCTTTATATTTACTCATGTACCTAACATTTTCAAAGCCATTTTGAAGTAAAATTTTTGCTTTTTGTACATCCATGTTCCCATGTGGTATAGATTTCATTTTGATTGCAGGACTTATTTTTAACACTTCTTGTAGGGTTGACAATTAATCCTTTTGGTTTTTATGTGTCTGAAAAATCTTTACTCCACCTCAGCTTGGAAATGTATTTTTGTTGCATAAGGAATTTTAGATTGTCAGTTATTTTTTCTTTCAGAACTTTTAAGATATTGCTCCACTGTTTTTAGCTTTAATTTATTCTGATGAGAAATTTGCCTTATCTTTATCATCATTGTGTTTTATCCTCTTTATGATACCTTTTTTTTACCTCCAACTGGTATATATTCTCTTAATCTGTAGTTTTAGAAAATTTAATTATGATGTGCTTTGATGTATTTGTGCTTTTGCTTATTGTGCTTGCATTTCATTGAACTTATTGGATCAATGAGTTTACAGTATTCTTCCAAATTGGACAATTTTGGCTGTTATTTCTTTAAAAATCACTCTCACCCTTTTCAGGGACTCCAATTATATGCATGTTTGGCAACTTGAACTTGTCCAACAGTTCACTCATGCTCAGTTTGGTTTTTTTTTTCAGTCTTTCTTTCTGAATGCTTCATTTTTTATAGATCCACTGGTAAATATTCTGCAATATCTAATCTGCCGGTGTGTTTTTTATTTCAGGCACAGAAATTTTCATCTCTAGTACTTTGATTTTGGTCTTTCTTATATCTTTAATATCTTTACTTAGCATGTTCATCTTACTTCTGTCTTATTCAACAAATAGAAGACAATTATAATAAGTTGATGTCCTTCTCTACTCAGTTCAATTGTCCATGTTATTTCTGAGTAGGTTTTGAATGAATAATTTATCTTTTCATAATGCATTGTACATTAATGCTTTTTTGCATGTCTGGTAATGTTTAATTAGATGCCAGACATATTGAATTTTACCTTGCTGGATAATTTTGAATTTCTAAAAAAAAATTCTGTGCTTTGTTTCAGTATTCAGTTATTTCAAACACATTGCGTTGTGGGGTGGCGGGAGGTGGTTCTCTCCTTTAAGCTCTTAGGTGAGACCAGAGCAGTACTTAGTCTCAGGCTAATTTTGTCCCACTGATAACACAAAACTCTTGAGTACCCTAACCAATGGTTTGAGAACTATGAAGTTTTCCACTTTGGCTGTGGAGAACAGGTAGTATTCGCAGGCTTGTCTAACCACTGTTCTCTCTAATCCTTTCAGGTGGATCATTTCTAGCCTCATACATGCATTGATCAATACTTAGCTGAACTCTCAAACGGACACTCTCTAGATCTCAAGTTCTCTCTTTGTGTAGCTCTCTCTTCTCTGCTCTGAGAACTCTAAGTACCTTGACTTTCCCAGACTTCTATCTCCATACTTTCAAATCAGAAAGTCTACCAGGCTCTGCCTAGAACTCCCATCCCAGAGCTATCACCTGTAATTTTTTTCCAGGCAGTGATCTGGGGCAATAATAGGGTTTACATCGTTTGTTTGCCATTCTCAAAGATAACTATTCTTTGTTGCTTATTGTTCAATGACTTGAAAGTTGTTGTTTCATATATATTGTTTGGTATTTTAGTTGGTTTTTTTTGGGGTGTGGATAAATCTAGTCTCATGTTACTCCATCTTTTAAAGTGGAAATCTCAAGTTTTTATCATGTTGGTGGCAGTGATTACCAGCCCTCAACTTAATCAACCTCTATAAGTAAAGCCACAGTTATTTTGACAGCAAGGCTAAAAATTTAGGCTTCAAATTTGTTCTTACCTTGTTCTTATCCTTGAGACAAAAATGTCAAGTCTATTGGTTCTTACAGAGAAGTTACCTTGGATTTGCCCACTCTTTATCCTTCTAGTTGATACTATTCTGTGTTAAGAGAAAATTATAGAATTTCACTAGTGTGTTTTAACTTTGTTCTTCCTATTGTAATTTTAAAACACTTTTGGCATTGAACCATATACATTTAGAAAAGTACTTTGAATTTCCTTCATAAAGTTCCATCACATGAATGATTTTGGATGGGTGTAAAGAACACTTGGATTCTTATCCTATCTCTGCTACCAAAAAAAAAAAAAAATGTAGGACCTTGAGACCTTGGGCAAGTTCTTTTACTTGTCAGAACTTCAATTACTTCTGTAAAATAAATAAAGAAATAAGATTAAGAGGCTTTTAATTGTTATTATTTTACTATTCATAATGCTGCATTTGCTCTAGTTTCAAGAGGTTTTTTTTTCTTTCTTTTTTTTATTGGAGTATAATTGCTTTACAATGTTCGGTTAGTTTCTGCTGTACAGTGAAGGGAGTCAGCTCTATGTACACATGTATCCCCTCCCTCTGAAGCCTCCCTCCCCCCACCCCACCCCTCTAGGTCATCACAGAGTACCGAGATTAGCCCCCTTAAAAACAACTCTGTGTCCAAATTTTTAAAATGTAAACCTGTCCCAGTTTTGCTGATTTTATTTTTATTCATTTCTTCTTGTTTTAAGAATAGACACCTAGGACAACAGCTATGTTGGAACAGCTGATCACCACATACTAGATTGACATTGTGTGGGTACACTGAGGATGTGTCAAATTGCAAATAGACTCCACCTGTCTCTTCAGGCCCCATTTTTACTGAGCTCACAATGATGAGAGCAAATTAAAATTATTAAGCGGATGGGCTTTCAAAATAAAACACCATGAAAATTTTGTAGGGACTGTATTTTTTCTCCAAATAACTTACTAAATGTGCTTCTTTAAAAGGGATATTTGCTTTCATTTTCAGTACTTTGTGTAAGTTATTGCTTATCTGTCAAAATATAGAGCACTTTTCTAAAGCATTCACATACTTGTTCTAATATTTGAAATGGACTAAAATGGATTCCCTACCATTTTAAAATTTTATGTCCTTCAGTTTACAAGCAAAACATACCAAAAGAAAAGCCTCTATGTAAGTGAAATGTCTTTTTTCAATAACAAAGTACTTAACATTTCAGAAGTTTGATACCTATACATGTGTGATAATTATATCTTTCAAGCAGAATGAAAACATGAAGTGTTTATCATAATTTTGTGTATGCATATAGAAACTTTTTTGCAAACTGTGTTCCACAAACTTATTTTAGTAGATGGTAAAGTTTCAAACTGTAGAAAATGGTTAGTTCAACTTTGAATATCTGGCCTCTGTATTTTTTATCTGCATATATTCTCAATACGCAGATGTAGTCCTTATTTTTTCCTTCCTATAGTTTTAAAATTATAATTGCATGTTTCCTTATCACCACTTTTTACTTTCTTTAATTTTTCATCTTGGGGTCATTTTAATTACATTATCATAATCAACTTTATCAAAATCTATTTGAATAGAGTTGATGCTATGAATGTGTGGCTAGAATACCCGAAAAAGCAAGAGGGCTCCTAGGAGGCAGCCATGTTTTAGGTCTAATTTTCAGGCCACGAATTTTCAAAGTACCCATCTTGACTTTTACTACCCAAAATGCTGACTGAACTTTTGTATCTTCATTTTAGAGACTTCAGAGTTTTCGTCTTTCAAAAGTTTGCAGCTATTCAAATTCTCTTTAAATTGTGTACCAATTTATTAGAAATGAGTGTGCACCTACCTGAGAAACTGACAGTTCAAAGGTAGACAGATGGAGGGAGAAATGTGAGGAGGGGTCAGAAATGTGAGGAGGGCACAGTCTCTAAAGGCAGCAGAAACGATATCGAAGACAAAGTCAGCCTCCTTTATCATTTCCCTGACTCCATTTGTTCTAACAGTCCTTATAACAGTGCCTACTAAGTGAATTCGCTTTCAAGGATAAAAATAAATAAGACAATGGCCTGTCCAGTGGTTACAAGTTACCTGGTGGTCCAGTGGTTATGACTCCACACTCTCACTGCTGAGGGTCCGGGTTCAATCCCTGGTCAGGGAACTAAGACCCCACAAGCTGCACGACACAGCCAAAAAAATTAAAATCAATAAAATAAAATACTAGTGCTCACCTGAGGGGGGAAAAGAAAAAGACAATGGCTCTTGCCCTCAAGCACTTGGTGAAACTGAAGAACCCGAAAAATACAAAGCTCAACAGTATATGGCAATAAGTAATGTCTATTGATGGTAAGAAAGTTCTGAAACCAAAAATACATGAGTACTTAACTCTTCTTGATTTTGAGAAGAGTTTCAGAGAAGTCATGCATTTGTGTCTTACCTCTAGTTAGTACTATCAAGTTCTCAAAGGTTTTCAAAGATAGTATTTTACTTAACTCTTAACACAGTTCTGGAAGGTAAATATTATTTCCTTTAAAAATGAAGAAGAGGACTTCCCTGGTGGTACAGTGGTTAAGACTCCGGGCTTCCACTGCAGGGGGCACGGGTTCGATCCCTGGTCAGGAAAGTTCCACATGCCACGTGGTGTGGCAAAAAAAAAAAAAAAAAAAAAAAAAAATGAAGAAGAAATAGATAGTAAGAAATTTTTTTTTATTTATCCAAAAACTATAGCACTAATAAATGATACAGCTCAGATTTCCAGCACTTTGTCCAGTGTGATCAAAGATTGTCTTGGAAAATGTGACAATAAGAAATTATAATGACCTCTGAACAGCATACCTTTTGGAAGATGGGAATTTTTGAAGTGCTTAAAAACAATATCTTCTAGAGGAGGTGAGATCAACACTTTGGAAATATGCTTCTCCTACCATTTGTTCATCAGCACTGATTTCAAAGGTTAACCACAGCCCAGAAGCTGTCTGGTGTGACAGATTACAGGAGTTGGAATAAAGGGCATTTTGCCTTTGCTACGAAGTACAGGTATTGTAAGAGATTTTGATAACGATGAAAACAAAGCTTTAGAAGAAAACAACATTTTAGTAAGTATCTGAGGGTCCTCTGTGTTCAGGGTCCCTGCACTGGGCCTGATTCCGTTTAATAGATACCATTCCAGAAGGAACAGAAGCTGGCAGATGCTCAAGCCTGACAATTTATTGACTTTCTCACCTGGAGACATCCCTTATCTCTGCTGCTGAAACTTGGAAAGGTCTTGTAAAAGATTTATCTCAAGAAAGCAGGCTGTTCTCTCAAAATGTGAGGGAGGGAAGATTTAACAAATATATTGTTCATTACGATTTTATAATGATAAAAACCTTCAAAGCAGCCCTCTACACACACATACACACTCATCTAACTATGCAAATGAATTCACAAGATAATTCTCTTGTCCTCTAATCCTTCCAACCAGTTTGCTGTTGTTAAGAAACATTAATTTAAAAATTATTGAACAGGGGCTACCAAATGAACAATGAATTGGCCAAGTGAAAGATAATGTTCAAGTAAGACCCTAGAGGGTGACAACATGAAATTAAAATGTAGATGAAAATGCCCACTCTCTGTGCAGAGCGGCATTGCACCTCGTTGCTTAAAGCTTGGTAAAGCAATCTGAGCCGTGGCCTGAGTCAGCAAGGAGGAGTTTCAGGTTAGATAAACATTATAAATTATAACAAGGAAAGCCTGTGCAGAAACAGTGTGACACCTGGGACTGCAGTGTGCAGGGAAAGAAAATGTAAGCTTGATCAACAGCATGCTTTCCTCCCTAAGTTACTCCAGGGCTCCACAGACGTGTGCAAACACTACATCCACAAATGTCACTTTTGGCTGTTTCACATCGCACTTCCTCTTACAAGTTGTATGTCCTTTGGGAAGTTATTATATTCTCCAATCTTTAGTTCACTCATTAGTAAAACGGGGATAATAGAATTACTTCATTACCTTTACGTGGAGGAATTGAATGAGATAACACACGTAAACCAAAAAGCAGAGCGTTCAGTGGGTACAGAGTTGGGGCTTGACAAATGAGACCCATAAAAACTTCAAAGAATACGCCTTTCTTTAATAACTCCTTTGAGGTCTTCATTTCATTCTTGATATTGCAAAGAAATAAACCTCTGCTCTATCTCAACATAATCAACAGCATCATCAAACTCTTCTCCCCTCATGAACTTTGAAACTTTAGCAGGCTAACCCCCAACACACCAAATCCTTCCTCTCCTCCAAGACTCTGTAAGATGATTCCCTCCGTCTGGAAAGTTCTTCATTCCTTCACCTGATAAACTCCCACTTAGCCTTGAAGACTCATGTTCTTCTGTGAAGCCTTCCTACTGTAGAGTTAGCTCTACTTTTCCAATAGTCTTACAAGACTTGATTAATAATTCTTTTAAAGACTCTGAGCTCCTCAAAAGCAAAGGTGTTCAATATATTTATTCATTCCTTCATTCATCCACCATTTTCTGTGTCACCTATATGCCTTGAGTTTACACTTGGTGGTGACAGTACATTTTTAGAAAATCTCTGAGTCCCCTTTCCTGAGACCTTTCCTTTCTGTGGCTGACACTAACACAGTAGTTACTTAAGACTAATGAGTGGGATAGAAAGTACTCTTCTGTCCTTCAAACTCCTAATCATCTGACACAACTCCCCCGACCCCCACCAAAATATAATGCTGTGGGCAACCTCCTTTAAAATAGTTTTTATTTGTTTCTAAATATAAATGACTAGTTCCACTTTTGTTTTCTACTAAAATCTATATTAATCTCATCTATAATGTGTTTTCCTGCTCTTACATGACTGTTTCCTTCTTCTAAACTGTAAGTGCCTTAGGGATGGGAACCCTGCTTATGTCTTAGCACAATGCCTGGCATTGTACATGCATTTATAGGATGCATTTTGCATGCATCCTATAAATGAATAGCCAAAGAACGTGTAAACTAAGTTTTTATTTTCTGTACAATTTTACATTGGTCTTGCCTGTTAGATGAATACCCTTCAGTTGCTATACTATGAATCCCAAACTCCAAAACACTTGCTGGTCAATTTAGGGCTTCAATTCTGAGTTGACTATAAGATGTAAAAGTTGGGACTTCATCTTCCCAGAGAGAAAGTATTTGCTTGAGCTGAGTGCACTTCAAATGAAGAAAGCAGAAAGTGAGAGAAAGATCAGGGTATATTTGTGTATACTATGGTGTTGAAAAGAGAAAATTAAGCTTTGGGGCTCATTTCCAAATTATACATGGGGAATGGCAATTGTCTCCATTTTAGAGTCTGTTCAGCCGCTTAAGACAGAGACAAAGGCTGCCAGTGCTCCCAATTTCTCTCCAACATGAAGTTATATGGATCATTGATATCTCTCTTTCACCCTCCTATCAATTTCTTTTTCTTCATTTTGACCATTCAGCTAGAAAAAAGAATGATTTTCTTTATTATTTATTACTAGTCATACTGTTGAATTTGTATTCTTATCGTAAGGTGAATATATTGACACTGAAATAAAGCATGAGCTTCACTTCCTTAAAAAATTGAGGTTACACTTTTCTAACAGCGGTGACCATTTTCTACTTGGGATATTGTCTTGTAAGTTTGAATTTGTACATTGTCTGTTCAATAGTAAACACATATTGACTGGCCAGGTAATGGCAATGATAATCTATGTTGAGAGCAATCTTCATGAAACCTCTATTCTATTCTGCATTTAACTTACTGTGTTCTCCGATGAAGTAATGTCATCAGAAAGGAAAATTAATAAGTCTTGGAAGAATAAGAATAATGCTGCATGTCTGGCTCACACATTATATAGCATTTAATTTTGTTGAGAGTAGAAAGTCTTCCTCTAATTTTAATTTGCAAGAGGAAGAATGCCTTGTGACCCTCATTGCTTTGTACAAAATAATAGAGTATCTGACATGCCTTCAACGATGGTAAGTTACAGATAGGCCAAATGCCCAAATACCTTACCCTAATGCTAGCAAATGTCTTATATTTATTCTAACTTCTTTTGATAGAGTAGCTTGTTTTCTCATCATGTTGCGGGGGGCATATTATTCTTACTGTATTTTTTCATATGTAAAATTATCCCATTCTAGCTTATTAAACCCATGTTGGTCAATCATCAAATATTTGAGTTTCAGCTACATAACAAACAATGTAAGGCAAACTTACGCAGAAATGACTTATAAACCCTTCCGCACTCTCTCAATCAGTTCTCTCAAATAAAATTAATTTCATTGCTTTTCTTTTTTAAATAAACTTTTAATTTCTCTGTAAAGTCATCAAAACAAAGTTTGCCTCCTAGCATCCAGTTGCTCTTTTTTTGATAGGAGCCCCCAATTTCATTCATTCCTGTACTGTGCAGCTCCAGGAACAGACAACCTCCACACTATCTTTAGAGGTATTCCTTTGGTTCAAGCCTGGGCCAATCAGCATCACCACCTTCCCTTTCCTTAGTGATTTCTCATTTTTTACAGGTAGATTCAGTCAAGCCAACCAGAGTGAAGCCCAGAACTTTGAGTTACAGGTTTGGAGAAGAGAGTCTTCCTTCCCAGAAAGACAATAGACAGGATCAAAGCTGCTGGCAGTCATTTAGGTTCCAAAACATGACTGCTGGTGAGTATGAGAACAAAGCTAGCCTGGAAGCAGCACAACTGGATCCCACAGTGGGAGCCCTGAATAAAGATTCACCTGAAGTTATCCATTCTCTGAAAACATTTGATATATACCCCTCCACAAATCTCCTTTTTTGGCTTAGACCAGTTGCAGCTGTAGTTTTGATAATTATTGTTGCTTACTCCAAACAATTCCTAACCAGCACGATCAGGATGAGCTACATAACTTGCAGTGTTGGGTACAAGATTAAAATTCAGGGTGCCCTCTTCAAAAATTATTGAAAACTTGAAGACCTCAACAGCATATTGAACCAAAGGTGGGACCCTTTAGTATGGGGCCCTAGGCAACTGTACATCTTGATAGCCTCTGAAACTGGCTCTGAATACAATTTAAAGTCTAACCCAGTAATACTTACTTTCTACCTAATATATATATGTCATTGTGCCAGAAAAAATAAAATTTGTTTGTTTTGACTATAAACATATAAATGATTTTATACAATATATAAGGTGTTGAATATATAAAAAAGCAAACAATTGAAACAATATTTAGAAGTAACTTCTGGGAAAAATTTTTCCATGAAAAGCAAATCAGACCCCAAATTTAATGCAACTGTAAATTATATTTGAACATGAGAATAATCCTCCAGCTTTCTAATGCTACCAAATTTTGCTATTTTTTAAGAGAAACTTCCAATGTAAAAAATTTCTGTTGTTTTGTTGCTTGAAGAAGCTTCAGGAAATCATTTCTTAAGTTACCACTGACTATGTTTCATCCTCAATATTAATGAGTCAATAAATGCTGTGTCATTACAGTTATGAGACCCTCATGCTTGCTTGCTAATTGTGGTGACTAAACCTAGGTATGTACCCTTGAGGCCATCCAAAATCAGAAACAAGATCATAATTAATCATTACACAATTACGTCCAAAAGAAAGATATTATTTCCTTTTGATTTTATAATCACATATTTATCTTTCAAAAGTCATTATTGTGTGTTAAATTTAATATATCACTATATACTCATGTTGGAAAAATGCAAATCATAAAACATGTTTCAAATAAAATATAATTTGAATGTACCCTGTGGAAGGAGATTATGCTGCACACGTACCTCTGTAGTCTGCTGTTTCTACTTAAGATTATATCTTGAGAATTTTTCCAAAATAATTAAATGTTATTTAAATACCTGATTTCAGCATCTGCATGTTTTCCTATTGTAATCGTTTTAAAGTTTACCAGTTATGTAATGTTATTGTTGTATATTTATGTAGCTTCTAATTCTTGCTAGTATTAATAAATCATTATGCAGAATATAATTTATATCAGTTGCATCTGTTACTTCCCTAAAATAAAGCTATACAGGATTACAAAGGCCAAAGAGTAAGAAGACAAAGAAGCAAGATTAATGACCCAAAATGCTTCTAATACTCACAAAAAAATTTCTAAAAGCTTACATTTCTACATAATGAAAGTTTATCTATTTTGGAAAACTATATGTCCTTAACTCACATTACACACCAAAAAAAAAAAAAAAAAAAATCCCAATGGTATTGTTGATATAAATATAAAAAGTAGATACATGTAACTGATCTAGGTGAAAATTTGGCCTAATATGTATGTGACCAAGGGCAAAAATATGATAATGGAAAATGCAGATAAATAATTTATGACAAATTAGAATTGAGCATTCATTTTAAAAATTCATAAATACAAATAAAAGGCAAATGAAAAGTTTAAGAATGTTTGCAAAATGAATGGCAAAAATATCTAGCATTTTAATAAAAAGTGCTCTTCCAAATAAATAAGAATTAAAAACGTAACTAATACCCCAATAGAAAAAGAAACGTTTAATAGAAAGATGAAGCCTCTTGTCAACAGCCCACATCAACTTGCCCTCCACCCAAGTAATCTTATCTTGGAATTTGGTCCTCCAACCCCAGTCAGGTCTTCAGGTGCCTGCAGCTCCAGCCTCCATCTTACCTGCAGCTTCCTGAGACACTTTAAGCCAGAACCTCTGATCAAAGCCACTTATACATTCCTGACTCATAGAACCTGTACAAAATAATAAATATTTATTGTTTTTAAATGATAAGTTTTGAGGTTATTTGTTACACAGCAATAGATGACCAATGTCTAGCAGCTAATCTAACAAGTATAAATTTTAGGATGTTTTCCTGGTCTGCCAAGATTGAAGTACTTACTTCTCCATGAAACAAGACATAGTAACGCTGATTGTGGTTGGGTATGACCGTCAGAAGAAAAACCAGACTTAGGATGACGCAAACACTGGATGGGCGAGCAAAGAGACAGAAACTGGGACTGTGATACCACTGTTGAGCCCTGGAGTCAATCAACACTTAATGTAAAATTTCCAGATTTGGGAGAAAATAAATACCTTTACCTTCATGTCGTTAGGCCAGTTTGAGTTGTGTTTATCATTATTTGTAGCGAAAGGTTTGCCGGTACCAACTACAGAAATGGACTCGCAAAAAAATGCCTTCATTCCTCTAGCCCTATCTTAAACACATACCTATACATCTGTCGTTGTTGAATATCCCCAAACAATTTAAACTCACTGCGTTCTTTCATATTTCCATACCTCTGCACATGATTTCCACTCTCCTCAGAAAAACCTTTCTTTTCTTATTTATCTCTTATCTAGTTTTAAAGGTTCAACTGGAATGCAATCCTCTTTGTGAATTTTCCTGGACTTTCCCAGGCAGAATTAAGTATTCCCTTCTCTCTGATCACCTGGTATTTTAATCAAATTAAATTACATTATAATATATATTATATTATGTATAATAACTATATTATATTAATATTTTCCATAGTATATTACAAGTTCATATCTTTCTGTGTTCCTCTTCTACTATTTTCTAACGGTCTTGAGAGCAAGGATAATTTCTTATTCAACTTTCTAGCTCAGGACTTCAGCTGAGTACTTGAGAGTTGGCAGGAGCTCATTAAAAGTTTGTTGAGTTAATTAACTAATTGATTAAAAGTGCTCTACATATGTAAATAGTGCTATTCTAACATAAGATAAATTTATTCGCACTAATTTTAAATTACAAGAATCTTGGCCCTTAGAGCAGGGATTTTCAAACATTTAGTATCTATAAAAAAGTTGCTCAAAATGTATCGTAAAATGCCAGTTCTTAAGATCTACCATCAAAAATTCTGATTCAGTATTTCTGGACAAGGGATCTGGCCCCATGCTCCACACTGACCAGTCCTGCAAACTTGAGAATATAACTTTGTTTCTCTTCTCTTTCATTTCTTCATCTGTAAAATGGAGATAACATTACCAATATTGTCTGATTGCATTAATGTAAACATCAGGAAATCAATAAGATAACATATTAGACAAATTGGCACCAGAGCTGAAAAGTAGGAAATACTGATATATTTTTCTAGTATTTGAAAAGCAATAGTGTATATGGAGAAGGATACAAATGCTGGGGCCAAGTTTCTTGGGTTTGGATCCTGGCTTTGCTATTGTCTGCTCCATATTTTAACCTCTGAGTCTCAGTTCCCTCACGTATAAAATCAAGATGATACTAATAATACCAACCTCATGGGATTGTTCTGAAGATTAAATGAGTTAATGAATATAAAGTTCTTAGAATAATGCCTGGCTCATGGTAAGTACTACGTGGTTTTGCTCTTCCTATCCTTTTGGAGTCATTAACGCTGTCCTGTGTGATATTTTCTGCTCTAGTCCTTACTATTTTCCTTTTCTAAGCTAACACAGGCAGCCCCTTTTGAGAGTAGCTCCAGGTCTCATAACACAGGCATCCTATCTTTTCCTAAGCCCTCCAGAACAACTACAGACTAGAGACGCTGAAGTGTCCCACTGCCTGGCTTCCATAGAACTGAAGATGACATTAGAATAGGGTCATTGAGAGGCTCGGTTTATTTCCTTGTATGAGGGTATTTGGTCAACTTCAAATTATAGTGTCTTATTTTGTTATCTTTATAAGAAGTTTGAATTCTAATTCCAAACACATGCTCAAAACTCAGAAAATAAGTAACCAAGTAACAGAAAAGTAAGAATCCAATTTTATCATTATTAATAAATAAATCCATTCATCCGAACCAGTTTTGAAGAATATCAAATATCTATATTACCATTGAAATTAAGTCATTATATGTGTATAAATGAACTAACCAGAGAGCTGACTAGAGGAAAGGCTTGAATAAATAAAACAACATCTTTAGATGATATTTACACACTTCGGACAGTTGACATTATACAAGAGCTAGTGGGTTTTGACAGTCCTGCTAGATTTCTTGTGCTACCAATATCCATGTTCTAAAGCCTCTCAAGTATATAATAATACACTATTCAAGGACTGTCGTAGGCTCCATGAAAGGCAAAAGACATAGAATAGAATGCTGGCCTCTCAGTCTCAGACTTATCCCTCACACTCTACATGCAGTGCTGGAGCTGGGCTTCTGCACACCACATTTCTTTGCCCTTTGGCACCCTGTTAGGCTTTCAGTGGGAAGAGGGCACCAGAGAGAGACAGGGAGGCTTGAGGGAGAAAAGGGACAAAATGTTTCTTTCCTGTTCCTTTTTTCTTGGCTGAAACTTTAAGAATCACCCTAGCAAATTATCTTCAACTGAATGATGGAAATTTATTTTACCGGTAACCTTCGATTTCAGATTGGAGTTTTTCTCACCCCTTCAGAACCAGATCCTTAGTGACTCTTTAGAGATGCTTTACACAGAGCAGGGCGCCCTCCTCAGAGGTCAAAGTTTCAACTCGTGTCCCACCTCCAACCTTCTTCATTTCAATAATTTTAAACCTTTTCTCTCTGTCCTATCAGCCCCAAGAGTATTAGTTGCTACCTCCGTGATACCTCAATGTTCCATTTTTGCCTTTTAGTTCTTTACTATGTACTTTACAATTCTTTATATGAAATTATCAGTGCTGAAAGAGCTGGTGTGGTTTCTGTCTATTGACTGGATGCTACCTGGTGAATGTTAGTACCGAGCTCTGAGCTTAGAATGAGAGGCATTGATGAATGTTAGTTGCTACTACACTTTCAATAGGTTTTATTCAACTGTGACTTGTGTGTGCTTTGTGCATAATAAACTCTACATTTTGTCACATGAAAAACTCCAAGGCACATTTTCAATCCATGAAGTTTCACAAAATATCTTTGAAAAGTATTTGATGCTGACATTGTATTTCTTTTTAATCACAAATTGTTGAAATACTGTGCCCAATCACCTCTGAGTGAGGAAACAAATACACTGCCATTTCATTACTCTATACCTCAGACTATTTATAGGTTGATATTAATTCACCATCTTTTCTTGTTGTCAACATAATGTTTTAAGTGTGGCTGCACTTCTGTCAACCTGAGCAAGTTAGAAACTGAATTACATGTGCTCTTCCTGATTCTGTCCAGGAAAAACTGAGAGGAAAGTATAGAGTAACTAGAAACAAGCAGAGGAATAATATGTATATTTATAGGGAACTTCTAGAGCAGAAAATGTGGGAATAATGTTTCAAAGCAACAGAAGTCAACAAGAAGATGGAGAGTGAAATCAACAGGTGTTGGCTAACCTAGCACCTAAAAACATCAGGGATGGTTTTATTTTATGGGTCATGAACTAAGAATCATTTTAGAGTCACTTCATTCAACTTGTGAAAAAAATCAGTGCCACTTAGAAAGAACAGTCTTTGTAAAAAGTCTCAGTGGTAAACTGCAAGATTTTTTAGTTTTGTTTGTCTTATTTTTTTCATCAATGACAGAATTTCTGGTGCCTTTATTATCACACTCCTCTGGTCTCCCTATTTTAACCTTTTCCTACTGAGATGACCTAGTTATTTTAGTTATAGGATAATCTCCACCATGGGAATGTTTTCCTTCATGAAATTTCTCTCCTTTCCAGTTACAGATTCTACCTCATTAGTGTCAAAGAATAGCTTTTCTGAATATAACTTTGCTGAATTTCAAGTCATTTTGTTCTTCATGTGTACCTGCTCTGTTTTATTACTACAGACATTTGATTTTTTTTTTCAAACATCAAATGTTTTTGTCAGCTCAGGAGCCATGGGATATATTTTAGTCTTATCATAAAACAAATGATAACAGTTCCTGGCAATTGCATCATACTTCATAAAGTTCAATGTATTATCCCAGAAAAAATATTTCATTTTATTTTAATGATGCTGTGAAGCAGATAAATCATAGAATCTTAGAGCAGGAAGGAACCATAGTGAACACCCAGTACAAAGTTTCCATGACTATAATAGTTAGGGTGTGTTTTTTGACTGCAAGTAACAAGTAACAGAAGATTCAATTTCAAATGGATCAAACACAAAAGATCTCTTCTCCATCCTTTCCCTCTCTCTCTCTCTCTCTCTCTCTCTCTCTCTCTCTCTCTCTCTCTCTCTCTCTCTCTCTCTTTCTCTCTCTCCATGACATAACAAAAACTGTGAACACAATCTGATTAGGATTAGTTAATTGATTTTTCAATTATGTCATCAAAGCACCAGGCATTTTCTATTTTTTGCTCATCATCCTTGTATAATACACCTGTATTATTAGTCAGAGTTCTCCAGAGAAAGATGTGCACATATAGAGAATTGTTATAAGGAAATTTGCTCACATGAAGCTAACAAGCCCAAAACTTGCAGAGCTGATGTTCCAGTTCAAGTCCAAAGTCTGGAAGCTACTGTTGACCCAGAAAGAGTCAATGTCTCAGATCAAAGATCATCAAATAGGAGAATTCTCTCCTAACTCGGGGTCAGACTTTTGTCCTACTCAGGCTTTCAATTGACTGAATGAAGCCAACCTACATCATGGAGGGCAATCTGCTCTACTCAGTCTACTGATTAAAATGCATCCAAAAACACCCTTGCGGAAACACCCAAAATAATGTTTCATCAAATATCTAGGCACCCATGGCCCAGTGAAGTTGACAAAAAATTAACCATCACAACACCCATAGCACAGAGGTGGCTCCAGGCATCAATTCCTCACCCATTTACATCAAAGGCCAAAATAGAAGAGCGTGTATCCTTTTCCCACCATCCATTTTAACAGCAATGAGTCTTCCCAGATAAGTTTTCTTTATCGCTCACTGGACATATTGGTATCACATGTCCTTTACTGAGCCAATTACCACCAAGGCGAGTGGAATTCATATGATCATCTCAGAGCAATCAGGATGAAGCGCTTGGTTGCTCAGGACCAAAATACTGGGTTTTTACTTTCAAGAAAATTGTGAGGAAAAATAATTGTTGTGTCGACATTAAATGACATCTGATTAATTGATAAAAGCAAGACCCCCTTCATCTTACAAGCGTGTTTACATATTTATGGGCATGCTGTTAATATAATTATTGTTTGTGGTAATTTTAAAGTTAAGGTTTTTCAATAGTGATTTTAAGATAATTATTTAATCTCTAGTAAAACCCCCTACAAATAGTTTATCCATATATATATACTTAATAGTCATACAAACCCTACTTGAACATTTCTAAGAATTGATGTCTTCATTTTATTTTTTCAAACAATTCTAATTATTAAGCAGGTCCCCTTTACATTTCCCCATAAATCAAAGCAATACATTGAGTGTCTACCCTGTATGTGCCCCCTATAGCTTCTGACTGATAGTCTTGGACTGCCTTTTGCGAAGCACAGGAAAATCCTAATTTTCTTTGTATATGACTGTGTCCCTTCACAAGTGAGGCCAAAAGAAATCAAGCAGCTTGCTGAAGATCACAAAGCTACTTATTGGAAGCACTGAAACAACTCCTCTGTCTTACTTGATATATCATTCCACTTTTTTAATGTACTTGGTAGATGCATTCATTTCCCTCCAACCCTTTATTTAACTAGTGCATGTTGAATTATCCTAATATTTCAAGTTTTCAAAAGAAAGAATATGATATTAAATAAGGAACTATGGCTAAATTATCTGCTGTGGCACCCATGCTGTATGTTTGAGCAGAATTTGCATTTGAAGGTGCTGAAAGGGCAAATCTCAACTCCATCCTCTTTATGTTCTGCAAACGATAATTTATCTTCTCAACTGGTTGCTTTGTCCTTGAGCTTAGATTAAGTAATGCAACCTAGTGGAAAAGGCATAGCTGGATCCTGTTCTCATGCAAGGGAAGCTAAGTAACATGAGGACAGCAGTAATCTGGAATAGCATCCAGAAGTGACTCTTGCATCCAGTGAAACAGACTCTGGGTCTCATGAAAGACTGTCCGTTTCACTGCATCTCAACAAGAGAACACACTATTCGTTCTAACACTTTTCCACTATCTAAAACTATAGCTATTAGTTATTAGACCCTAATAAATTACTGCAATATGTTAATTTTGCTAATTAATGTGCAAAAATTACACGTTGAATTTGATATGATAAAAATATATTTTGAATTAAAAAATTTTTCTGACAAACCCTGAGAGAAATAGGCTTTAATAACATCAAAGTACAGGAAGATGGATTCTAGAGGAGCTGAGTCAGCATTCAGAAGGAACGTGGGGACTTTTTCATTTTTACCACAGTTATTCATCCAGTGGACCCTCCCACATGAGCTCGTTTCTTGGATTTAAGCAAGGAGTAGGACACAAACAACCAAATTATTCCATTCCTTCCCCCATTTGTTTTGATTAATGATCTCTCATTGCTTCTACTACCCAGTTTCTAGTGAGGCAGTGTAGATAAGCATGCACTGTAAGATCTCGTTATAAAGCATGTACACTGCTAGTGGTTACGGAGTTTCTTTCGAAATGATGAAAATGCACTGGAATTAGATAGTGGTGATGGTTGCACAAGTTTATAATATACAACCACTGAATTGTAAAATAATAGTCATCATGATACAACTCATAGCTTATGTCTGGTCACTCTAGGGAACATCTTTTCCCTTTACCATGCCCTGATTGTCATTTATTAATCCACACGCTTCTCTGTGTTAGACTAAAAATTACTTATATCCAACCATGCAGCCATCCAACAAATCCTTTAACTTGCCTGTTTCTGTACACTCTACTATATATTTTCTATTTTTCTTGTTCAGTTTCTCTTTCTTTGGAGAACTGCCCTCTCCTAATTCATGCAGTTCAGGTGAACTATTAAATAATGTAATACCCAAACCCTAGCAACAAGAGTAGAAATAGAACCTGACTCTGGCCACTCAGTTTCATCATGGAATTTACTGTGAAAACATTTGGAAGGAGAAAGCCTCTCTCATCCTCTATTTTTTAAGTTATCAAGGTGATGTGAACTGAAGGCTACCAGCAGCTATCTTATCATTCGGACTCGATACATTTAAGGAGACTCTGACACGGTAAATTTAAGCAAAGACAAACAGATCCAAGAGATATGGACAGATAAAGATGGAGGTGGAGAAAGAAGTGGAAGAGCAAAGCGCTTACAAAATTGTCTGAAAGCCTGGATCCTCTTTGTAAGAAGATAGATTCCCTTTCTCCCCTTGGATTTTTCAAAGATATCCACTAAGATACATTCCCTCACTCTCCACACATATTTCCCCCACCCCAAGCAGTTTTACTTTACTTTTCTTATTTAGAAATAAAAACATCCACATTAGATTAATAAAACGCAGTTCTTGTTTTTAAAAGAATGTAAAGACTAAATGGCAAAAATAGGCCTATAAGCAGATACATGTGAATAAACTATAAAAAAGTGATAAAAATACATATCAGGTATTCCGGAGAAAGAGTAGAGAAGTTATGTTCAATTATAATTGAGGCGGTGAGGGAACACTTCAAACAAGATATGACACTAAGGCTGATTCTTGAAGTATGAATAGAAATGTATCAGGAGCACTAGCTCAGAAAAGTGTAAGACAGTCCATAAAAAGAACGAGCATGGGGCTTCCCTGGTGGCGAAGTGGTTGGGAGCCCGCCTGCCGATGCAGGGGACACGGGTTCAAGCCCCGGTCCGGGAAGATCCCACGTGCCGCGGAGCGGCTGGGCCCGCGAGCCTGCGCATCCGGAACCTATGCTCCGTCCGCAATGGGAGAGGCCACAGCAGTGAGAGGCCCGCTTACCGCAAAAAAAAAAAAAAAAAAAAAAAAAAAGAACCAGCATGATAAAATCCACTGACCATAGCATAACACTAGGCATAGAGAAAAATAAATCAAAATAATATAAAAGTTAATTGCAGTTTGGCAACAAATCCAAGCCTGATGGTGGCTAGAGACAATGGTAAAGTAAAGCAGAAGCCAGATCATATAGGTCATCATTTACTATGTTAAGGCATTTGGATTATATCATGTAAGATATAGGAAGCCAATAAAGAATTTTACACCGAAGAGTGACTCTATAACATGTTCCAACATCCTGGATGGGATGAGGCTTAAGGCAAGGAGAGCAGTTTTCAGAAAGTTGCAATTATACAGAAGAGAAGAAGGCCACAGATTAGGAAGTGATGGAAGCAATGGAAGAAAACGATATAAATCTGAGAATAAGTCTACTCTTTTCTTGCCTCTCCCCCAGTCTCTGACTCTGGACTTTCAATTCTCTGCAGCATCAATAAATTGAGTCTCTAAATTGATCTCTTGGGACTCCATACTACTTCATCCGTCCCTAATCTGACCCAGTACCTGACACGTCAACCCACATCCCAGCCTGACAAGAAAGATCAAGTTCAGAGAGAAGAATGATGAGTGTATTAAACAGGTGGTGGACACTGTGCAGAACTTTTAATAATATTCTTTCACGAGGTCACACCCACCACGCTGAGATACTGATTGCTCTCTATGAGGAACAGAGCTATGGCTTACACTCAACATCTTTCCCTCTGGTGGTATCATATTGTCGCGAGAGTAATCATTTGCAAAGTCCTACTCTGTGACTGATTGCCTCTGTGGCAGAGGATTCTGAATGCTTTTTAAATGGCTCTTCGGAGTTACGGTTATTACTTCATGGAAATACGAACCTGCAGCAAAGTGACTGCATCAAAAAGAGGGTGGTGAAAGTGCCATACTGGGAAGGGATTTGCTCCTGCTGAGACCTGACATCTGTTTTTTCAGTGTACACCCACTGGACAATGGTATTTGAGACCACAGCTGCAGATAAGCTTGTAATGCACATTAAGATCAATGTGCATTATATGATCTTAATGTGCATTACATTATCCTTACCATGGTAAGAATACTAAAATGGTGAACTAATTATCTATTACTTGAGCAAAATAGCAACAAATAATAATGGAGACACCACATTTCTTGGAAGGATCTGGATTCAAATATTGGTTCAAACACCTAGCAGTTACATAACTTTGAATGAGTTGCAGGAGGAGGTAGGGCTGTTGGTAATTTCCTTTGACAGTGCATCTGTCTCTAAGCCAACTTCTAATCCATGTGCTGGAGTTTAGGGGATTTAGGTCATCTTGTTTATAGAGGGATAAAGCTTCACTCTGGAAAAACTAATATATTCTTATGTTCCCCTGCGGGTAATGTATTTGCTGGGAAAGGAAAAAACAGGTAGTTAATATAAACTCTCAGGTATAGAGGGTTTTCTTATTCCTGGTGAGTCTGGATGAGACATTAGGTACAGCACAACACACAAATGTCCCTCATACCACTGCCACCGCCTTAATGCCACCTACTGTAAAAAATAAATCAGAGCACATTACATAACGGTCTTGGGTTTAAAGGTTATTTTCATAGATATTTGACGTGAAATAATAATAAAATGAGCCACGTAACTGACAGTTCCTCGGCATGGAAAACACCAGTACATCCTGCAGGCAGAGCAATAAAGAGGCCCAAGGGATGAAATACTGAAATTAAAAATTATTGGGGTAATTTGCCCTGAGTGTCTGTGCTGTTTCTTACCGCACTGATATTTTTGAGCAGCACCCACAGTCAAGCAATACACTTCCTCTAAGGCAGAAAGCAAATTAAAAAGTGATCTTGAAACAAGGCAGGGGTTCTTCAGTGTCTCCGAAACCTAAGGTCACTGGGCTAGCATACCTTGGTCTCCAGGAATATTGTTTGCTTCACCTTTAATGTATCCAAATGTACTTTCTCTGTAAAGTGCAATACAATTTTTCAGCAGAATTATCAGCCAACTCTCACTTGGCGTCATGTTTTAAAGCAACATCTAATCCCTTAGGCTCATATTTGAAGTGGATCAAAACAGGTCCTTCATGACTGAAAACATGCCTATAGACTTTCCAAATAGCCTATTTTATATTAAAAAATTATTCCTCTAAGTCTCCTTAAAATCTTCTATCCTGGTGTTAGGAAAAGAATCTTTGATGATGTCAGTACGCAGTAAAATCCCCTAGGCTGACCCCCTGTTGAACGGAATAGGAAGAGGTCAAAGATACTTGGGTGGTTTGAGGCCCGATGCCGTAGAGGAGGCACAATAATAAAGAAGACTTTATATTATTAGGCATCATACTTAAAAGAGAATATTGGGTAAAATGTGTCACCAAAATTTGAAAAAATTGTCTGGCCTGTTCCCAGGCTGTTCTGCTGATCTTCCAGCTCTGTGTGTCCCCAGGTTATGGAACATGCATTTGGCAGGAAGAAAGTAACAGCTACATTCTCCTCGTAACAAATTCCATTGCATTTTTTGTCATAGATTTATATGGAAACACTGTAAAAATTCAACATATTATGGGCACCATCCACGTACCAATTTTCCATATTAGACAATGTTGAATACTTATGAGTTTTTCTTTCACAAGCGAGGTGATGAGGTTTTCAGGACAGGCTCAATGCATTTACTAGTTTTCTTGTAAAAATGGTGACTACTTAGTAGAGATGAAATTTTTTTGAAGCACTGCTAGCCTAGGACACTAATGCATGTCTATACCTAGGATGACAAAATAGCTGTAGGAAAAAGAAACACATTTTATATATAATGTTGATATAATGTTAATCTCTGGCTGTGCAATGTTGATATAATGTTAATCTCTGGCTGTGCAATAACTTCAAAATAAAGCAAAGTTCCATTTAAAATATGTCATCTAGTGTGCTGCTATTCATTTAGAAACTGCTCAGTAAATAGTTAATACATGGCTCATTGTCATGGAATAGAGTGATGTCAAACTAATTTTGTGAAAATATGAAAAAATAAATATGAAATACATTTTAAAAGCTGGGAAGAGCTTGAGGCTGCTTAAAGTTGAGCTCTGCAATGATTTCAGAACTCACAGGAGGAAGAAACACCACAACATGTAGAAGAAATAACAGGACAACAAAACAGGGATGTTTTCTAGTCATGTGTTACATCAGACGTTGGAAAATAAATGATTTTAGAGAAAGCACTCAGTTCTAATTGCAAAAGTAGCCATAGTGTACCTATCGGTGTGTTATGTTCCAGGGAGAAATCAACAAAATCTAGACTTTGCGCTAAAGGATCTTATATCCTAAGCATATCACTCTAGGTGTAAGGCACATCCTAACAGAAAGAAAACTCTGAGATGATAAAAGTAGCCACCTCTTCTGAAATACTAGCCAGATAAATCTGAAACTACAGGTATTCATTAAAACAGTGCTTCTTAGAAACTAGATTTGGTTATAACATATTTTGTACCCTGAAAAGCAAAAGCAAGACTCCTGGAAAAAATATAATAACTCTTTTAAATCCCAAAGCAAGTGGAAAATTATTAAACCCAATATCCAATATCTGGCAGTAGCTGCAAGGAGAATTAGATTACCTTGCCCATAAAGAATGAATTTTATGGATGAAGAGGAAAGGTTTTGCACACAATGGAATATTGCTTAAAAACTGGACCCACTTTTTGTAGCTTTTTCCACTCTGTGTGATTGAAATTCATTATAGGCAAAAAATAAAGGAGCATTTTTTACTTGGGAAAAAATTCTATTTTTTCATCAATATTGAAACAGTCCTATCAAATCAATACTGAATTATAAAATGAACTAATGTAAGGTGGGGGGATGGATTTCAAGCTGTTTCCTATCACAAAAAGAGCTCCTGACCACCACTTTTGTTAGGGGACCTGTTTCTTAGAGTCTTGCTGTGGGCATAGTGTTGGCATGCATCCATTGAACCCAACGTTGTATTTGATTCTATGTTCAGAAATATGAAAATAAAGTTAAATAAAGAAAAGCTCCCTTTGTTTCTGCTTCAAACTAGAGAAGATATTAAAATATCCCAAGGGACAAAGTGGTTGAACTAGAAGGGCAAAGGAAAATGGATGGGTTATAGGAAAGAGAGAGAGAGAGAGAGAGTGTGTGTGTGTGTGGGGGGGGGGGTGAGTGATTGTCAGAACTCTTCAATATATGTGTGGCCTTAGTGTTTCTCCCTGGTTTGTGAACAGATGCTCTATAGTAGAATATTTCTTTCATCTTCATCTTGATCTCTTTTTAAAGCTTACCTTCTCCTTCTCTTTTCCACAATCTCCCTTTATCTTTTATTGTTTTTTAGGTTAATTCTTCTCTTCAACTCTTCCCCCTTTTTTAGTTTACTTCTCTCCTCTTCTTATACATTCAAGACCCTAGTGATGGTTGATTCTGAGGGGGGATTGTTCATAATTGGTCAAGTTAAAAGGGACATGATCCTTTTGCATAATTTCTGATAATACTCTAGTTTCGGTTTAATCCATTAAAGTGGACTCATGGATAAAGTGGACATATCAAGCAACTTGCTAAGGTTAGATTCAGTGACACAGTATATTTTATTTCCCTGTCTCTGGTATCTGTGTGCACTTAAAAGAGTAATAATAATCCATCTGTTCTGCCAAAATCGCTCTTTGGAAGCCTTACTATGGTAGTTTTAAAACGGTTGAAATAAAAACGTTGCTGAGAAAAAAACAGTTTATTTTTTAAATGTATAGGCTCTTCTTCCCTCTTCAAATGAAGTAAAAAAGTATACCTTTAAAAGCCTGTTCCTTTAAAATTATTGCCAGAACTTTTCAGTCCAAAACTACTTCCAAGACTCTACAGTCCAAAGCCTTTATTGGGCTCAGGACTCATATGGCCAAATAGTCTCCGGCACATTTTAGTGTGCGTTTAGATTGAGTTCCCTGCAGACAGACAGAGATGGTATATTAATGCTCAGGCTGCATAACTGAATACCGCAGACCGGGTGGCTTAAACAACAGGAATTTACTCACTCACGGTTCCGGAGGCTAAAAGTCCATGATCAAGGTGCCAGCCAACATAGTTTCCCATGAGCCCTCTCTTCCTGGCTTGTAGACAGACACCTTCTAGCTATGTCCTCACATGGCTTTTCTTCAATGCATGCATGCAGAGAGAGGAAGGGAAAGAGCTCCCTGGCATGTCTTCTTATAAGGACACTTATTCTATCTTATCAAGGCCCCACCCTTATGACATCATTTAACCTTAATTACTTCCTTAGCGCTCCATCCCCAAATTCAGCCAAACTGGGGGTTAGAGCTTCAACATATCAGTCTTGGGGGGAGACAGTATTCTGTCTATAATGGGTAAAATTGCACAGCAGAGGTTTTAGAAGGCACATTCTTAGGGTTGCATCTGTAAGAAAGTATAGAAGACAGAGCTGTGCAAAGGAGAAGCTGACCTGAAGCGTGGTTGCAGCTGAGGCACCTGCCCACCGAAGGTGAGCTCTGCGTCTGGGATAGCCCCTCAAACCAGTCCCACACTGCAGAAAAGAACCTGTTGCTTGTATCCTCACAACAGCCAGTCACTAGTCACAGGCCGTCCCCTGAAAAGGACATGAACAATCACAGCAGCTTGCTGTGTCCCAGGACAATGCTCGGTGAGAGATACAGCTGTGACCTTGCAGCAAATGATATTCCCACCAGCTGTAAAATGGACGCATTGGCCCTGAAGGATTGTGAGTGAAGTACTAGTGTCCCTTGCACCCTCAGATTCTCTTGCTGCTTGCGGGAAGTTTACCTCATGTAGAAAGAGCTTTCCCAGGGTTCTGGTTGATCTTATTTCCTGGGGGCTTAAAAGTAAATGGAAAGAAACACAACCTGTGATCTTGTAGTTGATTTCCAGGTCATAATTTATACTCATTATCCTCTCCTCCAGTACTCATTCTAGACTCCCTTCACCCTTGGCTAGCTCCTTTGTTGGTCTAATTGGTGGCTCGCCTGGTGGAGTCACCAAGGCCCTCCTCTAGTCTTCTCAGATAATGGCTACTCTACTTATCCCTTTAGCACTAAAACTGGACAACATAGCAAAAGAGATGTGTTGGTAGATCCCCTGAGCTCACAACACAATCGACCCCATCCCCATCGTACAGCAATAGCCCTATCTCCTCCGGCTGATCTGAGCCAACTGTCCCTTTCAGTGGTCACTTGATTTCTTCACTGCGAGTCCCTTGTCATGAGAAAACCAAAGTATCCAGATGGAAGACATAGCTTAAAATCTAGTGGGACTTTAATGTCTTCCCTGGAAAAATCATCACCTCTCTGAGAACCAGGACCTTTAGACCCACAGAGCCAAAAACCACTGTGACAGAAATTGCAAATGCCTTCGAGGAAAACTGGGGGTGATAGTAAGTGACACCACTTCTAATTCCATCCTTTAATTTCCAGAGGCTATAGCTTGTATTCTAGCTTCCAAAGGATATAGGACAATACAATGGCTCTTGATTTTTCAGTGTTAACCATGTGAAGGATGACAATCCATCTTTACAAGGTATGATTTCCAACCTGGTACCTTAGTCATGTTT
Organism: Kogia breviceps; assembly: GCF_026419965.1. NCBI lineage: Eukaryota > Metazoa > Chordata > Mammalia > Artiodactyla > Physeteridae > Kogia > Kogia breviceps. The sequence continues at coordinate 79,193,609 of NC_081322.1, forward strand.
AAAACACCAATTCCACCACTATACCAGGCTGACAGCTTCTGGTCTGTTAGAACCATATCTTAGTCTATTCAGGCTGCTATAATAGAATACCATAGACTGGGTGGCTTATAAAAAATGGAAATTTATTTCTCACAGTTCTGGAGACTGGAAAGTCCAAGATCAAGGTACTGGCAGGTCTGGTGTCTGGTGAGAGCCTGCTTCCTGGTCCATAGGTTGCTGTTTTCTCTCTATGTCTTCACATGGTGGGTGGGGAGGCATGAGGGAGCTCTCCGGGGTCTCTTTTATAAGGACATGAATGCCATTCAGAAGGGCTCCATCCTCATGACCTAACCACCTCCCAAAGGCCTCACCTCTGAATACCGTCACATTAGGGTGAGGTTTTAACATATGAATTTGGGCGGGGGTGTGGAATATACATTTAGTCCATAGCATGTGGTATAGAACAAGTGCAAAGAAGTAAACGAAGCAGGTCTGCACAGAGAGACATCGTGACTCACACCGCATTTGCAACTGAGGTCTCAGATAAACGTAACAGAAGATCCGGAGCTGGGAAGATCCTTCAGAGTTGTCTCAAATAGAGGTAAAGGGATGGGGTCTTAGGATTTCTGCATCCAACATTGGCCCCTGGAAGAGGAGGAAGCTGTAACCAGGAGCAATACGGTTCCCTGAGGCTGAGGGCGATTTCCAGTGAAAGACACAGCTGTGAGCAAACAGCAGCCACTATTCTCAGCAACTAGGGAATGGATGCCTTGGTTCTGAAGAGAGAATCTGGGCATAATATGACAACCCACTCTTAACTACTTCTCATCATTCAGATTTTAGCTCAGTCATCACTGTGTCTGGGAAATTTTCCCTGACCTTGACTCGTCCCTTCTCTCTGCCACACTCAGCACTCTGCCAAACTAGGTCAGAACTCCTTAGCTTCCTGCATTTTTCTTTCACGGAACTTGTCGTATATTTAATTATATCCTTATCGCTATGATTATTTGATTAATGTCTGTCCTCTCCATTAAGTTGTAAGCTCCTAAATAACCTACATAGAGACCATGACATCAGTGTCCACTATAGAACCTCTAGTGCCTAGCAGAAGACCTGATATACATCAGTGGCCACTTAACATTTATTTGAGTGAATATCCTGTTATGAGTTACTGACAAGGGTTTTGCTCACTGTAACAACGGCACCATTATATGGTGAACTCACCCAGGTAGCTATTACAAAGCGTGGATTTCCACAAGCAAGCATAACAGCATTTCTGTCACAGAGGATTATGTTCTTGAACAACATTCACAGCTTCTGGGGAGCTTCATGTGAAGCTGTCAGAGAAGGTGAAATAACCACCCACTGGCCAGATTGTCTTGATACCTTCTTAAATCAGTGATATGATAGATGTGACCAACAGATCAACCTCATTTTTTTTTTTAAAGGAGGTACTAAAGTTCTAGAAACAATGAAAAGAAGTGCTTACAAAATTGTGTCTGTTTTGCCTTGCGTGACTTGAATTCACATTTTAGTTCTACGTTTGTCACTCATGACACTGGTGAAATAATATGCAAATTCTAACCTAAGTCGGTAGAGCAACAGCAGTTTGGGGGATGCATTTATTTTATATGTCAAAAGGCACTGTGTGGTTCAAAGTTAGTTGTCTTCTAACATACTGTCTCCAATACTGACTCTTACAGAGAATTTTTCTTTTGATTTACCTGAAGTGATTTTTATTTTTTTAATTTACAAATAAAGATCTTGAAGAAATTTTACTTACTCCTTATCTGTAACCATCTTTTTATTTGTAATGAGATGTGTTCCCACAGGGAAAAAAAACCCTGAAAAATCATGGGGCTGGTTAACACACTTTCAGAAGCTGCTGGTTCAACACCAAAAGATGACTTTCATTGTAGGACTTCAGCAGACCCTGTGCTAAAATGGCTATCTGGGATTTACTAAATACCTTTATGTCAGTCAGCATACTATCTGGGATCCATACACTAAAACTTTTAAAGTTCATATTTAAACCGTTTATATCCATACTAAAACAAACTCAGTAGACTCTACCAGGCATATAGGATTTCTTGGTGGGTGATATTTCTGTTGAAGTCAAATTGCACGGTGACTGAGGGATTTCAACTGCCATCAGATCCAGAGTTCTAGACCAGTGAGTTCTTCTTTGCCAGGTGGCTTAGGATGCTATTCCATGAGATACCATGAGATACAGACAAGGAAGTTTTGTTATAAATTTTGCTTTATTCTGTAAGAATATTTTAGAGGAGAAACTTCTTAACTGAGAGTGAGTTCATCTAAACATGCTTCGTAAGACTCATACATCCATGTTAAACTTTTACCACCAATCTCCAGGGCACATATCCACAGAAAACTCTAATTTGGAAAGACACATGCACCCCAATGTTCATAGCAGCACTATTTACAATAGCCAAGACATGGAAGCAACCTAAGTGCCCATCAACAGATGAATGGATGTGGTACATAAATATATACAATGGAATACTACTCAGCCATAAAAAAGAATGAAACAATGCCATTTGCAGCAATATGGATGGACCTAGAGATTATCATACTCAGTGAAGTAAGCCAAACAGAAAAAAACAAATATCATATGATATTGCTTATAAATGGAAAGTAATCTTAAAAAATGGTACAAATGAACTTATTTACAAAACAGAAATAGACTCACAGAGATAGAAAACAAACTTACAGTTACCAAAGGGGAAGGGGAAGGAGGGATTAATCAGGAGTTTGGCATTAAAATATACACACTATAGGGCTTCCCTGGTGGCGCAGTGGTTGAGAATCCGCCTGCCGATGCAGGAGACACGGGTTCGTGCCCTGGTCCGGGAAGGTCCCACATGCCGCGGAGCAACTAAGCCCGTGAGCCATGGCCGCTAGGCCTGCGCGTCCGGAGCCTGTGCTCCGCAATGGGAGAGGCCACAACAGTGAGAGGCCCGCATACCGCAAAAAAAAAAAAAAAAAAAAATACACACTATATAAAATAGGTAACCAACAAGGACCTACTGTATAGCACAGATATTCAATATCTTGTAATAACCTATAATGGAAAAGAATCTAAAAAAGAAAAACAATATATATATATATGTATGCATATCACTGAATCACTTTGCTGTATACCTGAAGCTAATGCAACATTGTAAATCAATTCTATTTCAATAAAAATTTAAAAAATAAAAATAAACCTTTACCACCAACAGCTTGGCATGTACTGTTTATGAAGCATGAATTTCCCGGGACTATTGTTTGCAAAAATGGCTCTGTGTTTATCTCAGATAAAGGTAAGGTATTTGTGAACAGAACATTGATCTGAGCAGTCAATATCATGCTTTGTCACCCTGCATTAAATGGTTATGTTTACAGATTAGTGCAGAACACTAAGGCTGTCCTAAAGCAAATTGGACCTGCCAAGTGTTTTGCTGTGTAATATGTCATCTTCTGTTCCAAATAGTAGTGAGTCACAACGAATTATCAAGTGGCCATATCTCAGGATTTGAGTTTCTGATAAACAATGGATTGTATCCCATGATCCTGCCACTCATATCACCTTTATAAGATTTATTATTTGCTGGGAATTATGAAACCAAAATCATTTTGTTTTTATTGAACAAATACATGCATAGCACATGCTATATCAGTCTCTGTTGTAAGTGCTCTTATAAGCATTAAGAGATGTGTTTGGGACACTGTAACTGAGAACACAGGTTTTATGTCATCGGACATGGAGAAGAAAGGTGGAATTACTGCTCGTCTGCATGTGAATCAGTTATTCCCCCAGAGACACTCACAGCAAGACCACTGAAAGCAGCTCCTATAGAGCCTCTTGGAGTGGCTTATTCTGTGACACTTCCTGACATTCAGCCAATTTACCACATGAAGGATACAATAAGTTTTCTCTGGTTTCTCAACTACTAAAACTGAAGCATACTGTAGTTGCATAGCTGTCAATATGATACAGATTTAGATGCGCAAAACTGTTCCCACTTGCAGGCTAAATTATAATAGAACCTGAATGTGTAGGTCTGACATGTGCTGGGAATTCTGATAGTCGTGTTTTGATATCTTTGAATTATTGTCCCATATATCAATAATTTAGAGGGAACTCAGACCAGTTCTGCGTACTTTTAGCCTCCAAAATCGGAATCATCTTTTCTAAAGTTTTTCACTGTTGTTCTGTTATCCCTGCCACCCAACAGAAAATATAATGATTTTGACCTTCCTCTTTTAAATTGATGATGTCATTGTTAGAGTCCTAGGCCCCATGCCAGTCATTGTATCCCAGATATTCCTGCATTCCTTGGGGTTTTAATTACAGCATTGACCTCATAAGTGGTGGCATATTCATATATTTCTATCTTATCAACCTCCCCTGAGGCATGTTTTAGCATCTTAAAAAGTTTGTGCTCTGTTGTTGCTAGAATACTTTCTTCTATACCAGAGATTGACGTGTAGCTGTAGCCATGGCCATAGCATGTGAGACGGAAGAATCTCTGAAATCTTTAATGCATTTCCAAAATTGCTTGTGACCTAGATTGCCTTTTCAGAAATATTTTGTGCAGAGCGTATACTTTTCTTGTGTTCCATGACATTAATGGATTGCCTGGTCTGTAAACTGTTTTCCTTATTAAACACAAACATCTACTTCAACTGAAGCTTCCTGACTTTTACAGATGACACACCAGAACTAGCAGGCTTCACTGCAGCTTAAATGAGGGTGTGCACTCACTTATCCCCACTTATTTTCACTGTACAGTGCTCTGTTTGTTTGTTCCAAAATAAAAACAAATAGGGTGATTTCTTCTGCTTCAGGCTCTACTAGCACTTCTCTGTAGAATGCATGAAAGTTGTTTGCAAGTACATTTTTCTTTATAAAGAGAAACATTTAGTGAAGGTATCCAATACCAGATCATAGTGAGCACCCAACTCCCTACGTAGCTGATAGAGCGATGAGAGGGAGGGTGGAAATTTTTCAGCCAATTATTACCCTGATTTCTGGCTTGAACTTCATCTTATTCTCATACCAGTTCCACTCAATGAGTTGTTTTATGAGTTAATACCAAGCCGCGAACAAAATTAGAACACTTATTCTTGAGTTTAAAGTAAATAACACAGCACTCTAAAAAATTCAGTTGGCTTATTTCTCTAACACTAAATGAAAGATTTTTAGAAAACACAATTTCTCTAACTATGTATATTTAAATCTAAGTAAGTTTCACTCAATTAACAAACCTCGTGGCTATTGGGGAAAAGACTGATTCGACAAGGATTGCCTCATTTGAGTGCCAGCCTTGTGAGTGAATGGAGAATGTAAATGTCATGAATTACATTGGATTCAGTACATTAAGTGTAGAGCGTCTCCGGTCATCAAATTATTATTTAAATTATTTAAGGGTTAGCAGGTTATTCCTTGTCCTCATTGCATTGTTTGTTAGCAGAATAGCTCCGTGTCTAAATCTCTGTGGACTGCTATAATCGTGCTAGTTTTGCTAAAAACTTTTGGAATTTTTCTTTCATTTGGTACTATGGCAACCAAATAGTCATTTCTAAAATGTTATTTTGCCACCTTATTGGTACTTATTTTATTTGTTTTTTTTTTTTTTTTTTTTGCGGTATGCGGGCCTCTCACTGTTGTGGCCTCTCCCGTTGCGGAGCACAGGCTCCGGACGCACAGGCCCAGCGGCCATGGCTCACGGGCTCAGCTGCGCCGCGGCATGTGGGATCTTCCCGGACCAGGGCACGAACCCGTGTCTCCTGCATCGGCAGGCGGATTCTCAACCACTGCGCCACCAGGGAAGCCCGGTACTTATTTTAATAATATGTTTTGGCTTTCTGAGGTCGCCCTGATGTCACAAGTTAATAATAATTTTTAAAAATTCAAATAGCCTAATTTTCTTCCAAGCCAGTAATATTCCACTGACTCTAAAGCAGGCTCATGAAGGGCTGTGTGTTCTGATTTCTCTAAGAGTGAGGGACAAAAGAGCAAAAGAACTTAGTAGTAGCTCAATTCCGCCAAGTACCCTAGTAGAGAGACAGATGTTAGGAAGACTGGAATCACCGAAGTGATGTCAGAGGATACGTCTCTTACCCCAGCTATTAAAGTACCTCAAATCTGGTACAATCTCAATTTTATTCTCAATGACAATTGATTATAATCATCAGTATATCCCAAATGGGTGTCAATGTTTCAGCCACGTTGGACAGCAGTTTGGCAGTTCCTCAAATGTTAAGCGAAGTACTACCCTATGATCCAGAAAATAGGTATGCAAGACAAATAAAAATATGTGTCCACGTGAAAAGTTATACAGGAATGTTCATAGTACCATTATTCATACCAGCCATAAAGTGGAAACAACCAAATTGTCCACAAACTGATAAATGAACAAAATGGTGTATACCCACACAATACAATTATATTGGGGAATAAAAAGAAATGAAGTACTGATGCATGGTGCAACATAGAGGAACCTTGAAAACATTTTGCTAATTGAAAGAAGTCAGTCACAAAGGAACATACATTGTACTGAACTGTTCAGAATACGTGGTTCTATAGGGACAGAAAATAATGATTGCTTAGACCCTGGAGATTGGGGGAGAGTAGATTCCTAATGAGGCAAGTGGGGATTGACTGCCAATGGGTATGGGAGTTTCTTTTGGAGGTGATGAAAATGATCTAAAATGAATTGTGGTGATGGTCGCACAACTCAGTTTAAGATGCTAAAGATGACTGAAATGTAAGTTTGAATTGGGTGAATTCTATGCTCTGTCATTTTTATTTCAATAAAAATATTTAAAATAGGTACCATTTACTGAGTGCTTACTATGTTTCGAAGATTGTATTAGGAAGTTTTTACACATAAACTTATTTAATTCCCAGAACAACCTTTTTAGAGCTGAGGGAACCAAAGCTTGAAGATGTTAAGTAACTTGCCACAGCTCCCACAGCCAGGAAGTTGCAGAAAAAGTCAGTCTGACTCCCTAAATTACCAAGCTATGTAGTATGGTCATCACCATGCTACCTCCAAAAAGGCAGCAGTTATAAGAGTATTCAGCAAATCAGGATGGTTTTAAAGCAAACACAAAATTTAGCTAAAATGTAGTAACCCCCCAAAAGCAATCAGCCTTACTCAGGTGCCTTTATGAAGGGGATACCGCCTACCTGACCTATATAGTCTGGGTGACACAATTTTTGTTATTAAAATGGTAAGGTGGTTAAAATCAGTCCAACTACCTGTCTTTAAAAAGATTCAGAGGGATTTTTTTTAAACTCAGAGTTTTATAAGGACAATGAGACAATTGAGAAGACTCATGACACAAACTTTTTAATTGACTTAATATTTAATTAAAATATAATCATATAGTACAAATTACAACAAATAATCATGAAAATCTGATATTAACTTCCACTTGAGAATTGAGAAAGTTACAGACTAGTAAAGAAGAGAAAAATGAAAAGAGTGCCTCTCTGGTCACAGTCAACTAAGGATTTCACCAATTCTGGAGTGCTACACGCTGTATATGAATTCTTCACAATAATCCCGACATGCATGTTATTTTTACAAGTGATTGATGATGAAACTATATCTTAGAAAGGTAAATCATCAATGTCACACAGTTAGAAAGTGAAAGAACCTAGATTTAACCTGAGCTTTTTGTTTAGAGGTCAAGCCCTCCCTTCTCCATGAGGCTATAGTTGCACGTATTGTATTGGTCGTTAGAAATGATGTGTCACAATGTGAAATTAGAATACAAATCCCCTGCTACTAAGTCCAAATGGTGAAGAGATAATTCATGGTTCTCAATAAATTTCAGACATCCTACAGTTTATCCTCTCATCCCAAATCACATTATTTCTTTCCCCAGATATTTGCCTACTCACCAGTGTAGCAGAGACTTTGGACAAATGCATGTCAAGCCCCCTTTTAAATACTCCATGTCACCAACTGTCTAAACATCAGACATCTAAGACATTAAGACTGTGTCGTACTTGATCATACAGGCAGGAGCTCCTAGTTTGTGGCAATGCCAAATATATTGATGTTAAATCGTAGCATTATTATCACTGTGGTCCAAATGCCTTGTGAGGCCATTAACATTGAAAATCAGCAGGAATCAGTGCATTCAGCTGCATCTGTTTTCCAACTGGTCTTTTTTTAAACTTCTTATTTTATATTGGAGTGTAGCCAATTAACAACGTTGTGGTAGTTTCAGGTGCACAGCAAAGTGACTCAGCCATACATACACATGTATCCATTCTCCCCAAACTCCCCTCCCATCCAGGCTGCCGCATAGCATTGAGCGGAGCTCCCTGTGCTATCGAGTAGGTCCTTGTTCGTTATCCATTTTAAATAGAGCCGTGTGTAGCTGCTCTTAAGGTGATAAGCACTGTCCTGTAAATAACCTACATGATTATCTTCTAAAGAGAAAATGAGAAATTGTATAACAATAGTATTTTAAATCTCATTTTTTCTCATCTATTCACTAGTGAGCCACCTACATTTCCTAAACACTCTTAGTACTTGACTACAAAGTTAAATTATTTTTGCCTCTTTCTTCAATCTGTCTTTTCATACTGGATAATTGATTGGTTTGCCTGTATTTTCAATTAAGTAGTATAATTTCAGCTGAAACTGTGTGACTCCTAGGTGTTGAAAGTTATAGGCAGACTATTGCGTCTTCTTTTCAGTTCCCCAAATATCTAAACAAAACCCCTTAAGCCCCCCAAATCCAAAGAGTTTACAAAATTAAACTCCTTTTCCCATAATCATAATCATTGCTTGCTAATAAGTATTTCTCTGGGTTTAGATTAATTAATATTGGGAGGGTAGAAAGAAAATAACCAAACTAAAATTTTAAAATATATTTAGCTTATCAAGTAACAGAAAATTATAAAATACTGTATAAGTTAGAGACAAAAGATTGTGGAGAATCAGACACTAAACTTTATAATTTGCACCTCTAACAAAGAGACATGAAGTGAAAATGTTATCTTACCACCTGGAAGCCTGTCTTTTACTTAATACAAGATTTCGAGCAAGCTACTTAATCTCCCTACCTCTCAGTTTTCTTATGTAGAATAAAATGATGCTTAGAGTTTTGTTAGCTCTATAGCTTATAATTCCAAGAAATTTGATCATTTCCATATTTACCGAATACATAATAAAATTGAAAACAGTACAAGTAGAGCTTATAAAAATAAATTAAATTTCTCTAGAATATTTTTTTTACTGAAAAGAAATTATAAATTAAAGGACCAAAATTATTTTGCATTATACATTACTTAGATCTAATCTCAATAATTCTAAACATCTCAAGTTATGTTTCATTATTTTGTTTTTTTCATGACACATTATATTTGATGCTAAACCTTTCTGTTGCAGAAGGCATGAATTACTTTTGTTTTACTAAAATCTAGATCTATAAAGCCTTTTACCAAGCATGTATATGCACATTTGGGTGAGCAGAGAGAGACACCAAGAGAGGCAGAAAGGGAGACAGAGAGAAGGAAAGAGCAAATAGAAGAAGTATGAATAGAAATTTTTAAAATCTCCTTTCGTATATATAGGTAATCTCTCCTATATATTTACCAAGAAAAAAAGAAATAATAAGTGGAAAGCTACATAAAATTCAGGTAATATCTGTATGTTGTGACATATTTTTGTTTTCCATTTGTGGAAACCAAGTGTTGTGACACTGCTAAAATTTAAGCAACAGAATTAGAATTAGTACTTCAAATACTAAGAGTGGGATTGTTTGGTAATAAGTGGTTAACCATCACTAAACATTCCTATATTCTTAGAAAAGCATGTCTTATATTTCAGAGTTGAAATATCACACCAGCGTGTGTGTGTGTGTGTGTGTGTGTGTGTGTGTGTGTGTATGTATGTACAGTATCTTAAAATCAAGTACCAGATAGAGATAAGTTCTAATTAATTTCAATAAAGTAGATTTGAAAAAGATATAGAAACATTTTATGGCATGTAACAATGTATTAATCCAAAAATTTCAAATACCTTCAACAGAAAAGAGCTATACGTTATCAGATGGGAGCTCTTTGTTGAGGAAGAAATGGAATTAATCAAAAAAGATACAGATATCCATAATATAAGGGAGAAATTCAGAGTGACAGAATGATGGATATATTTGGGTACTGACAGAAAATCCTCAGATTATCTGTAGATCCACATAAATAATTAGAAAGTAAAAAGGTCATAATTGTCAGTTAACAAAAATTAATTCTTAAAACTCTCACTTTTATTTTACAGGACCCAGTTCATAGGCATGGGAGGCAGAGGAATTCTGAAAGTAAAGTAGTATTTTTCCAAACCCAATCAAGCATGATCCAAAGTTTCTAGGAAACTCTGGTATTGAACTCAAGTGCATTTTAAGGTACAATTTTATTGAAACTGAATTGTGTGATGATTTTCTTTCAAACCCATTCAAGATTTTTTTCAAAGAAATAGTAAGCAAAGAGCACATCATAAGGAGTGTATGTATGAGTTGTACAGTTACAGATGAGCAACATGTTAGCTATATCATCCTCAACCCAATAATGAGACACACTTTAATACACTCTCTCTGTAAAGAAGAAATTTAAAAGTCAATTTCATACATATCTCAGTCTGACTGATGCGTAAATACTGGTCCCACTGAAGTTCATCTCTTCATGATGGAAAGCTAGCACATGAAGCATTGTATTCACTGTGAAGATCACAGGATCTAAGAGATGAATTAACTTGTGAAAATACATTTTCTCATCATCACAGCACTGGCTCTATCACAGTAAACAACTTGAGTCAATTCGTTCAAGGGAAAGTACTTATCCAACATCTTTCAGCAGTATGGGTGGGTCTCTGAAAATTAAAAATGTGTGTATCATTCCCAGCTTTACAAGAATACGTGACAAAGTTGAAAGAAGCAAATGCATTTGATTTGGATTTTGTGAGTGCAATGTCAAGGACCAGGTTATAGTAAATACATGAAGCTGTTCTGTCCAATAAGGTGGCCACAACTCACATGTGACTATTTAAATTTAAACCAATAAATTAAGTAAACTTTAAAATTCAGCTCCTCTTGCATTCACTACATTTTTTATGTTCATTGGCCACATTTGGCTAGTGACTACATTATTGGATGACACATGTAAAGAACATTTCCATCAGTGCAGAAGTTATATTGGATAACAGTGGTTGGTGGAGATAGTTTAATATTTTATTTTGTTGCTAATATGTAGACGTCCTTTTATGTAATTGAATAGTTTCTAAAAATGTAAAAAGAGTTTGTTTAGTATCATCAAACTCTAAATGCAAGCAGAAAATTAGTTATGTAGGGAAATAGTTTCCCCTTAAACTCTAACCTTCAAGAAGTCAGGTTATGTCATCCTATTTAATGACTGCATCCTCAACATCTCGAAGAGTGTCTGGTACACAGTAGGTGTTCGTTATTTATTTGTTACATTATTTCATTTATTTATTTATGCTGTGGATAATTCCTGTTTAAGTACTGTAAAAATTCATGTAGTCAGCAAGTATCAATTAAATTCATGATAACTCAACCTAACATAGACTTAAATTTATGCCTGAACTCTAGGGAGAAAAAACATTTTACAAGCAAATTAAAAGTGATATTATAAGGTATATAATTTCCTTAAAAGAATTAAGTGGCTAAATGTCTTTGGAACCTTAGCAGCTCTATTTAGAATATGCTAATTACAAAAGCATCTTCAATTAAAACTGACCTTAAAAGATTCTATTTGGTAAAAGTTTCTTACCAGTGTTCCTTCTAATGACAACAGATATTTAGAATGAAAATAGTTCATAAGACAGACATCTCTAATGTAGATTGACCTTTCCACAAATCGTCTTAATTACTGAAATTTGGCTTTATGAGCTACTTTACTACATTATTTATTCTGTCACTATCTTAAAGATAAATGAGAAAACATAGTTAAAATCTTACTTGAAATTTGCTTAACAGTCCAAGAACTTTGACTTGTTAGACAAGGAGTAAGGTAATAGCCGGAAATAGGAATAAGGCAAAGGGCAGTAAGATAGTGCATGACTCTACAAATTAGGGCAACGCTGTTCAATGACCGCTGATTTACACAGTGTAAGTCAAACAGAGTTCTAGTTCGGAGAATGCATGTTGAGTGATTAATTAAGTAAGCCCAGGACTCCAAGGGGTTTATGTATGCAGTCAGCATCTGTTATTTTGCCTACCCAGCATCACTTCCCTGTTCTGGTAATAGCATTCTGATTTTGCTCTGATGCTCAGCTTTACTCCTAATTTGAATCAGTCTTGGCAGACAGACCCAACTCTTCCCTGCAGATGGGTAGATGGTACCCTTAAACCAAGCTAAGTCAATCACAAGCTGTCTCCCTGGAATTTGCATCTTTAGCAAAATTATACAGAACCTAAAAAGAATAGATGTCTTTTCTTCTTAGTTAAAACGTCCTGTGGGGCTTCCCTGGTGGCGCAGTGGTTGAGAGTCCGCCTGCCCATGCAGGGGACACGGGTTCGTGCCCCGGTCCGGGAGGATCCCACGTGCCGCGGAGCGGCTGGGCCCGTGAGCCATGGCCGCTGAGCCTACGCGTCCAGAGCTTGAGCTCCGCAACGGGAGAGGCCACAGCAGCGAAAGCCTGCATACCACAAAAACAAAACAAAACAAAACAAAAAGTCCTATGAAGACTGCCAATTAGCTTGTACACATAAATCTCTACTTTTCTTGTCTTTTCTTTTAGAGACTGGATCTTAATCTTTTTCCTCTGATTCTTTGGGCTACCTTATTATACTCTGCCACCAACTCCCTTTTCATATAATTTAGCTAGAAGATTATTCAATTGTACACAAGCAAAGAACTTTCACAGTGCAATGTCTACCAAAGGACAGCTTAATTTTAAAAAAATTATAATGCAATGTTCAAAAGCTCTAGGTCTGAACTTTGCCACTAGTTTTCTATAGAATGGGGATAATAACACCTAGTATGTAGGGTGATTTATGATTAAATTGAGGTTGATTCAAAATAACAAACATAATACACCCATTAGGGTCTCCTTTTACAAAGATTTGGCAGAAATTATCCCCAAATACAGAAAAGATATTTTTAAAAGAATAAATGTATTACAATTTAGAATATAAGAAATGGTGCCACCAGAAAGACTAACATTTTAAGGAATCCTATAAAATAAAATATGAAATTGAATTGATAGAGGAATAAGTAAAAGGAAATCACAGACCACGACTACTATAGAATTATAAGTAATTCCAGAAAAAATCTAAACTCAGAGTAAAACAATCACAAAGACCTGAAGTTAGCCTTGTGGTGATCAAAGGTTATTAACTGAAGTGTTAATTTGGAACAGCTAGTTCAGCTGAATTCTCAGCAAGTAGAAACATTAGCCCTGAGTTTAATATCTTAAGATAGATGCTTTAGAAGGTGTTGCTAGAGAGAATGTTGAAACTACAGAAAAATGACACATAAGCTTTACCACAAGTTTAAAAACAATGTAAAAGAAAACATAGGGTATGATGTTTTGACACTGCAAAGTCCAAGAAGTGGTCCTTCTTAAAGACCTTGTTAGACCACTTTTTTACACCTTAAAGAGATATTGTAATCAAAGAAAAGGTAGACAACTATTTCTTGTAGCTAAAAGAAGACATGATTCTTTAGACTGAACTCTCTGAGTGCCAAGAAGATTTAACTAAAAAAAAATCCCACATCATGATAAAATTTCAGAGTTCCAGGGATAAAGTAGAAACGTTTAAAATTCCAGTGAAAGATAGATTTCTACAAAAGAATGAGAATTAGAAGTCATCAAAATTTCATTAGCCACAATGGGAAGTAGAAGGCAATAAAACAGTAACTCCAAAATTCTGAGATTAAACCATTTTAAACCTAGAATTCAATGTTCAACCAAACTAGCACATATTATTTGATGGCATTAACAGAAAAGGAAGTGAATTGCCTATTTTAGGAACATATCCTAGACCATATTCTTCCTAAACACTTAAAAAGCATGTTTGTTTATTCACAAAAAGAAATAGCCCAGGGCTTCCCTGGTGGCGCAGTGGTTGAGAATCCGCCTGCCGATGCAGGAGACACGGGTTCGTGCCCTGGTCCGGGAAGATCCCACATGCCACGGAGCAACTAAGCCCGTGAGCCATGGCCGCTAGGCCTGCGCGTCCGGAGCCTGTGCTCCGCAACGGGAGAGGCCACAACAGTGAGAGGCCCACATACTGAAAAAAAAAAAAAAAAATAGCCCAAAGGCTAGTAAATACTAGAGCAGATATCATGCCCATCTAATTTCATTGTAACTATTCTCAAGTTGAACTATAGCATTGATAAACATTGCCTTTATGTAATGTCTTTTTAAAATTTGCATTTGAGGGACTTCCCTGGTGGCGCAGTGGTTTAGAATCTGCCTGCCAATGCAGGGGACACAGGTTCAAACCCTGGTCCGGGAAGATCCCACATGCCGCGGAGCAGCTAAGCCCATGTGCTACAACTGCTGAGCCGTGTGCTACAACTACTGAGCCTACTAAGCCCGTGTGCTACAACTCTAGAGACCACGTGCCGCAATGACTGAAGCCCGCGCGCCTAGAGCCCGTGCTCTTCAACAAGAGAAGCCACCGCAATGAAAAGCCTGTGCGCCGCAAAGAAGAGTAGCCCTTGCTCGCCGCAACTAGAGAAAGCCTGCCCGCAGCAGCAAAGACCTGATGCAGCCAAAAATAAATTAATTAAAAAAAAATTTGCCTTTGAGAAATTTAAAACTGTATGAAATCCAAGACAGAAGAAATAGAATTAAAATAGCTTTCATACTGAAGCAAGAAGGTATATATTTTTGAACCCCTCCTTCCTTCAACCCGTACACACATACTGTAGTGACTAGAGTATTGTCAGAAATATAGTAGTTAGTAAGAATAAAATTGAATTGAGCTTAATTGCCAAAGAAATGGTTTAGAATAAATATAATTTAAGATTTAAAACCAGTTATCAGAGCCCTTTCATAACCAAAAACAACTGCCTAATTATACCAATCATTTAAGTAAAACTTAACTGAAACTAGAACAATACATTATATGACTATGTCCACAGGAAATCCCTTCAAGCTCCAGAACCTTTTGATTCTCTATCTTAGATCCACATTGGCACACCAGAGAAAATCATGTATTTTAGACTACTCAAAATCTAGAAACATTTTAAGGAGTCACATCTTCCTTTTTTGAGGCAATTTCTTTCAAAGGTTAGTCGTCAGGATGGGAGAGCGTCTTTAATAGTTTCATCTCAGTGTCCATTTGTACACACAGCGTCTATTCACTGAAATGTATCGGCCAATGTCTGTATCACTTTGAAGCCCCAAGATACATCAGGACTGAAGAACTGTGTAATGTTCAGACGGCATTGAATTTCCATTTTAATTTTATTTCATTCAATAGTGCCCTTAGGATAGTTCCACAGAACATATCAAAATGCTGTCATTGAGCAAGGAATATTAGATTATTAAGCAGGAAAATTAAATGTTACATGCCTAAAATACCACAGAAGATAATTATGATTAGCTTCGTAAAATTAAATAAGTAATTTCTATGTCAGTTATTTGTCCCAAATTTTATAACCTGGCAATACATTTACTTAACTAACTGTAATGAGAAGAGGTTGAAGACCTAAATAAAGTCCAAAATAATTGTTCTCTGCCCAAAAATGTAATCTTTCTCCTACACTTGAAGCCACTAAGGAAAAAAAAAAAAAAAAAAAGGACCTGATTTTCCCCCGCCCAACTTTATCCCAGATATTAGTGCCTAAAAGTGTCCTCTGTATTTATGTAAAGTTATTAGCAGATGACCAAGCTATTAAAAGAATGATTTTGAATGCAGTAAAATTTGCAGAGAGCATAATCTTAGATATTTAATGAGATATATAATTTATATTCATGTGATAAAAACTTGGTGTGGATGGTAAGCAGTTCATATAAATTGATGCAATTCATTGCAAACTCCCAATTGAAGAGTCATTTCTATCAAGATTACTTAGTTTTGAGCAAAAAAATATGATTCTGGCTTAAGCAGGATTTATTGGAAGAATATGAGGGAGCTAAATTAATCAGCAGGAGGCTTGAGGAAACGGCAGTAGCCAAGAATCAGGCACCCCAAGTGTTTTATCAACTCTGCAGCTGAGATGGAAGGTATTCTCAGTCTCTGTTTTGCTTTTTTCTGAGCAGAAGTAACATTCCCTGGCCAGAATAAAACTGGCCTCTATTTGGAGAGATGTATTAACTCAAAAGCAATGTAACCGGCAGTAAAGAAGGGGAGATAGATGCTGTTCTCTGTTACTCTGCAACTGAAAGTCTTCCTAGGAGATTAACAACAACAATAACAAAACTAACATATTGTGAGAATAAGAAAGGCAATTGCACACAGGACTTTTTCAGACATGAAGCCAGTTGTTAGATTCTCAGGGCTGGGATGTCGTTGACATTTCCATTTAGACAGTAGCCCAGGCAGCCCTGCTCTGGAGGAAGCAGGATAATCCTCAGGTACTGTATACAATTACCTCTGCAGAGAATATGGGTAGCTGTCAGAAGCTCTTGACTATGATGTCAGAGGCTATCAGATATACTCCCAAAGATGTCACTCTTTTTCCTAAGAAGAAGTATGTAGTAGTAATGATGCTGCAACAATCATTCAAAGGAGAATTATTTTCTTTTCCTCGAAATTTTCACAAGTTTCGATTCTTTCTGACCTGTACATACTATTTTTGCTCATTTTCATATATGTTATTATTTGTACCTTCCTGAATTGTCATTTGAATACACACATTTGTAATTCTCCCATTTTCATTCTTACTGGAATTATTTGTGTTATCAAAGTGTTTTCTTAAACTTCCCTTACTTCTTGTGCCATGTTTTCTTTTAGGGTCTTTAACCAAATCTCTTTTTTCTCTGAATTTTCTAAAAGATTCTTGTGTAAAACTAGGATATCCGCCTAGGACATCTGCACAAATAGGGTATCTTCCTAATTGTGTGAAATCTTATTTTTTATTTCAAAAACTCTACCATGGCAACATGACTTTTCTTACATTTTCCATTACTTTCACCTCACTAACTAGTTCATCACTGCTGATGAAAATTAAGTCCAAAGTAGTAGTTGCTCTCATTCTTTCTTTGTACACAGGAAGGATAAAATTATACTTGTTAGTGTGTGTGCGTGTGTGTGTGTGTGTGTGTGTGTGTGTGTATGTGTGTAAAAGCATACACAGTTAATATTTGGGAACATCAAAATCAATAGTTTCATAACACAAAATGAAAAATAGTCTTGATTTTAAATTTTTATTATTGTTTTTATGGAGGTGACTGAAATCATAAATTAGGCAAACAACTCCTAATGGTAGAATTTTAATTTTACATAGTTTTAGATATTCTTCCACATTAAGGAAAAATTAACTGCATTGGGAAAAAATTATTTTATATTTACTCATATACATTTAGAAAGCTAGAGATTTAAACTTTTTTCTGTGATATCATAGATCTATTGATATGCTCCATCTGAGTTAAATTTGCTGGAATTGTTACATTACATTATTTTTGTAGGGGAGAACCTCTCGGGCTATTTAATGACCTAAGTTTCATTAGGTCTTCACTACACCCTCTGAAGTCCAGGTACTTGTGTTGCTAATTAGCCACTATTTATTTTTGAATAATGCAACACTTCCCTTGCCACATTCCTTAATTAGATAGTAAGATATAAAACAACACTTTAACTATGTGATTACAGCCACATTTATGAATTATATATTGATAAACTGATAACTATATAGTCATGGTCAGCTCTTGCTTGTGTTACTGACCAACATTCATTAGGATTGTGATATGCACCAAGTTTCCGTCAAGGAAGGAGGTTGGAGTGATGGTGGCTAGAGGTGAATAAAACACATCCACTTCTTTTAATCACTCCCTGTTCAAGTAGGAATGAGATATGAGTTAAATATGAATCACACATACCACCATATTTGCAGCTAACTCTAAGGCATTTACAAAGTGTTCAATAAATGAGATAAAGGGTCACAATAGTCCACAAATGAGAATGGCATACATTCATACTTACTCAACATCAAGTTATATCTTATCTTCTTTCAAAGAAAAAAACGTTTTAAATTAGACACACAAAAAATGGAAACCTCCAAGAACTCTTGGGGACCATGGACAGAGGCTACTCATACATTTCTCAGCTTCTTCACCCAGGCCCAACTGACATGATTTCTTTCCCAGTATGTGGTAGGAGCTGAGGACCGACCCTCCAAGTGCAGGACTGGATATAGTCATTCCTGAAGCTGAACTGAAGTAGAGACTGCATGTGTCCTGCAGAAAAAAGTCCTGGGGCTCTGAACTCTAGACTCTAGCTGAAAATAAAAAGTGGAAAATATGTGCTGGGACACACACAGACTTTGAAAATGATTAGACAAGGCAAAGATAAATTACTCGTGCTTGTCAACAACTGCCCTGCCTAATGAAAATCGAAGTGAGTGCTGTGATCTGTCAGCTAAGATCACCGGTAGCATGAACGACAGTAGCAGCAACACGGAAGTGGGTGCAGCTTGTGGAAAGTACCACTGAGCACGCACACTGTCTCTCACCGACCCAGGGATGGGTGCCTTAAGATGGCTTGGTTGAAATCCAGTTACTATAGGACCTGAGATATGCTCAAAAACACAGAACTGAAATAGACGATAACCTTAGAAAAAAGCTCCTGATGTACATGCTCTACACTTGATGAGCTTACTTATCCCATAATGAGCATATTGTTAACAGACGATCAATAAAATAATATACAATGACCTATAAAACATGAAAACATGCCCATCCTCCCTCCTAATAAGAGAAAAATAAGTTAAAACTATGCTGAGATACTGTTTTTCACACACTGTGCTGGCCAACTAAGGTTTTAATAAACATGGTAAAGTGGGAAGAAACAGGCATTTTTCAGACATTGATCATGGAAAAATAAATTGGTATAATTTTTGTGGAGTGTGGTTTGGCCATATCTATCAAAATTACAAAAGGGCATTCCCTCTGACCTAGCGCTTTTGGGACTTTTATACAACTGATCTGCTAGCACACAAGCAAGAGGACCTGCAGAAGGCCATCTTTGCCACAGAACTTTAATAGCACAAACACCCTAACAATCACCAGTACAAGGTCGATGAAATAAATTATAGCACATCTACACAATGGGATATGGTAGAGCTCTAAAAAAGGAGGAAGAAGCTTTTTTTGTACTGATGTGGAAAAACCTATTATTATATACACTGCATATGTCTTTTCCATAAAAAGAATAAAATAAAAACATATTTGTACTTGCATGTGTATGTATAAGTAACTCCTTGAAGAATACATAAGAAATTAATAAACGGTTAGGTGAGGTGAAGTATTGGGGGAGATGGGGGCTGCTTGTTTTGTTTATTTTTGTTTTTGAAGAAGTGGGAACTAAACTGATGGAGAGAGGGATTTTTCACTTTATACTTTTTATATTTAAACAATTGAATGTATAAATAAACAGAATTTTTAAAAAAAGTGTAAGTATCTGTAGCCATGAAGTTGACTAGAAGCAGAATTGAAACATGGTGTTCCTTGGTATTTTTATGAACCCAATCTTTCTGTCAAATCTGTTTACCCGGAAACAGAGGGCCATTTGTTTGGAGGCATCTGTATTCTTCAGCCTTGTCTGGCAAATTCGTAAAAGTCAAAGTCTTTGCTCAAGTCTGTCCCAGGTGAAAAATTCCTTTTGATGTTGCAAAGGTTTGTATCATGCTCTCAGCCCTCTTGCTATCATATTGGTTTCAGTAACTTTACTTATTACTTTGTACTGGTGTGTACTGTGCGTGCAAAAGTACCCTTTCTCTGGTAGTCATAAGCCTGAGCAGAACAGTTAGATATCCAAGTGGAAATGGCCAGTAAGAAGTTTGATACACAAAGGTGCACTTAAGGGGAAAGTTTTGAGTATAAATACAAGTTCGGGGTTCATCACCATTTAATTGGTACTTAATTCATGAGATTGGATGAAGTCACTGTCTGAGTCTGAGTTCCCCTGAAAAGAGCCTGAAACTAGGATTTATGGGCAAGTGCTTTATTCAAGAGGTGGTCCCTGGGAGCAGGATGGAAACCCATGGAGAACAAAAGAAGGCAGGAAGAAAAGCCAATAAGATCCTAAATTATCAGGTTAGTCGATGGCTTAGGCAGTCAGAAGGTCCACTGGAACCTCCTGAAAATCATTTAAAATGCTTCACAGTGTTGTCCCACTCGAGGGTTAACTGGGAGAAAAATTTATCCATCCAACTCCTGTCTCCCTGTGGTTAAGGTGTCCTGGGAAGTATGAGGATGTTTCTTAACGCACAGAAACGTCCAGGTTGAGCTGCAGTGCTTGATAGGTCAGTCCCCACACAAAAGGTAAGAGAAGTCTCAGGGCAGAAAGTAAAGCTGAGGTCATCGCAGCCGCACGAAGCTAGTAAATTCCCACATACGGAACTCTTTGGCACAGTCATGGCTGAAATCGGAAGTGAGGAAGTAAGGCAGACCATAAGAGAACTCTACTAAGTAAGAGATATGAGAACGAACGCTGGAGCACGTTCATGATAGATGTCGAGGAGGTAAAGAACACACAGTATAGGTGACAGAGGAACAGCCAGAGTTGCAGAAGGAAAGCTAATTCCTCTTGTGTGCCAATCCAGGTCAATGAGGGCCTTTGAAAATGGTAGAAAGAACTCTTACATTTGAAAATGTTATACCTCCTTGGGCAGATCTTGATGTTCTGAATGTTGTGTCAAAAGTCTGATCTAATTTGGAAAGCTTTAACAAATGTCTTATCATCAATTCTAATTGAATTGGTGTTTACAATGGTGAACATGGTCAATGTTTTGCTTTAACAGCTTCATGATTTACTCTCATTTTTTAATTCAGAATTTGGGGCATTTGATTATCACCATTCTAACACTCAGCAAAAGAGAAGTGTTCAGTTAGTCATTTGCTTAGATGAAGTAACTCAAAATATAATATCTAAGCCACACAGCAAAAACGTTAGATTTTTTTCCATTTTTCCATTATTATTAGAATATCTGTCTCCTTATCTCTCGATTTCTTCTATCTGCTATGTATATAATCCAGAGCATCCTAGTTTTGAGAACCACATGTGAATATTCCTAAATATGTAGCTGACCACTTTTCAAAATAGGAAGTAAAGTCGAAAGGGTCATAGGAAACATTGAAGGTCCAGCAGTGTTCATGCGGCAGCTCCCATTAAAAAAAAAAAAATCTTAGAATAAACTTGACATAAAGTGTGCAGAAACTTAACAATAAAAATTATAATTCTACTGAGGAATACGAGATAAAAATGAAATGAAAATGGAAAAACATCTGTTTTTGAATGAGGTGTCAAACAGGGTCCTGACAGGAATCCGAAGGCACATTTAAAGAGGTAATTGAAAGGACTAAGGGCGACCATAGGCGGAACAAATTTGGAGGATGAAGCACTCTGGATTTAGCTAGGATGGGGGCCATCAGCTCCCATAGTCCTGAAGGACCAAGAGGAGGAAACAGTTATATGAAGTTAGATTGAATACCAGGAGAGGGCTGTCCGATGAGTGCTGTGGGATGTAGCCATCAATGTGTGATGGCCTGGGTGAGAGGAAAGTAACAGACAGATAACCAGAACGCACTCATTCCTTGACACCTGACATCTTGCTAGCATCTTCCTATACACACTTGAAAAGGACTTTACCATTGTATATAGCTCATAAAGGTTAGCCTCCCAAGGTGTATAGCATGGTAGAGAAGGAGGAAGATTGGCTCTAGGGAGGTAAATGGAGACTACAATGCACAAAAAACTAAATTTGATAAATTAACCACAACATGATTTCTAAGTGTAACATAAAACCAGTAAAGTCCCATAGACTTTTTAACTTGAAAATGATTCTAAAGTTCATCTAGAATAATAAACATGTGATATGAGCAGCTTGGATAATTCTAAAATAAATGAGTAATGCAGTACAGGGGTTATTTGCTCTACAAGATATAAAAGCTATTATGTTGCTGCATAATGAAATTAATTCAATGATGGTGGAAGAACAGACTGACAAATCTACTTGATAGAATGGACAGTCCAATGATAAATCCAAGAATATATTAAAATAATGGCATCTAAAAGGATAGAAAAATAATCAAAAAATAAATATTACTAAGACAATTAGATACGATTATGGAGAAAAATAACTGGTGTTTATTTTATGCTTTATATCAAAATAGATTAAAGATCAAAGTATATTAACAATGTATGAATTTATTTAAAATATGATATATAAAATAATAGATTAAATGTAAATGAATTGCGTGAAAATATTGGCATGTGGAAGAAACTACTTTGTATCTCATCTAACCCAATCCAGCATCTTCTACTTAGCACCTTTCTAGACACATGACTCATCCTCAGTAAATAGTTAATAGAATAATCAAAGTCAGAGCACATAATGGCAAAAATTAATAGAACTGACCAGAAAAAAATTAAACTCCTGTAGAGTGAAAATCAAGATAAATATGGCAAGATACAAATGAGATAAGGAGTTATAATATATTTGATGTACAAGAAACATTATTTTCAAAGAAAGATAAACAGTATAGTAGAAAAACTGACAGACATAAAGAATTCAATGAGAAAAAAATATAAATGATGAAAAAGTAAATTTAAAAACTGAATATAACTAATTATCTAGGAAATACAAACTGTATATACAATGCAATGTTCTTTGAGTATTAGTACACATTAATAATGATTGAAAAGATTGACAATGTTAACTGTGGATGAAGGTAAGGGAAAAATCTCTCACATGTAATTGGTCAGAGTTTAAAATGTTTAAACTTCATTTTAATGTTTAATTAATTTAATGTTAAAACTTTGTTTGAATGTTTAAAAGTTTTCAGAAGGTAATCTGGCACTTTATCCTAAGTAATTATGAATATGTGTAAAGTTATGACTATAAGCAAAATTTAGAAATCCCGTAGTGTGATTTGATAGTGTGGTATTAGTTAAATTAAAAGAGTCTAACTGTACAGTGTACTTCAACAACTGAAGATAAAATAGTAGAAGCAGATTTATGTC
This sequence comes from Kogia breviceps, assembly GCF_026419965.1. Classification (NCBI taxonomy): domain Eukaryota; kingdom Metazoa; phylum Chordata; class Mammalia; order Artiodactyla; family Physeteridae; genus Kogia; species Kogia breviceps. The sequence continues at coordinate 79,216,766 of NC_081322.1, forward strand.
ACAGAAAGAAGTTCATAAAATTTGTGAGTTAAAAAAGCAAATGAACAAAATAACATCGCCTCAGGCCATAAAGAAGATCAGATATTCTCAAAATTCTTGCTGTGAACTGATTTTTAACTAGATAAACAAACTGGTATTTTAAACGTGTTGCTGAAGTCACAAGGGTGTCAAGAACCAAAAAGAGAAATGTACTAAGGTTTAGTATGAGTGGTAAGCACTGTTTGTGGATGACGCCCCTTGGAGATGTATGGGACCTGCAGTCTGCATGACCATTCACTGTGACACTGGTGGTAACTATAGAGAGTAAGGCATCCCTGGGGTAAATTCTAAACCAAAGATCCTGAGCTCTGACTCCTCATGAGCAGGTGCAGAAATGATCATCAGGCCTTGAATTTGTGCAATGTAAGCAGCTGAGCCTGAGGATCCGTATGAAACCAGATTCTGCATAGAGCTACAGTCATTGAAAGAACAAGCTAAGGGGAAAAAAAAGAAAATCCACCATCCTACGAATGGAACCATCAAGGAAACAAGGAGAATGGATAAATAAACTGTGAAGTAGTCATACAATTGCGTGTGAGGGCACGGAAAATAAATGAAATTTAGCTACGTGTACTAGTAGACAGTATCCTGCTTAAGAATATAAGCCAAGAGAATAATAACCACAAATTCTTAATAGTTTTTAATCCTGGGGTTAGAGATAGAAATAAGACTGTGAATGTCCACACAGGGCACTTCAACAATATTGGTAGTTTTATTTTTTCAGTGAGGTAGTAGATCCACAAGTGAATGTTTTATTATTCTTTATATATAATTATATTTCTTATATATTATTTACATCTCCATCTCTAAGTGTAAAACAGTTTATTAAAAATGATTTAAATTCCACTTTGTGAATGTATGTGGGGTGAAAAGTAGAATGTGTGCACACACATTCTCAGAGGAAACAAAGAGTTCAAACTGAAGAGTGTGAAAAATGCTACCTCTGGACAATGAGATTTGGCATGATTTTTATTCTTTATTCATGTCTGTATCTATTGTTACATTATTTACAATGAATACGTGAAACCTCTATAATAATAATAGCAAGAAAAAGTCTGGGAAAACATTTAATGTCAAATCTTAACAGGTTAGTAGTTCTTGTATTTTGACAACAATTTAATTGTTAAAAAACACTTTTCAAACATTCAAATGTATGTGAAATGTATTAATTAGGTTAAGGTAAAATGATAATAGGGGAATCCATTAGACTAGTTCCTGTGTTTTTTAGTAGCAGGGAAGCCTTCTAACATAATAAAATTAGAGAAAGAGAAGATAGGAAAAATTATAAATAAAAAGAATCTAAGCTGAAATAATGTTTACAGCCTCTCAGCAAAACTCTCCTTCATTAGCTATTGATCCAACTATATCAACTGACTCAGAAGTTAAAAAAATATTTAATTTTGTGAATGGCAGTTTTGTGAAATTTCTCTGGAAAAAATGGCTTGTGAGCAGAGAGGGGTTTTTTTAAATAAACCTTATTCACACAGGCTGGTGATGCCTGTCACTTTCCTCCAAAACCAGACTACACTTGAACAAAGAATATAGGATAAACTGTAATATATAACTTGAATCCTGTCTCCATACCATCCATCAGCCTTTCTTCATTTCTACACATGGTGCTGCATTTCCATACAGCTCCGTAAAATTCGAGTCTGTGCTGAAGAAGAGTTTAGCCTAGCACACGCACTGTAAAAATTTTCAGATGGGAAACCAAGAGTGTAATTTACTTTGAAAGCATGACTCAAGGGCATTAAACATTCTATCAATAAATTGCAGATTAAAAGTACATGAAAATCCACATTTATATAACCTTTATAATCTGAAGCTTTCAAGTAGGTCTAAATATTTGTGTATAATCAGAGTACATTAATGTCTGTTTAAAGATGTATAGTCTAGCTAAAGTTCTACAAAAAAATATAACAACCAAAAAAAAATCCTTTTAAATTTAGAACGGAGTTATAAGAAAATCAGAAATAGTTCCAGGATCAAAAGTGTAGATTGAAAGCCTCAGTAGTAAACAAATGAGCAAATCACAATTCCAGCAGTGGGAGCGTGTTATGGTCTTAGTAAGTAAACAACGACACTGGTTTTATTGCCGAGTCAAGAAAAAGAGATGAGGCCTCATCAGGTATGTGGGTAATAATGACTGAGACCTCCACAAACTGCCAATGTCCCTGAATTAATTGAAACAGTGAAATTGCAAATTGGAAAGCTCTCGTGAATTGATTAAAACATAAACTCTCATGTTTAGAATCACAATGACTCAGAAGTTTGTACTTTATTTCTTTAAAAAAGTAAGCAAAGAAACAAAAGCTAAAGTAAGTATGTCAAAATAATAAGATTTGAGAAGCCTGGATGGTAAGCACATGGGTGTTCAGTTTTATTATTTTCCATACATTTTTGTAAGCTTGCAATTTTTTTAAGAAAAGAAAAAAATACTCCCTCTAGTCTTTTTTTTCACTAAGCAAAAATACGCAATGTCTTTTGCAAGGCATCAGCTCTAGCCATTGCTTGCTGAGCCTGCTTACTCTTGAGGAAGTCGAAAGTGTTTACTGCACTGAATACTTCAATAAAGCAGCTTTGGCACAATAACGAGATACAACATCCACTCACCAGTCGTGGTTCATTTTGGTCACCGCCCTCTGTGAGTCTGAGGTCCCCTCTTTGTAAAAATGTGATAATCTCATAGGGTCATTGTGGCATTCAATTTGAAAGAGGTAGTTGCCAAACTCTACTATGCCGTTCTAAAGTCATACTATACAGTGAGTAAGCCACACATGCTCTATCAGACAGCCCAGGTCCTTTTGTCATTTGTGCCACTTAAAAGCTCTGTGATCTTAGCCAATTTATTTGATCGCATGGTGCGTCCATTTCTTAAAGCAAGGATTAATAGAAAATATGCCTGACAAACTCAGTACCTAGTGACTAAGAGAGCCTTAGCATTCCCTTCAGCTTGACTAAATCTTAGACAGGCTTTCCCCCTAACTTTCCTTTCCTTTCCATAGAGCATTTACTCGAGATGACTTTCCATTGTAATTATTTCTCACCCCTTTGAGATGTAGTAAATCTTCTCCCAGCTTTCTGACAGTTTTACAGCCCAGAAATATCTTTCTCTAGGACCTGGGAGCCATTCCTTTGAAATGTAATTATTGAAGGTGATAGCACCCCTATCTCTCAGTCTCAGTGGGAGGGTAGGAACCTAACTTCAATAAGTTAGGCCAATAATTCAGATGGCCTAACACATTGACCAGTTACCCCTCTAATATCATCCAGCACTTTTTCCATTAGTTCATCCCAGCAGGACTCTGTCTCTCTTTATCTCTCGTCTATTGCAATAGTATTGAATAAAGTGTTTCATGCCTGTTTAATTCGTTCAATGCAATTTTTCTTTGATGCCAGTATATAGTTAAATAAATAAATACTTATTCTTTATTGTGAGATATTACGTGGTGCAACCCTTTTTATAAGTAAAAAGAGGTCTAAAATCTTAACAGTTATGGTCATCGTGCTATATCCTGTTGTATATAAATGAAGGATTTTCTAGACTGAATTGGCTAAGACAGAGGTTTATACAGTTTTAATAAATTTATTTCAAAATGAAAAGGAAGACATTGAAAGAATATTTTCAGGCTTAGAGATATACTTAAATCTCTGGAGTGGAATCTCCGTACTAAGAACATGAAGCACATACTATATACATTTTCTGTAATTTTTCATTGTTCAAGGAAATAAATAAAAATTGCTACAAATAAACTGGAAGGAAGAGAGGATAAAGAGCTTAGGTTAAAAGATGGATCTAGTGTTGTAAGTTAAGTGTTCCTCTTTGAGCCTTTGCAGTCTAACTACCCTTATGATTAAACTCCAAATTTCCTTTCCTGCTGTAGTTTATCATTAGGGCTTAACACCTTTTTAGAACTTTTCATCCACTTTCTAATCATTTTCTGTACATTTGTCTTTTTCCCTCATTAGCATGTAAACTTTACAATGTAAGGATTCTGTCTTTCTAAACTTCAAATTCTGTACCCCTAGCTCTGTGCCTTGTATATAAGGTAAAATTATTATATATATTAAATATACATTTGAAGAGATAGAAAATATATGTTTTCTGAACATTCAAGTAGAAAAAGAACCAACACTGTGATTATCAATCAAACCTTGTCAATAGACGCTGCTTTATAGGATAAGGAAGATTTGAGCAGAGGAATCATTTAGTTAAGAGGCAAGGCAAATTATCTTAACAAATTCTTCCTCTTACAGAGTATAAATGGGAAAGACTCTTGCATTATAAAGTATGACTTCGAATTAGTGCCAAGTATCTATTTTCTTGTCTCTTTTTAGGCTAATTTGTAATTGCAGAGGTATTAACTAGCCAGAACAGTACAAAAACATTTGAACATGACAGCAAAGGAACATTTTGCAAAGTTAAACAATCATACTGCAATTATATTTTTGGAGTGTGTGTGCTTTTGTGTCCAGATGTAACATGAATGAAACAAATAATGATTTTTTTTTCTTTTACATTGGCAACTAGATGGACAATGAATACTGGAATTGCAATTATTTTTATTTTGTAGAAATATTTAATAAAACTTACATTTTCAGAAAGTCATATAGAAACATTCAGCCTTTTTGGGTACTCAAATTCTAAGGTAATTTTGAACATTTGAGAAGAAAACTAACTTATGACAATAATTTTGATATTACATTCATTTGTTTTTATTTACATATTTGATAAACCTATACTTACATTTTATATCCCTTGGCTACAACATATTTTCAGTCCTTTAGATCATTGAGAATGATTGCTATTTGATAAAGAAATAGAAATAAAAAATACAAGAGTGGAGCTAAGGAAACAAAAAGAGCTGAAATTAAAAGTGGAAAATCTTCAAAGGTAGTTGGCTTAAATGTTAAAAACTGGCACCAATGAAAGCAAGTAAACTTCTGATGAACATGGTGAATGCAGTTGTCCCTCAGCATCCACAAGGGAATTGGATCCAGGACCCCTACAGATCCCCAAATCTGGGGATGCTCAAATCCATTACATAA